>NC_056729.1:1852157190-1852424838 GCF_019279795.1 Protopterus annectens | reverse complement strand
AAAGGCAGGTTGGATGGCACAAACAACCATAGACTGCTGTTGTGTGGGGGGGGCAAAGGTGGGCTCTTGTCATGGCACATGCAAGGGTATACTGTTCTTTCAAGGGGATGGACTCAGGCTGAGCTACTGTTATGGCATAAACAAGGATATGTTGCTTTTGTTACTCTCCTTGTTTTGCATTCTAGCTGTTTGATCTTGTGATGGTGGTGAACCAAGAAACTGCTATGTGTCATTACTTTCTAACTTTTGATATGATTTCCCATTACAAACATATGATACTAAACTGAGGCCATGAGGTGATTATCAGTACTTTGGGGAGGTATCAATGTCTGACTTGTTGAGGCCCACTGCATGCTAACGGACACATACAAGTCAATTAACTCTCTGCTGTCATGTTACATTAATTTCTTAAAAAATCTCCCACCTTGTAGTTGCTTATTGTACCAACTGATGAAATACAAGGACATGTCATAATATTATTATACAATACAGTACATGTTCAGGACTTGCCCTGTAAATGCAGCACTTGCCACAGTGTTAGTTCAGGGCTGACTGTGATGCAAGCAGTACACAGCTGGGGGAGCATGGCTAGGATGCTGACTGAGTAGTAGCACTATTCCTTTGGTCTGTTACTTTATATATTTTTGACAGGAAATTATATTCCTAACTCATCCTAATTGTTTATATGAAGTTGTTTTAAGTAACTTATATAATTTTTTTAGTTTTCAAATATTTCGCTAACAAACATTTACCTGGAAAATCATTCATACATTCAGTCTGGAAATGAGTCATTTAAAAGCAATGTCACAAGACTCATTCTTCAAAAAGGAGCTTCAGTCAGTCCTTACAAATATCCAGAAGTTATCCTTGAAGATGGATAAAATGGACACTAAATTAGATAACGTCAAAGAAAAGTGCTCTAAACAAATGCATCAAATCCAGGAGACTCTATATCAATATAAATCACAACTATCTGGTATAAAGGACCCTTTAAATGACATAGAAGGGAGACTAAATAAAGATGGAAATAATATAGAAATTTTATTAAAACAAAATTATCTTTTGCTGAACAAAATTGATGACCTAGAGAATAGGCCATGTAGAAATAATATCCATACCTTTGGTTTACCAGAAAAAAAAATAGAAGGAAATTACATGGTAAGCTTTTTGACATTCTGGCTCTCTAAGATATGAGACCTATCTGTAGCAATGTCATATGGAATTGAGAGAGTACATAGGTCTTTATCTACATCCTCCTCAAAGAATAATTCCTTTCCAAGATAGTTTTCTCCTCAAGACAAAGAATTAGTCCTTAAAACTACCTAGGCAAATTCTCCACTCAAAACAGATGACAAATTAATTTTGACAATGAGTATTCTGCTGCAGTCATCTCTAAAAGTAAACCTTTCTTACCCTTAATCAGGGAATTTAAGAAAGAACAAATTAAGGTTCACTTATTGTTTCCTGCCAGACTGAAAATTTGTATCCCTGATGATACAATTTTTTTCTAAAACCCTGATACTGCTTTATCATTTCTGCAAACAAAGATTATTTTAAAACAAGTGGGAGATATGGATTGGAACAACATCTCCTTAAAGAGACAGACTGAAAGAACAGGATGGAAGGGTTAATGAGAAGAAAAAGATGTTAAGAGACAAATACTTTAACATCACTCATATTTAACTTGGCATAATATTGTTAGTTTTTCTTTCATTTTTATTTCTTTAAAACATGTGAACAAGCTTCATTCAACTAATTTATATGAAGTAAAGAAGACCCAGGGCTTCCCTATAATAAGGTAGCTTGAGTTTCTTTATGTTTTTTTTATATATAGTATTAAATCTTTTACATCTAACTTCAGTAACATTATATCACTTAATATCCATAACTATGTTGTTTTACCATGTATAAAATACTAGTATAATGTTATTCTCTTTCATTAGTTTTATTTGAGAACAGATATATAATGTCTGGGTCTTCTTTGCTTTGCTTTAATTGAGCTACAGTTATTTACCTTTGATTTTGGTATATGAATGCAATGGAGTATTGTAAACATCTAACCTCATACTTTTGTCTTGTTGTCTCATGGTTCATTTTCTAGGTTCCTTCTTTAAATCCCACCATGTATACTTTTATTGGAGTAGTTTGCATTTGGCATTTTTTGTGTCAAACCTTCTACATGCCATCTCAAGTGTATTGCTATGAACAACAGTGATTTAAATAACTGTTGTAAGAGAGGGAGTTTAAATAGGTATTTAAAATGATTTAATTCTCAACTTCTACAAGAGACACATTTATTACAGGCAGATAAAGACAGACTTAATACTAAAACCTATTCTGTGTTAGTGCTCACTATAATCAGTAAAAGAGAGGGGTTGCTGTAGTATATATTTATATTATGGAGAAATACTTTGCCTATACCCAAGGTTATCGGGCCATATAATGATGAGAAGAGAATGTTTTGTTCAGTAACATTAGAAATTAATAGAATATATACACTCATTAATGTATATTGGATCCCAGGAAGAGGAACTAGTACTGTTAGAAATCATTTGAACCAAATTGTCCAAATTTCAAAAGGTGGTATTATATTAGCAGGATATTTTAATTCTATACTAAAAATGATTATACTAATTCCACTAGAATGAGAAAATATCTTCCCCAGCAAAGGAATTATTAAAGTTTATAGACTTATGTCATATTAAAGATATAAATGCTTTTTCAGACCCAGAACCCCTTTTCCTCACTCATTTTTCAGACATGGAACTCAAGCTAGAATTGATAGAGTATATATCTCTAATGAGTTGATAGATAGATTAAATAAGGTTAAAGTAATATTGTGTCCACTTTCAGATTTTAATGCCATAGCTTTTGAGTTGACATTAAAATTGGTAAGAATATATTTATTAGACACATACCTGCTGATATAACTAACTTGAAATAATTTAAAGACTTTTTCATAAAAGAAAAACAGACTTTTATTGAAACTAATTATGCAGAAAACATTTCTAAAGTTTATCTATGGCAGAATTATGTCTTGGTATGTTTAAAAAAGCAATGAGATAAGGAACTGATTGAGCTGCAAGAAAAAATTGATAAACTAAAATTAGATAGTCAAAATACAAAGACTATATGATAAAACAAATTAATAGTTTAAAAGGTAAATATTTACAAATTTTAGATCATAAAACTAGGATTAACTTGGAAAGGATTAAAATAGTTATTTTTTCTGTTAAACTTAAATTTATGCATAATTTGGCTAATAGAACAAAAATCTTCAATAAATCTAATCATATTAAGGAGATATATTCCAACAAGAGCAGGAAAAAGGTTACTGAGGTTGAAGAGATCCTGAAAGAGTTTAGAAGTCATTTTGATATCATTAACAAAAATAACCTATTGATGGACTCCCAAGAAGAAACCAAAATATTCATTAAAATTCATATTAATAACAAATTAACTAAAGAACTGATGAAAATAATTGATAAACCCATTACTTTCTATGAACTTAAATCTCAAATCAACAGACAAAAACCTAACAAGGCTCCTGGTAATGATGGTATCATACCTGAACTCTACAAAGTAATGCCCAAAAGAAGCCTCATCTATCTTATTTAAAGTCTGCTCTCACCTCACCAATGCTAAAAGCAGGTAAAGATCCTGTAAAATGTACCACTTATAGGCCAATATTTTTTATTAAATATAGATTATACATTATTTATGGCTGTTCATGCTAATAGAATAAACCAGTTTCTATCATCCATGGTTAATAGTGACCAAACTGGATTTATATTAAGCAGGAATTCCTTTGCTAGCATTAAAAGAATATTGACAATAATTGATTATACAACTAAAACAAATAATAAACTAACATTAATAAGTTTAGACATTGATTGTGCTTTTTGACTCTGTTATCTGTAATTATCTCTCATTAGTACTGAAAGAAAGTAATTTCTCAAGCAACTTCATAAATCTTATTAATCTTCTTTATGAAGACCCTCATGCATATGTTAAAATAAGTTTATATACTTCAGAGTCAGACTTTCTAAAGAAACTAAACAAGGATGTTCTCTCTTACTTACTGTTTAGTCATAAAACCATTTGCCAGTTTTATAAAATCAAATTCAAACATTAAAGGTATTCAAGTGGGCAGGAATTTATTATGTAAGATTCAGTTGTTTGCAGATGATATTCTATTGACCTTAAATGAATGCAGTAGTTCACTTCTAGCTACTTTTAAAGCAATGGAAATATTCCAGTACAAATTTGGCCTTAGTTTTAATGATAACAAAATAAAAAATGTACACATACATTTTTTTAGTAAGGATGTAGATAAAACATTTACCAAATATATAGTTAATGAAAAAATAGATTACTTAGGGATAATCATTACTGATAATATTAATAATATAATAACTCTCAACTATAATAGTTTAACTTTAATAAATAATCTTGTAAACAATTGGAACAAATACATATTTACTGTGGAAGAGAGGCTTTCTATAATTAAAATGATTATTTTACCAAAAATATTATACATTATACAATCATTATCTTTATCTCCACCAAGAAATTGTACAAAGCAGTTTAATTCTTTAATCCTGAAATGTTTATGGTTCCCTAATAAACTTAGATTAGCTTTAATTCATTATACTAGAGATTTGTCTATTGGTGGTATTGGTCTGCCAGATTTACAGCTATATTCTGTAACTTCAATCATTAAGACAGTAACTATCTGGTTAAATAATCATTATACTGCTAAATGGAAAGAGCTCCAAGAAAACTTTGTGTTAGAAACTATTTAAAGAGTCAGATCCTAATTTAGTTTCAAATAACATTTTACTTTGGTTATTAAAACAATATTTTTCAAATAATAATAATAATAATCATAATAATAATAATAATAATGCAATCAACTCTTCCTATCTCTTCATCACAATGAATACCTTGAAAATTTCTTATTTACAGAAATCCAGCATATAAAGCATGTTTTTTTTTCTCATTTTTCCAATAACCTGCACTCACAATAATATTTCCACTTTTAACTTACAAACACTAAGTACTTTAAAAAAAACAACCTGATATATTGGTTTCAGTTAATGGACAAAGAAAAAATATGATATGTTGATCATATAATAAATAACTTTGATTTGGATAAAAATATGTGGTTGCATGTACAAAACTTTAGAATTGTTGGAACTGTTCCCATTAGGGGTTGCCACAGTGGATCATCTGTTTCCATTTCTTCCTGTCCTCTGCATCTTGCTCTGTCACACCAACCACCTGCATTGTCCTTTCTCACCACATCTATAAACCTTATCTTAGACCTTCCTCTGTTTCTCCTACCTGGCAGCTCCATCCTTAGCATCCTTTTCCCAATATACCCATCATCCCTCCTCAGCACATGTCAAAACCAATGCAATCTTGCCTCTCTGGCTTTGCCTCCAAACTGTCCAACCTGGGATGACCCTCGAATATACTGATTCCTAATCCTGTCCATCCTCATCACACCCAGTGCAAATCTTAACATCTTTAACTCTGCCACCTCCAGCTCTGACTCCTGCCTTTTTGTCAATGCCACGGTCTCCAACCCATCTAACATAGCTGGTTTCACTACCCTCTTGTAGACCTTTCCTTTCACTCTTACAGGTACCAGTCTGTCACAAATCACTCCTGACACTCTTCTCCACCCAGTCCACCCTGCCTGTACTCTCTTCTTCACCTCTCTTCCAAGCTCCCCATTACACTGAACAATTGATCCCAAGTATTTAAACTCATCCACCTTTGCCAATTCTACTCCCTGCATCCTCACTATTCCTCTATCCTCTCTCTCATTCACACACACATATCATGTTTTAATTCTGCTAACCTTCATTCCTCTCGTCTCTTCTCTAGAGCATATCTCCACCTCTCCATTGCCTCCTCAACCTATTCTCTATTCTCACTACAGATCACAATGTCATCTGCAAACATCATAGTCCATGTGGGCTCCTGCCTGATCTCTTCTGTCAACCTGTCCATCACCATTGCAAATAGGAAAGAACTCAGAGCTGATCCTTGATGCAATCCCACCTTCACCTTAAATGCATTTGTCACTCTTACAGCAAACCTCACCACTGTCACACTACCCTTGTACATATCCTGTACCACTCTTACATACTTCTCTGCTACTTCCAACTTCCTCATACAATACCATAACTCCTCTCTAGGCACCCTGCCATATGCTTTCACTAAGTCCACAAAGACACAATGCAACTCCTTCTGACCTTTTCTATATTTCTCCATCAACATTCTCAGTACAAACATCACATCGGTAGTGCTCTTTCCTGGCATGAAATCATACTGCTGAACACTAATTATCACCAACCTTCTTAACCTATCTTCCACTACTCTTTCCCATAGCGTCATGTTGTGACTGATCAATTTTATCCCTCTGTAGTAACTACAATTCTGCACATCACCCTTATTCTTAAAAATCAGTACCAAAACACTTCTTCTCCACTCCTCAGGCATCCTCTCACTTTCCAAGATTTTACTAAACAACCTGGTTAAAAATTCCACTGCCATCTCTCCTAAACACCTCCATGCGTCCACAGGTATGTCATCTGGTCCAACAGCCTTTCCATTCTTCATCCTCTTCATAGCTGTCCTTACTTCCACCTTGCTAATATGTTGCACTTCCTGATTCACTATCCCCACATCATCTAACCTTCTTTCTCTCTCATTCTCTTCAGTCATCATCCCCTCGAGGTACTCTTACCAGCTGCTCAACACACTCTCCTCGCTTGTAAGTACATTTCCCTCATTATCCTTTATCACCCTTACCTGCTGCACATCTTTCCCAGCACAGTCCCTCTGTCTAGCCAATCGGTACAGGTCCTTTTCTCCCTTCTTAGTGTCCAACCTTTCATACAACTCTTCATATGCCTTATCCTTAGCCTTCGCCAGCCCTCTTTTCACCATACACCTCATCTCCTTATACTCCTGTCTACTTTCTTCATCTCTCTGACAATCCCACTTCTTCTTCGCCAACTTCTTTCTCTGTATACTCTGCTGTACTTCCTTGTTCCACCACCAGGTCCCCTTGTCCTCCTTCCTCTGTTCAGATGTCACACCAACCACCTTTTTAGCTGTCTCCCTTACCAGCTCTGCTGTAGTTACCCAGCTATTTGGTAACCCTTCATTGCCACCAGTGCCTGTCTTAACACTTCCCTGAACTCCACCTCACAATCACCCTTTTTCAACTTCCACCATTTGATCCTTGGCACTGCCCTCACACTCTTCCTCCTCTTCTTGATCACCAACGTCATCCTACAGGCCACCATCCTATTCTGCCTAACTACACTTTCTCCTGCCACCACTTTACAGTCTCCAGTTTCCTTCAGACTGGCCCTCCTACATAGGATATAATCCATCTGTGTGCATCTTCCTCCACTCTTGTATGTCACCCTATGCTCCTCCTTCTTCTTAAAATACATATTCACCAGAGCCATGTCCATCCTTTCCTCTCCTTAACACCATATTTACCCATCACTTCCTCATCCTCTCTGTTCCCTTCACCAACATGCCCATTGAAATCCACTCCAATTACTAATCCCTCATTCTTGGATACACTCACCACCACTTCATCCAACTCACTTCAAAATTTTTCTTTCTCATCCATCACACACCTAACTTGCAGAGCATATGCACTAGCATCATTCATTATCACACAATCAGTTTCCAGCTTCATAAACATCACTCTATCTGACACTCTTTTCAACTCCAAAGCACTCTTGGCATACTGTTCTTTCAGGATAACCCCTACCCCATTTCTCCTCCCATCCACACCATGATAGAATAATTTGAACCTGCCTCCGATACACCTGGCCTTACTCCCCTTCCATCTGGTCTCTTGCACGCACAATATATCAACCTTCCTTCTTTTCATCATATCAGCCAGCTCTCTCCCTATACCAGTCATGCTGCCAACATTCAAGGTTCCTACCCTCACTACCACACTCCTAACTTTCCTCTCTTCCTGCCTTCAGGGATGCCTTCCCCCTCTTCTTCTTCTCCTTTGACCAACAGTAGCCCAATTTCGGTCAACACCCTGTTGGCTAACAGTACTGGTGGCGGTCATTGTTTATGTGGGCCTCGACTGATCTGGTATGGAAATCTGTTTTGTGGTCTGCATATGTCATTTGGTGAAAGTTTTGCACCTGATGCCCTTCCTCACATAACCCTCCCCATTTATCCAGGCACGGTTGGTGTGGTTTGGTCACGAAGGAAGTGGCCAAACAAAGATAACCGTGGGTAAATCCAGCATTACCCACACCCAGAAGTGGGTTATTGCTATTATACAATGACATTATTTAAGAAAGAAAATACTTACTTTTCTTAAATAATGGCATTGTATAATGCCTCCTTGCTGCCCTTCCACAGCTGTCCAGTATTCTGTGGCAGTTCTGATGTACTGCACATGCATATGGTTACGCAGTACATCAGAACTGTGTGTGTGGAAGCAACAGAGAAAGGAAGATCTCCGTTGCTTTTAAAAACTTGTCTCGCTATGTTAAAAGAGTTTAACATAGTGAGATAGCTTTAAAAAAAAGCAATGGAGATTTTCCTTTCTCCGTTGTTTTTTTTAAAGCTGTTTCACTATGTTAAACAAGTTTAACATAGCGAGACAGCTTTAAATAAAGCAACAGAGAAATGAAGATCTCCGTTGCTTTTTTTAAGATATCTCGCTATGTTAAACTCATTTAACATAGTGAGATAACAGCAACAGAGCTCTTCCGTTCTCCATTGCTGTCCAAAAAAAAAAAGACTTATACTAATGGAAAAAGTCCGGGCGACTGGACCTTTTTCCATTAGTATAAATCTTTGATTTACAACGTGCGTGCTGACCAATCAGCGTGTACGATTTGGAATATTAATGGGGGGGTCGTTGTATAATTCTTCATATAACATGTGGAACAACCTTAAAGAACTACGAAATACATAATTTGTGATTTCTATGCATAATAACTTGCTAACTAATAAAATTTATTAGAATCATCATCATTTAGTAGACACTTGTAAACAGTTGTTTTAATTGTTTTTGAAATTGTTTTTTTTTTATACTTTTAGATTTATATTTCTACTCAAGTTAAGTGTTATTATGTTTTCATTTGTTTAAATTTTAATAAAATTAAAAAAAAAAAGCAGTACACAGCCAATGCATGGGGAGGTAAAGCTCTGGCTCTGAGTTGAGACTTGCAGAGGTTGCAGAGTTCCTGTACTGTGTCCCTGTCCACCCTGTAGCACTCTACAATGTCCATGTTGTGTATGTTGTGATAAGTTAAATGTGATCTGAAAACTCTTCTCTGTCTTGGCCTAGGCCTATTGGCGGCAGCAGCAGTGCCTTCAGCCTGTAGCACATACAAACAGATCAAAACAACTTAGCAGCAGCTCCTAATGTTCTGTCTGTGTAGGCTTTCTATGCCTGTACTCTACAACATTTGAAATCCAGAGGAAAAACCAGTATAGAGTCTGCATGTTTGCTTTATACCTTGTTGCTGGCTCTACCAGATGGGTTGATTAGCATGCAATTCAGCTGTTTATGCTGTAATTAGCATGTCTGAAACATAGGCTAAAACAAATGAAATCCATTAATAATCTACTTCATTATAAAAACCTATCCAAACTAATGGTGAGGATATTTGCTAAATGTTTGCAGGACTGCAAAAAATATTTCCAAAGATATCTTTACAGAGGAGTCTTGAACCCCAGGTATGCTCCTATTGTGTTACCTATATAATGCACATATTTGAATATATTAATGAATAATGTGAAACAAAGCATTTTACACTGTTATGTGTATGCAGTATTTAAGAGTGTACTGATAGCATGTCCATGCTTGTCAAGCCATTTCAGAAGCAAAAATGTTTGATAATACATGAAAATAGAAAGCTGTGTGATACATATGTGCAAATGTTTCAGGGACAGGTCCTTTGAAAGCATCTTTAGCATTTCAAAGATGTTTCATTAGCAAAAGGGTTCATATGCCTGTTCTTTTGTGGGTAGGGGAGCAAAGAAAGGTTACTGCTCTATCACAAACTAGAATGGACTGTTCATTTGGGGGAACACAGTTGAGTTACTGTTATGGCACATACAAGGATATGCTGCTTTTATTACTCTCCTTGTTGTGCATCCTGCCTGTTGTTAGTATTTCATGTGTGTAGACTGTTTCATGTTTTTCCTACCTACTGATTGCCTGCATTTACTGTTTAATCTGGTAACAGTTACTTCGTAGTTATGTGATACTTATGTATATCATCATTCTGTTGTCTTTTAGGACACAAAATGAGGCTGAGTCTCCCCTTATGTGAAGCTGAAAATCTCATTATCGTTGATGCACTCCATCAACATGGTGCTTTTCTTCTGGAAAGGGGTCATCCTAATATGCCAGAAAGGATCAGACTATGGCAACAGATTATTTCCAACATAAATCCTGTTAGGGCCACAGCTGGACATATGAGCAGGTGTGTCACAGGGCCACTGACATGATTATGTCTGCACAGCGGCGTGTAGCTGCTGTTGCCCGGAACCAGAGGGTAATTGGGGTGGGCCTGCTGCAGAATCACCTCTCACTCCCAATGAGGAATTCCTGGCAAATATCCTCCAATAGGACAACTCACTGCAGAGTGGCCCACAACATGTTATCAACATAGCTGCCACTCTTTCTGAGTCCCAGGAGGAGCTACCAGATAGGCTTTGTTATATGACCAGCTGAATACTGTTGTATAGTAAAACAGTGTCACATGTCTGATTTTTTTTGGGGGGTTGAAGATTAGTACAGTGATAAGCTCATGTGGAGTTGTCAGCTACATTCTTGTTGAACGTACACCTAATGCAGATATACAAAAGTACATGTAGTACCCCCTGTCTTACTGTTAAATGTGATAATGTTGACAGGACCATAAAGAATCCAGCGATGTATGCCTCCTGCAGATGGTAAGCCAAATATATTTTTCCATACTACAGATTAAAGAAATATCTTAATGTGTCAGTTTAGGCCTGTTGTGTGTATTGCTGTACTGTCCGTAATAGTGGCAGCACTTTTAGTTGTTTAGCATATATTGCACCACAGTAGTGAAGGTATTAATGTATGCTTGTATTTCTCCCTTTTTATCACAGATGATCATGACAGTGGGAGTGTGTGGGCCCTGTGCCACCCGATGTCAGTGTCTCATCAGACACTGGTAATGATGGTGGTAAAACTGATCCACAGTCAGGGAGTACAGAGGTTGAATCTGACATAGAGGTTGACATCCAGCCATCCACTTCATTTTCCCTGGACACAGCCAGTAGGCCTACACCTACCCAGTCCACTGAGGCCACAGATATTGGATAGGTGGAAGCTGAGGACATTGAACAGGGAAGTGTGGCTACTGTGGCTTTAGTGCATGCTGAGTCTGGCTGTAACAAAAGTGTTGGCCAGATGCCACACAGGAGGGTTGATAGAGGTGCCTGGAGGGGGCCTGCTGTCCCTCCTTCATCTGGTGCAGGTGTCTCTTTCTATGCCACTTAATGTATGTCTAGGGCCATCATGGAGGCACAGGCCCATTCAGAAAGGTACTCCATATAAATGCTGAGGGGGTTGTGGATGTGGCACAGGTTCACGTGTGACTGTCTCCACCATGTCGCTGATTCACTGGATTGGATGAATGAAATGTTGGAATGAGGGGTGTCTGTGATGGACCAAGGGGTGTCTGTCAAGCAATGAGCAGTGTCTGTGATGGAATGTCTGCTGGGAGGGGAATGGCATCTTTGTGGTTGTAGGTCAGCCACAACATCTGGTGATAGCCAATGTGGCTATACCTGATCACATTCCTGTAGTGGCAATAAATCTTCTGGTCCATTGGTGAGTGTGCTGTCCACACCCAGACATGGCTGGCCATGGGGTCATGGTCCCAGGTGTTCCCGTGACGGGAGCGCACCCAGCAGGCATCAGTCACATTCAGGTAGCAGCACTGCATCTGACCTTGGGTGTGGAGGTGCCAGCACAATTTCTGGCAGAGCCAGTTCTTGTCAGGGGTGACAGCAATGAGCTGCCAACTCTACCATGCATGGCCCACACCTATGTGACATACCAAGATGTATACCTGGCACTGAGCTTGGTTGTGTTTGTGCAAACTCTCACACACCACTTTCACATGGAATACCCCTACAGACACAAACACGACAGTTACATGGTTCAGCCTGCCTGCTTCCCTTTTTTACTCACACACACTCACCGACCTTTTGTGTCAGCCTAGGCCTTCTGCCTTCCCCCCACAACACCCTATGCAAGTGATGATAATTGTGCCATATCCATGTTTTTTCTATTTTGGATTCAGGGATACAAAAGCTTTGTGTCTGATGCACAGGTGCATAGCTACATTAGTGCCTAGTATATCTGCATTTGCATTGTTGAAATGATAATTATACCTGTCAGTTATATTTGCATTGCCAAATGATACAGTGGATGGCATCATCATGACAGTACTTTCTAGAATATTCTCTTGTAAGGGTTATGAAGTCAGGAACTGCAATGTGTCTCATTACTTTATAACCATTCTCTTTAATGTTTTCTAGTACATATATTTGGTGCACATCATAAGACACACCATCACATTCAGATCTCAAGATTGTATGACAGCACTGTAGTCAAACTCATCAGAACAGTAATACAGTATAATTCTCTCTTTTGCATGAACCTCACCAGACACATGCAACATCTGGACAGACCACAGGGCTTTCTCATCAGGATAACAGAGGGCCAACTAACCATGACATGATGTATGTGGGTAGATTAAAAGACATGCCACTGTCATCTGTCTAGTATCACATTAAATTGTAACTGTTATTGTAAGCCTATTACTTTTGGTTTAAGCACTTGCGCTGCAGGCCAGTTGTCTTACATTAAGAAGGTTTGTACTCTAAACTCTTGTGGGAGGAAATGGTAGCCTTGTGGGAGGAGATGGTAGCCTCTGCCTTCTGAGCTGGGAATTGCTGGTTGAACACTTACTGTGCCTGTTGTTCTAAGTGTCTTTGTTATGGTTAAAGCCTGTGGGCTGCAAACCAGTTATTTTACATTAGGAAGGTTTGTGGTCTAGACTCTTGCACCAGGAGAGGACAGGCCACACCCTTCTAAGCTGGGAACTACTGGTTGAAGGCTTATTGTGTCTGTTATTCTGAAAGTGTCTTAGTTATAGTTTAAGCACTTGAGTTCCAGACCACATATTTCACAATAGGAAGGTTTGTTGTCTACTCCCTTGTTGGAGTACTGTGATGAATTGCTGCTTTATTTAAACTGTTTTTTTGTTTGCTTTTGCTGTTGTGATTGCAATTTTCTGAACTTTGAATTTCTACTACTTCTGCATTTATAGCATAGGCTAGATTCAGGCTTGCTGAATCAGAACTGTTATCATTTGAGCACTAAATTAGCCATCTTACATTAAGAAGGTCCACCTGCACCCTTGTGGTAGAAGTGTGCAGCCAAGGACCCATCTGAGTTGGGGATTGCTGGAATAAGCCTCAATCTACTTCACCTCTTGAGCATAACAAGCTGACAACCCATAAACCCACATATGCAGTGGTACTCACTAGAAGCCTACCTAAAGATCAGAGACGTTCCAAACACAAACCTACTGCAAACACTGCAGACCCAAAATAATCCACTATACATAATAATGCATACAACAGTGTCTCAGCCAATAAGCCCCTAAAGAAAACCACCTCAAAGCCAAATATCTTGGTCATAAGTGATTCCATAGTGGGACACTTCGATGTCCCCCTCAACAGGCTGGATAAGGTGAAGGGCACGGTCAGCTACATGTCAGGTCCCAGGATCCATTAGATCATGCACACACTCAAGTCTCTCAACAACAAGTACCATTAAGATTCTGTCATGGTTCCTGTTGGAATGAATGAAGAGAGACATGACTGAGCTCTCACATTATCTGTCCCAGGCAGTATGTCCCCTAGCCCTAAGCAGCATTCCACCTTCACCCAGGATGATGCCTCAATGTAAACAAAACATGATTGACTTCAACAATTGGCTTAACTTCTACTGTCAGTCTAGGAGGACCCAGTATCTGTCAGCCTGAGAAGATATGGTTAACAGCCCATGCTGCTTTGCCAGAGATGGTCTTCACCTGTCGCCTCTTGGCTTTCTGTTACTGGCAAAGGTACTTGCCTCCTCCATAGTGCCTTTTTAGGCAATGTCAGAACAACTAAATTTCCAACATTAAAAAAATCCACTAGAGACAAACTAAGGTCATGCTGCTTAATGCAAGGAGTGTAAATCAGAAACTGCACTCACTAGAAGCACTCCTTGTCTTGGAAGATGCCTATATCTTTACAGTCACAGAGACATGCTTCATGCCTCAGCCATGCAAGGCTACAATGCCTTCCATATGTTCAGACCTCAAAACAAGCATGACAGAACCAAAGGCAGGGGTGTATACTTCTCCATTAAAGACAAATACACCAAAAGATTGGTCAAACAGTACAACTCTGTAGCACTACTCCAAGTCCAACTAACTGTAGGTAAAACCACCTTCCATATCATTGTTAGCTATAAGTCCCCCACCATGAACCAAGAGAACGACACTGCCTACTTGGACCTACTTGAGCAACTCACTGTATATACAGCCAAACACCTTGGTCATGTCTGATTTTAACTATCCTTCCACAGATTGGGAGTAATGTATGAGCACAAACATGCACACCCTAAGGTTCCTGGAATTTGTTAATATGAATGCTCTGTAACAGATAGTCTGCACCCCCACAAGAGGCTCGAATGTCCTAGACTTGGTATTCCCAACATAGGAGGTGTCTGCACTACCCCTGTGTGTGGCCATCCCTGATCGGTTAGGATCAGAATTCAGTCTTGCTCGAGTTACTGATCATACCTGACCCCCCCAAGACAGAAAAGGATGAAAAATATACCCAAAGCAAACTATAGCATCCTAAACAATGAAATAAATAGTTGCAACCCCCCCCCCATGCTATCACTGTCAACAATGACTGCTATAAAGAGGTGTACACAAATGGCCTGTATAAACACTTATACAAATGTATATACTTGGATGAACATGAACGGATCAAAACAAGGTCCTCTGCCCCAAAAAAAAAAAAAAAAAAAAAAAAAAAGCCACTATGGTGGCCATCAAGCATAAATAGGCTATACGACAAGTGGAAGAAACTAATTCTAAGAACAAGAGGGAACTGACTCAGCAGAGGAAGGACACCCTTCTTTGTCCCAGCACAGTGGGAAACAGCAACAGTAATTCCCTTGCACAAGAGGGGTCCATCAACTGACCCTGGGAACTGTAGACTCATAAGCCTAACCAGCCTTATCTGCAAGGCCATGGAGAGAATCATCCTGGACCTTATTGACCTGAAGAGAAATACAGGCAATGGAATCTGGATATGGAAACTTTAAAATACAAAAAATAAGAAGACTAAGAGGAAAAGTAGAAAATTAAATTAGTAATGGAGAAGCCAAAGAAATAGAAACTGAGGTTATGGAGCAGCTGCAAAAAGAAGGATTCAGTATAGAATATCCAATACAGAAAGCACCACAACAGGATAAAGCAATGGATATCCAAATTAAGCAGAGACTCGTGGAACAGGAAACAACTGGTCAGGTGCCATATTAAGATAATTTGGACCCTTCCACAGGAAACCAGTATAAGCGTTCACATGAAACTAGACAGCAAGGAAAGGAACAGGAAACTGGAAACTCTGATGCAGTCAGTGTTGAGGAGTGATAGGCCAGTGAGTTCCCATATGATAGAACAACAGAGGGCACAGAATGAAATTAAAGAGAAGATGATATAGGAAGATGCTATAGAACTTTCTATAGAATGTCAGCAGGAAACGAAAAATAGAAGATGTGCCATCAGTTTGGAAAAAATGAGCTAAGAGAAGAGTTACTTGATTTAATGGACACTGATAGATATATTAAGATCAATGAGTTAAATAGACTGCAGAAGGTCAATAAAACCCAGAAACTAAGAAGTCTGATAAAACAAATGAATGCAGTACTTAGGACTGTCCATAGTGATCCATGTGATATAATAGAAGTAAACAGGATGTATTATTGTGCAGCTAAATTAATAACTGATAAAGTTCTACAACAAGAACAGGGCCGTGTCGGAAAGGAAGGGGAGAAATCATATACCATCATGGAAGTATCACATAGAGAAAACTATAAAGCAATTAAGACAAGAAGTGCCACTGTTAGAAGAGTACAGAAGAAGGAATAGATCAACAAAAATACTAAGAAAGATAGATGTGATTAAAGCAATGCACAGTATTAGAACAGACCAGGATCTATCATGTACTATCGCAAATAAATTAAAAATTTCAGCACAGGTGGAAAAACTTAGAAGATATACAGATAAATATACGAGAAAAGTACAAAATAAGCAATTTATTGATGACCCAAAAAGTTTTATAGAGAATTGGGAAATAAGGTAAACGAAATTGGAAGACCACTAAAAAAGTGGAAGTAGATACATTTTGGAAAAGTATCTATGAAGATCCTGTGGAACATAACAAATATGCTAAATGGATAGAATAAGTAAAAGAAAGAATAAGAAGTTTAAAGGTGCAGGATATGAAATGGGATGAAATAACAGCCAGAGAGATTGAAACAAACTTGAGAAAATCCTCTAACTGGCAAACCCCAGACCCAGATGCAGTATCTAACTTTTGGTTAACAGTATTAATATCTTTGCATGAGGATTTAGCCACATGTAAGAATTATTTATATGCACACCCCAAACAGACACCAGCCTAGCTAACAACAGAAAAAACAATGCTCCTACTTAAGGGAGAACCTGCAAGTTACCCTAAAAATTATAGACTAATAACTTGCCTTCCAATGACGTGTAAACTATACACAGGAATTGACGCTGACAGAGTTTATAGTCATTTAGAAGAAAACTCAATTATGGCAGTAAAACAAAAGGGCAATAAAAGAAAGTCATATGGAACAAAGGATCATCAGTTGTTAAATAAAGTTATAGCGGAGAACTGTAAAAAGGGAAGAATCTAAGTATTGCATGGATTGACTACAAAAAAGCATTTGATAGTATCCCACATTCATGGATAAAAGAGTGCTTACAAATGTGTAAGATACACCCTACACTGATTGACTACATTACAGTGACCAAGAAACAGTGGCAGCCCACTTTGCAGTTAAGCCATGATAAAGGACAGATTATTAACCCAGGGATAAAAATTCACAGGGGGATATTCCAGGGTGACCCCTTGTCACTGTTGCTATTCTGCCTTGTCATTAACCCATTAAGCTGTTTACTTAAAAGCTTAGGCCATGGCTAAAAATTGGCTCCTAGAAAACAACAAAGTATAAAGACTTCTCATCTTCTCTTGTTGATGATTTAAAACTGTATAGCTCATCAGATGAGGAACTGAAAGCACATCTGCAGGTTGTTAAAACTTTTTCAGATGATATTGGAATGTTATTTGGTCTTGATAAATGTGCAAAAGCAACCTTTAAAGCAGAAAAACTGCAGCACCAGCAAAACATTAGTTTGGGACAAGAATGTGATATAAAAGAACTTGAGCAAGAGGGAGTGTATAAATTCTTGGGAATTGATGAAGTATCAGCAATAAAACATGAATAAATGCGAGTAAAACTCAGTAAGGAATACTTTAGAAGACTGAAATTAATCTTGAGAACAGCGCTGACATCTAGGAATAAGATCCAAGCTATAATCCAATTTGCTCTTCCTGTCCTAACTTACAGTTTTGGAGTGATTGACTGGCCCCAAAAAGTGTTGGATAGATTAGATATTACAATAAGAAGGATGCTTCATGCACACCAAATGATTTACAAAAATCAGTGCATTCCAATATTATATATTCCCCGTACCAAAGGCGGGATGGGCCTCCTTGAAATTGATTATATGTATAGATCTGCAATTGTGGGACTCCATGCATATCTGCTGACTTCACAAGATCTAAATGTAGTGAAAGTTTTGAAACATGAGGAGAATAAATCTAAGATGACTTCTCTTCTTACTCTAGCAGAACCATATCGGCATGAAGCTGGAATGGAAATCAAATCAGAAGTAGATAAAAATCAGGCAGCAACTAAATATGCCAAAAAGCAAAATAAAGAATATAAGGTGAAGGACCAGGTGAGAAGGCAAGAAATGTGGAAAAAGCATAAATATAGTTGCAAGTATAGAAAACTTCTGGAAGATCCTCATGTTGATCAGGAACAAATGCAGGAATAGTTGAGGAGAGGTGAATTCAAACCAAGAGATGGAAGGTTAGTATTGGCAGTCCAAGACAGTGGGCTGCATACACATTGGTTTACAAAGTCAATTGAACATGTGGGAGAAACAGACAAATGTAGGTTTTATAAAACCAAATTGGAAACAGTTGCACACCTCGTTGCTGGTTGCGATATACTAATGGCAGAAGGACTGTATACTGAAAGGCATAATAATGTGGCAAGACTGTTGCACTGGGGATTGTGGAAACGTTATTTTTTTAAGTAACTGAAAGACATTGGAAACATGAGCCACAAAGCATTATAGAAAATGAGGAAGTCTACATCTCATGGGATCACCCATTACCAACAGTTCAAAAGACAGATAGCAGAAAACCGCATATAGTGGTCCAAGAAAAACAAACAAGAGTAGCATTGATCATTGAAATTGTCAAACCCAGTAACTACAGTGCCTTGCATACAGAGAGACACAAAGTCATAAAATATCAGGATCTGCAGGCAGAAACGAGAGCAATGTGGAAGAAAGATACCCAGACAGTTCCAATAGTAGTAGGAGCAACGGGTCTTATAAAAAATAATTTACAATCGTATTTAGATATGTTACCAATTCATGTAACCATGTACAAATTGCAGAAGGAGTCATTACTGGGCACATTGTGGGTGCTGCGAAGAGCACTATTGGCTGACATCAAAAGACTGAAACAATGCTAATTTCATGAACATTAATCATACTTTGACTTAAGAATGGGGTCCATTCCCATCATGGTATTAGAAACCCAAAAGACTTGGAGAAATTATAAAAGGGAGAGACCTTATCAACAAAGACATAGGTGACTTTGAAACACTGGAACCAACACAATTTTGCTTAATTAAGGGTAGATCATACTTATCAAACCTGGTGAACTTCTTCAAGAATTTCACCAAAGCCTGGGATGAAGGTAAAACACTACATACAGCCTGTCTTGACTTAGCCAAGGCTTTTGACACAATTCCTCACTCAGGCATCATTGAGAAACTCACACAGCTAAGATACATGAGCCATAAAGCATCATAGAAAATGATGAGGTCTACATCACATGGGATCACCCATTACCAACATTTCAAAAGATAGATGTGAGAAAACAAGATATAGTGGTCCACAAAAAGACAAAAGTAGCACTGATCATTGAAATCACTACACCCAGTGGCTATAATGTCTTGCATATAGAGAAACACAAAGTCATAAAAATATCAAGATTTGCAGGCAGAAATGAGAGCAACGTGGTAGAAAGACATCCAGACAGTTCCACTAGTAGTAGGAGCAACAGCTCTTATTAAAAATAATCTACAATCATATTTAGATATGTTACCAGTACATGTAACTCCATACAAAGAGCAGAAGGAGCCATTACTGGGCACATTGCGGGCACTATGAACAGCACTTTTGGCTGACATCAAAGATTGAAACAATACTAATTTCATGAACCTTAATCGCACTTTGACTTAGGAATGGGGTCCATTCCCATCATGATATTGAAACCCAAAAGACTTGGAGAAATTAAAACAACAATGGGAATTAACCCATATGTTACTAGATGGGTAGCCAACTGGATCACTGACAGAACACATGCAGTCAAAGTTGGGGATTCCACCTCTACCAGCAGACCAGTTACCACTGGTGTACCACAAGCCTCTGTGCTGGCCCCCCTACTGTTTGGAATGTATTTCTCAGAAGTCCAGGGCAAAATAAATGGCTGTGGTTTACTATGTTTGCCGATGACTGCAAACTGGGCGCAATTATTGAGTCCCCCAACAATGTTTACATACTAGAAAAAGGACTTACACAGACAAATGACTGGTGCCAAAGTCACAGACTCAAAATAAATGCAAAATAATTTGTTGCCATCCCTTTTGACAAAGGGGAGGTCCCTGCAAATCATAGTATTAACAGTACCCCACTTAGCTCAAAACCTGGGTTGATAGATTTGGGAACAAAGGTTGGTAGCCACCTTAACTTTGCTCACCATGTGTCCACAGTGGTAAGAAAGGCCTTCTGTGTTGTACATTTTTTTTTTTTTATTTACAATTTTATTACTGGGGAAGTCCACTGGGCCGAAATGACCCATTTTCAGTGGAGGCCCAGGGAGAAAAGCTCCAAGATGCATTATACAATTTAGATACAAATGATAGTTAATATTAAAGATCTTATGTAGAATAGTTACTCATAAATGCATTCAATAGCATGCATAGTTAACAAATTCATTAAACTTGAAGGTAGGGATCACACAGTTTCATTTGAGGAAAACAGATATGGGTTAGGTGTGGAAACAGTTTACATACAAACCCTTTAAGAAAATGTAAATACGCTTTACATACACACATCAACAGTAGAATGCTATTTACAATAAATCTAATAAGTAAGGTCATCACATCCAGAGCTAAGGATGTTATACCTCCCCTGTACTCATCCCTCATCAGACCACTAACAGAGTACAATGCTGCCTTCTGTATGTACCTCAACAGCCACCTGCACCAGCTGGAGAGACCTTGGAGACTTCTCACAAAGAAAATTCAGGGCCTGATACACATGACCTCCATGGACATACTGAAGACCATGTCACTGTATCTTATAGGCTGCTGAGAGGCAACCTGTGCCTGATCTATAGAGCAGTCTCAAACTCTGCTCTAATGAAAATGCTGCACATCTGGAAGTCACATGGGACAAGATTCACTAACTCTAGGGATTTTAACATACCCTGTGACTTAACAGGACATGTTGGAGAGATATATATGTCTCCCAGAGATTGCCAGTCCTCTAGAACCAACCCCCAATTTCCATAAAACACAGCTCCTTAATGACCCTATTTAAACATAACAGGATGGAAGACCATAAATTTACCATGCCTCTCTTGGATAGGGGCAGTCAGTGGTGATTATGCAATTGAGCTACAAATATATACCATATAACTTGGTCAATAAGAGAACAATGATATAACATAGCTAGTCTTATAAAGTCCCTATGGCTAATACCCAAGTAACCTCCTATGAACCTAAGATGATGTCTGTGTTGGATCCTGCCCATGGTGGGATGGCTGTATATGCAATAGTCTGGTATAGCAAAAAAAGGGGGGGTTGCTATAATGGATAAGGTATTTGCCTTACAGACAGAAGGCACAGGGTTTGATTCTCACATGTGGAAAATGGTTCGGTTTAAAATGACTCACAGGAGCAGTTAGCCTAGTACTAACCTATGAACCTAACTGATTACATCAGCATTGTCTGTTGAGCATATGGTGATAGTGCCCCATGTGCTGGTGTAAAAGGCTGTTTGTAATGTCAAGCAACAGCTCACACACAAACACACACACACACACACACACACACACACACACACACACACACACACACACACACGCACGCACACACGCACACACACACACACACACACACACACACACACTTGACTGCAGTGAAAATAGAAATCCTACCTAAGTACACAGACTACAGAACACAGCACTATATGCAAGCACCACGGCACAAGTCTGACTTTCACTTATCTGCAAGTCAACTTATACTGGATGATATCAGCAGGCCATGTGGGAGAAAGGAGGTTGGGAGGACTGTATGAAATGGATGTGTGGGTTTGTTCAAGTATAAAAAGACTAGCAAGTCTTACCACTAGAGAAGTAATTGTAGGCTAGCACATCTGCTGAGTAGAGACACACACACACACACACACACACACACACACACACACACACACACACACACACACACACACACACACACACACACACACACACACACACACACACACACACACACACACACACACACACACACACAGTTGGCTGCAGTGAGAACAGAACCCCTACCTAAGTACACAGACTATAGAACACAGTACTCTATGCAAGCGAGATGCCATAAGTCTGACTTTTACATTGCTGCAGGTCAACGTATAGTGGAAGTCATCAGCAGTGCATGTTGGGGAAAAGAAGATGAGAGGCCTGCCTGAAATAAATGTGAAGACAGGTGTCGGTATCAAAATACTGGCAAGCTATGCCATTGGAGAAGTAACTATAGGATACCACATCTACTCTGCTGAGTAGAGACACACACACAAAGTTGACTACAGTGAGAACAGAACCCTTACCTAAGTGCACAGACTGCAGAACACAGGACTCTAAGCAACTGTCAAGGCACAAGTCTGACTTTTACATGGCTGCAAGTCAACTTATAGTGGATGACATCAGCAGTTCATGTTGGAGAGAATAAGATGGGAGGCCTGCCTGAAATGGATGTGTAGGCAGATACAAGTATCAAAATACTGTCAAATTATGGGATTGGGGTGGTAACTGTGGGATACACACTTGCTCTTGTAGCTGGACACACACACACAGACACACACACACACACACACACACACACACACACACACACACACACACACACACACACACACTCACACTCACACTCACACACATACACACACACACACACACACACTCTCTCATTACTGCAGTGAGAACAAAACCCCTACCTAAGTACATAAACTACAGAAATCAGTTATTTACACAAGTGCTACAGCACAAGTCTGACTTTTACATGGCTGCAGGTGAACTTATTGTAGATGCCATCAGCAGGCCATGAGGGGGACAACAGGCTGGGAGGCCTGCATAGGCACATAGATTCATAGGTTCATATGAGGTCAGTAGCCTAACTGTAGAATGTCTCCTAGGTGTGTATGTGTAAAAACATAAGCACACCTATTGAGCATAGCTGGATGTTTGAGTTTAACCCTTATTGAGCATAGCTGGATGTTCGAATTTAGCAGAACAAGGTTGTCAGCACCACCAGCTGGTCCTGTTAGTAAGGGAGCACACAACATTGTATATTACACTTTGTAATATGGTTGATATATGTGTGTAACAAATACTGAGCCCCTAGGGTTGGACTGCTTGGGGGGACAACACCACATGTATGTACTATGAATATATGATGTATACTTAGAATGCAATGTTTCCACATGTACTTTTATGTAATACAAAGGAAATGGACAATAAACACCAATAAGAAAGGATCAAATATATATACAGTTCCATAGTGCAGTGAGCAGTGGATTTGTGCAATGGTTAGTGTGCACATGCATGACAGTTACACCTGTTTGCATGTAGGTAAGCCATGTGCAAACCAAGCCTCAATGTTAAAGTCAGTAAAAATAATACTACATGGAATATAGTGTATTTGAATCTGGGACCATGTGTATGGCAGTCCTACACTTACACCTGTTGTCCCCAGAATGTTGGGGAAACATTTGTCTATATTGCACTTCATTGCTGTAAACTGTAATGTCACTGCAGTAAAACAAAGGATTCACACACTGAACTAGAACCCAGTACCATCTGTACTCCAGGCTAGGTTTTCACAATGGCCAAGGGCATTAATTGAATGTATCTGGTTACTATTTTTGGCCATTTGCTTTGTAGGTGGTCCACCGTGCTTTGTGCAAACCAGATAAACACAGTCATCACCCGCTTATACTATTGTGCTATGTAGCACATCACACAAATAATGCAATGAAAAAACAGAGGAATAAGAAAAGTTTAGCAATGGACACATATAAGCAAAATAATTTTCTGTTATCACATGATAAGGTACTTTTTGAGCGAATCTACCACTATTTACTTCATTACTGCACCAAATTAAAATATACAAGGATATGCCATAGTATTATTAAAATATATATTCTAGGTTCAGGACTTACGTTGCAAATGCAGCAGTTGAGACAATTTTATTTCAGGCCTAGAATTTCCTTGTTTCTAATCCATGTATGCAGGAAAAAACAGAATGTAGGCTAAATTATTATTATTTATTATTATTTTATTTAACATTTATTTGCCAGGATAGTCCAAATGGACAACAAGTGCCCATTTTCAGCGGAATCCTGGGGAGAAAAACTCCATAAGTTTACATAGAGAAGAAACATTTACAAGAGAGACATTACAAAGTAGTAGCATAAAGATTGTAGACTTTAAAGATGTTAGTATACAATAAGAGGATAGTCCCCCTTTTGGTTGAAAATAAATTGATACTTTATAGCTTGTGGAATAATTCCACCGTACTGAAAATCACCTGTTTATGCTACAATTAGCACCTACAAAAAACATCTTCTACTTTACTGAATATATCAGCTCCATTGGTGCCCATTAGTGCACAATGCACTGCTGTGTGCAACAACACTGAAATAAGTTGAACACAAGCAATATTATTATTTTTGTCCATGCCTATGATATGGCACAAATATGCAGCTCATAAAGTAGAGGGAAGGTTGCAGACTCTGTACTAGAACCCAGGACCATCTATGCTCTAGCCCTACACATACATACACATGCTGCCACAGGAATAGTTATGTGATAAGAGAAACCTGTCATTCATTGCTCCATTACCCCTGGTTGCATTAAGGGCCACATCTTGCAACAAGGACAAAAATTAAAAAATAATTTTTAACTTAATATGGACAGATACAATATATTTTAAGAAACAAAGAGGATGACACAGAGCATATGAACTGTACATTGTTTACATGCACTTTTACACTTCACAGATCTACATGTACACCTCTGTAAGTGTAACCTGATGTCATCATTCACTGTTGCAATGCATTCAACACAAACACTATAGAAGTGCCTACATGAAGTGAAGATCCCTATATGGTTACAAGGTTTTGGGATTTAGCAATTCTAATGAGTTTTGACCTCATTTGAATCTTCACCATGCTGGCAGCCCTGACTCTACACAGCTGGTACTGTGTAGGTATGGAAACTAAAGGGAAGTCCAGTGTTGGATAGTCAAAGGAGGGTATTACTGAGGTACATATCTGCACAGAGGAATGCATGTTTTGGATTCTATTTTTTATGGAGTTTACACTTTTAGCTGTCTGCATAAGTTATGAGTACATTGTTCATTTGGGGGTGGAGGTGCAAAGGTGTATTTATGTCATGGCACTTAAAAAGTAATTTGTGCTATTGTTAATATAATTTTCTAGCATCCAACATGTCTGATAATGTCATAATGTATGTGTGGTTACATGTTAGGGTCTGTTCTGTACAAATGTACAGACATTTACTTGCTCTTGTTTTCATGTAGAATCCTTTGCATGGCTGTACTCAGAAAACTTTCAGATACTTGGCCAACACGAGCACAGAGTCTATACGACTGCTTTACAGTTTGTTGAATAGGTCCACCATGTTGATTTGCTTCATTAGCAAACAATTCAGCTATTTATGCTGTAACTTGTATGCCATGGGAGTTTCCAAGCAAAAAAGGGACACAGAGAAGGACACTTGAAAACAGTGTCCAATACCTCAGCAGTGACTGGGACAATGCAAATTAAGTCCAAACTTGGCGAGAGCTGTGGTGCACAAGTTGACTATCTACAGAAAATATTTCAGTTGCCTGCGTAAATTAGAGTTAAAGGCAAGTATGTAAATATTCTCATGTTTTCAGACAGTTGTATGATAGTACTAGTTTTCAGTTTATTTTTTACCTATGTTCAGACAATACTGACAGAAAAATGTATTAATAGTTTAGTTTCCAGAATATAACACTTATCAGACATCAGTTATGCTTTCATCTGTATTCAGGTAACATTGGCAAAAGATATTCCTTCAGTATTAATTTAGTTAGTTTCTAGAATATACACAGCTATTTTAGATGTTCAGTATAAATATGTATCACTCTTCCTCCAGATAACTTAGATAAATCAAAAAAGATCATAATCATGAATATTTGTTTATTAATGAAACTATACATAGCTTCAAACTGGTTGAACCCGACTCAGACATCTTGGGAAAACTTTAGAACATTAGCAATCAGACACATATTAGCGCATAAATTGTTAATCAATGACCATAAGAAAAGCATAAATAATATAAAAATATGGGAGCAAATCTTCAATATTGTGTTGGCCTAGAGGTTCTTATCCACTATTACTCAGGACACATATTTATAAGACTGATTCAATCTTAGATTTGACATAGATCGTAACAATAATACAGACTGTTGACTTTTTCATGTTGTATTTCTTTTTTAATAATTTGCATTAATATATAATGTTTATGTAACTTTTGGAAGCAATCATGTATATATTGTATATATTTATAGTGTGTAGTTATGTAATTGAAAAACAATAAAAGATGGATTATTGAAAAAAAAATAAATATGTATCACTCTAATCTACAACTGCATGGCCTCAGCCATAACCAACAGAACTAAAACCTGCTCCTCAAGGCAACATAAACCTATCTGGTGGACATCCTCTATCAACAGGCTTTACAATAAAATGAACAAATCATTGTCCAAGGGTAAAAAGGTACAAATTCCCAACTGTAAAACCTCCCTCCTTAGCCTCAACAAGCAAATTAGATCACTAATGGAGACCCCCAAAGCCAATTATGAATTGAAACTAGCCTCTGAAACAAAGGGTAACCACAAAGTCTTTTTCAGTTACATCAGGAACCTCCATGTCAAGACCCAGGTTTGCTCTGAATTAGTTCTTAATGGTACCACTCACATTGATCCTGTTGACTTTGCCAACCTACTAACAGATAGGTTTATTGTATACTTCACTCTCCTACCCCCCCCCAAAGGCCCATTTGGCATGCCCAATACTTGTCTCGTACCTCATATCTCCATAAATCAAGTATTAAAGGCCCTATGCAAAGTAACAAGCACAGCTTCCATGGAACCTAATAGTATCCCAGGCTGTATTCTGCACCATCTCCAGCAAGAACTAGCCTCGCCATTGAGCACCCTTTTCAACCATAGCTTAAGTGCAGGCTTCATTCCAGCAGACTGGAGAACTGCCATTGTCATCCCCTTACACAAAGGTGGTGACACTAGTGATCCTGGAAACTATCACCCCATTAACTTGACTAGTCTGATCTGTAAGGCCATGGAGAGTATTATTATGGACCTCATAAACAAGGACATAGACAATCTCCAAGCACTTGGGCCCAGCCAGTTCAGATTCATGAAGGGCAGATCTTGCTTGCTGAACCTGGGTGACTTTTTTGAGACTGTCACCAAGGCCCTGGATGAGGTAAAATCTGTACATACAGCTTACCTTGACTTGGCCAAAGCCTTTGACACAATCCCCCACTCAGGAAGCATCAAAAAGCTGAAACAACTTGGTGTAAATCCCTATCTCATCAGGTGGTTGGCCAACTTGCTCACTGATTAGGCACACAAGGTCAAAATAGGTGCCTCTGCCTCCTTCAGCAGACCTGTCACTGGTGGTGTTCCCCAGAGATCTCTCCTGGGACCTATACTGTTTGGGATCTACTTCTCAGAGGTCCAGGAAAAAACAAAAGAGCTGTGGCTGACCAAGCTTGTGGATGACTGTAAGTTGGGTCATTGACTCCCCAGATGATGTTACAATACTATAAGTGGGTTTCACAGCAACAAATGACTGGTGCCAAAGTCATGACCTTAAGTTAAATGCAAAAAAATATATTATCATACCATTCAGCAAAAACATGGCCCCTAATGTTTACCACATCAATGGCAATCCCCTAAGCACACAACCTGTGGTGAGAGACTTGGGTACACAGGTTGACAGCACTCTCACATTTGACCATTATGTAGTGGCAGTGGTCAGAAAAGCTTTTTACATGGTTCATCTCATAAGAAAAATGGAGGTTATTACCTCTGTGTACTCCTTCCTCATTAGGCCAATAACTGAGTACAATGCCCTGTTTGGTATGTACCTCTCTAAACACCTGACCAACTGGAAAAGCCACAGAAATAACTCATAAAGAGAATCCATGGCCTCCAACACCTGTCCACCATGGACAGACTCAACCTCCAACACCTGTCCAATGTGGACAGACTCAAATCACTATCACTCTACTCGGTATTGTACAGATTGCACAGTTGTGATCTGTGTCTCACCTACAAGGCATTCTCAGACCCTGCCCTACTAGAAATGCTTCATATCCACTAGTCTAACTTCTCTCGTATTACCCAATCAAAAGGCCTAAATCTAATATGCGACATTAACAAAACCTGCTGGAGAGGCATGTTTGTCTCCCAGAGGCTGCCCTGTCTCTGAAATAGACTTCCCATACATGTCAGACAAAGTATGTTGTTGACCCTCTTCAAGTGCAACCTTAATGAGTGGATGGGAAACCACAAATTTGTCCCAGGGATTCCACCTGTGTCACTCACTGACAGGGGTGACAGGTGCTGACTGAGGTTTCTTTTTTGGGGATAACTCTTGGCTAGGCTTGTAATGGCCCCTAGGACCATTAGCTTAGTAACCTTCTATGATCCTATGAGCCTATAATGTAAATTTTAGTGATGATTCAGAATATGACATGCATACTCAGTTATGCATGCTCAGTAGCGTACATTTCAGTCAAATTTCAGAAAATAACATTAATATTCAGTTAAACATTTCTAACAACATTATGTAAATTTCAGTCAAGTTTCAGAATACATTCATACTCAGTTATAATTTTAGTATTGTATATTTTAGTCAGATTTCAGAATATAACATTCATATTCAATTACAATATACAATTACTTCACACTTCACATGATTCAGTCATTAGTTTTAAGAGTAAAGTGACATAATTATTTGTAAATAGCATTGCTATTTCACACATCACATTATTCAGTCACTAGTTTTAAGGGTAAAGTGAAATAATTATTTATAACTTGCTTAAAGAATTAGTAGCAATAGTTATTCAGCATACTCAAAGCATAACAGGGCAGGCTTAATTTGTTAGTTAATTTACAGATTACAGTGCACTTTACAGGGAATGCAAAGGTATAGATCTGAAGTACAGAAAGCAAGGGTTTTAGTAAGTGTGCTTCTACTATTACAGCACATAAATATTTACAGAATATTTAAGACACGTTTAAAAGGAAGACATCTATTACAGCACATAGAAATTAAAATGGTAAACAGACAGGATTATTAATAACAAATTTAGCTTCAGATTTACAGACACAGGTTAATATAGTATATGGCAATTATGTGTCATGACCAATCGTAATTAAATCATAAAGTTAAGAGACTTCAATCCAAACATACCATAAATGTTCAAGTGACACCTAGTGGTCAAAATTGAAGTTTATTTACCAGATAAAATGTATTTTATATTAGATCTAGTGATCATTATAGTATCTTTCATAGACAGGTATCAGTTCATAAGGTATAAAACATAGACAATAGTTAGTGTAATTTTGCCATTACATAATACAACAATAGGGAAGTAAAACAGTCAGGGTTAACAGTCCGTACTCTGTCTAACTTGAATAAAGACTCACAAGGACAAGTTGATGGTGTGTATGGTATTTTGTTCATGCTGTTTCCGGAACAACAGGGTTAAAATAATTATCTGTCCTAATCAGTTTAAAAAAATGCAGATTTAAAAGACATTGATTTTTAGAATAATGTACAGGTTTTAGATGCATCCTACATACATCAGAACTTAGACTTAAAGACTCTAAAGACTATGGGTCTAGGTAATGGGATAGTCACTGGACCAGGTACATTTCCTTCATATGGAGCTGTTAAATCTATTTGGAAATTACATAAATTAGCAAAGTTGCAGGAGGCATTAGCTAGACCATAGACAACATCACTATCTATCAGGACACATCTGCAGATTATGAATGAGGCTGTATATTCAAACCAAATTACAGTAGTTAGTAATACAGATATAATACATTTGTGAGTTAACTATAAAAGGTCCCTGTAAACTTTCTTCAAGGACTTCAAGGGGAGCTGTTAGATTGAGGGTTTTCAATTAAATAGTAGAGTAGGCCTGAAAACATAGAGTCAGACTTATGTTTCATTTATGCATGCAGTTTCAGGGAAAGATAATTCAGTAAAGGAAAAAGAAAACCTTGCTAGCTAAGTATGAGAAGTACAGAAATAGTTCTCAAGAAATGCTACAGAATGTTTCTTTCTCAAGGGAAAGATATATGTACTTTCAATGGAATGCTACATAAAGAATATACAGTTAGGCATCGTGAGGCACATGCAAAAAAAAGGCTTGAAAACTAAGGTTAAAGAGGCATGTAAAACATTACAGGGTTTGGTATTATTAGGAAATACTTCATACACAGTCACTTGAAGTCTAGTAAAAGACTTGGTCAGATATTACATTAGTTCATTTGGACTGATATGTATAATTCTTTACAGTAAAGACACTTTAGTCTGAGTACATACAATAAAGGAAGACAAGACTGTTTCAGTTCAGGAAAATCAAAACATATGTGCAGAACCTTTGGATATATAAATATGAATGCAGAGGAATTTTCAGTTTAGCAGCACTGTTATTGGAAAGAGTATTTGTTTATTGTTGACATCTACCTTCACTGTACATAATAAAAAATTAAAAAAAAATACATTGTGTACAGACTTTATTCTGAAAGGTACAAAAAGTCTTTGCCCATAAAGGAGAGACTGGCAACTGTTCAGCACAAATTTAGGTAATTAACACATAAAGGCATTCATTCCAGTCTCATTTCATGTGTTTCCAGTTCATTCCAGTATACTACAGTCTTATCAATTTTTACACATATATTGGAACTGCTAGAAAATTTTGGGAATCTCTCTGGCATTTATCTTAACAAGGATAAATAATTTATTCCTATTAAATTCAGCTTGTATAGAGGCCAAACCAACAAAAGAAGTATTAACTCTTTCACACGTGGCCTGAGTGGAATTTCACACCTCCTGACATCTGCAGAGTTCCTGCATGGACAGCTTGCACTTGAGCTGAAATTCTGAGAATGCTGTTTAGCAACCTGTCTGTAAACAAACATATCCATCCATCCATCCATCCATCCATCCTCGACCCCTTTCCCCATTTTATATATATATATATATATATATATATATATATATATATATATATATATATATATATATATATGTATAGTTTGTCTTTCGACTTTTCCCGGTTAGGGGTCGCCACAGTGGAACTTCGGTCCGCTAATGATTGGCAGTAGATATTCACGAACGCCAAGGTGCCAGCTCGACGTTCAACCTTCAACAAAGAAACGCCTATTTTACGCATGTCTTTCGAAAGCCCACCCAACCATTAGGAGGATATGCAGACTCCACACAGAAGGCACTCCCCGCACTCCAACCGAGAATCGAAAGAGAGAACCTCTTGCTGTGAGGTAAAAATGCTACTGCTGCACCACTGCGGTTCACACATTCCATTTTATATATATATATATATATCAAAAACTATAAAAGTTACAAAAAGTTAAAATATGAAAGTTGCTCAGCAAAAACTCCTCGTCTTAATGGTGATATTGAGTCAATCAGACGTATTAGTAATTTTATATTACACAAGAATTGACATATAAACATAATTATGCAAACAAGTATTAATATCTCTGTAACTACAGTAAACAAACCCTGACTATCAGAGTGACTCTCTTTATCTTGCAAAGCAGTTTTTCAGATGTCACTCCATTTTTGAGATATTTGCATAATTATGAATGGTGTGCATGTCTGCATATTTAATGGGCAAATAAATGTAAATATTTGCAAAATAGTGCAGGTTAGATACCAGCTACAAGTGTAAATTTTCTCAGCATTTTGTATATTTTAATTTAATACCATAGAGAACCATATAGATACCTTCAGGATCAAGTTGTTAATATGAATATATGACAGATATTCATAATGTTTTTGGAACATAACCCAGATTTTCTCTGATACAGAGCATCCCACTTATAAGAGCCATTTCTGGCCTCTGTGGAGAGTAGGCATATGAAATGCTGTCCCATAAGCCAACCAGACTGACATTTCCTGAAATATTTACAGAAATACAATATATATGCCTATGTGTATGGTTTATTACTAACCAAGTATAAATATATGCAGACTGGTAATAGATAGATATCAGTAACAGCTTTGCAGCATTATATAGGCTTTCATTTGATATCATAGAGCACCATATAAACACATTCCATTTGAGTTATTTACAGAAATATTAATATGGCACACAATTCCTAATGAATCACACCTTCTTGCTTACTGAGTATTATATTTGGTTTAGCAGACATTGCAGACCTGTGTACTGAATTATCCTGTGATGTGCTGTTCGAGCTTGTTATTATGTGGGCACTGCCCAAGATATTTACATAAAATCTAGAAATGGTGCAGTGATGTAGCGGTTAGCATTGTCACCTCACTTTTCAGCTATGGGTACCTTCTGCATGGAATCTGTGTGTCCTCCCTACGTTCATGTGGGTTTCCTCCAAGTGGTCTGGTTTCATCCCACATTACAAAGACATGCATCTGGAATGTTTCTCCCTGGGGCTCTGTGTCCCGTTAAACAAATGTTAGATAAAAATATTTATTGCTAAATGTGTATAAAGATCTGCAAAATGATGCCACATAGACTCTGGTTCTTTTTGACAGTTTTTCCAGCCTTATCTAGTCTTTCAACTGTATCCTGAAGTACCATCAACACTGATTTGGTTGAGTTATTATCAGAAATAATGCTATGTCATATATTCATAATCTGGCATAGAAATAAAATTACACTTTTTCACAAGTAAGCCCTTAAAAGGTCTGCAAAACACTGATAACCAGTAAAAAATAAAAATAGAACCTCGGAGGGTCCACAATAAAGCTTACGAACAGCTGTTTCTTCCAGTTATTTATTGTTTTTTTTCCCCAAATCTCTTTATTTCAATTTTCTTTTTTCAAATAATAAACCAGTTATTTATTGTTAAGTTTTCACTCCACAGTATAACACAGTACAGCGCATACGCACATTAAAGCTCAATATAAACAGTACATTTTCATTTTAAAACTTCCTCATATGTGGGCTGGTTGACACACTACAGGTATTTAAAAGCTTTCCAATCCAAATAGTCCAATCAAAACATCAATTAAAATGGCTAAAGCTGATTTAAAAAAAACATTAAACACAAGGTAAAGGTGATTATAAACAGCATAAATAGTGTGTAAAATGTATGCAAAATGTATAAAATTGTTAAACATTCCATTAAATGTTAGGTACAAAAAAAACCTATCAATTCATTTAGACTACTAATGTTTTAAAACTGGTGCAAAATAATTATGAGTTAAAAACAAGACCACGATAAACTTGATTATAGCATCATCTTGTGGTGAAATACAGTACATAAAAGTGAAAGGGCATTCTAAGACTTTTACAATGTCACCTATTTAAAAACTTATAAAATAAACTAAAACAAGTATAACAAATTGTTAACATTATAAATAAGAAATCCAATGCAGAAAATAAATAAATAAATAATACCTTATAACCATTCGATAAAAAACTCATTATTCCCCTGTTGAAAGATTCAATAGAGCAAACACAGTACAGTGGGGAAGAATACATAGTATCAAACAGGGATGGAGAAAGTGAGGAAGGGGATTAGCCAGAAATGGAGAAGAAGGTTAGCCTGGATCAGTGCAAGGGCACTGCCAAGAGTTGTTCATGTGTTGTCTAAGGGGTAGTTTGAATGCTGCTAGGTTAGCAATACTTCTTATTGATAGTGGGACCAAGTTCCATACCTTAGCAACATAGTGTATGTATAGGCTTTGCCCAGCTGTTTTAGAGGGTTTGGGGACCGTGAGAAGTTTATTATCTTCTGACCTCAGGATTCTATTTGGGTAGTACAGCTTGATGATGCTGCTCAGAGCTACACAAGCCAGGGGGTTGTATACCAGGCTATGAAGTGTTAGCATTTGGATTAACAGTACGTGAGTGGGGAGTTCTAGTTTTTGTAGGGATGGACAGTGCTGTGATCTGGCTTTTGCACTGGTGGCAAATTTGGCCACTTTATTATAGCACTGTTCCATTTTAGACCTAGTTGATTTCTGCTGTTGGTAAGTGTAGGTGCTCCATACAGCAGAGAGGGTAAAAGGAAAGGTAGAAGGGTAGTGTTGGTTAATAAGTTCAGAGAGCTTTTGTTTCTATAAAGTTTGCCACGTTTCTGGTGGGTTTGCTTTATGTTTTGTTGAACATGGAGATCAACCTTTAGCTGATTATCTATGACAACACTTAGCAGTTTAGTGTGGTGGGCTGTTTCAATGGTGGTGGCGTCTGCAGAGTGGATTCTGAAATAATCTGGGCCAGTACAGGTGTTTTTTGGTAGGAAAGGAAGCATTTTGGTCTTTTAGGGTTAAGGAATCACTGGCAGTTAGTGAGCCAAGATTCTACAGCAAAAAAAGTTTCTTGTGTAATGGTGGGAAGTTGGGTGAGTTGGAGAGGTACAGATTATTGTGAAATCATCAGCAGGAGCGGCCTTAGGTCAACTGGTGCCCTAGGCACCCCCCACCACATCACCCGCTGCCCCCATCCTGGTCTACCTACACCAAATAAATACTGGAAAAGTGCCGCTAATAGAGCGGTGCCCTAGGCAGCCGCCTAGTTGGCCTATGCCTAAGGCCGGCTATGATCATCAGCATATTGTATGAGTGTTCCACATGAAGCAGCAGTATTTACGTCATTTGTAAGTATATTGAATAGCAGAGGTCCTAAGATAGATCTTTGTGGGACTGCAGTGGGATTAAGTAGGATGGGGGAGATACTGTTTGTCCATTTTACTGTTTGTTTTCGATCAGATAAGTAGCTTTGGAACCATTAGCCTGTTAGAGATCCTGTTTAGGAGTAATGAATGTGAGAAGGTGTCAAATGCCTTTGAGAGCTCAAGATATAGAGCTTTGTTTATGGATTCGGTGAAGTCAAGAAGGGCTTTTGATGTGCTGTGGCCCAGACGAAAACCATGCTGTGTGTTTGTAAGAAGGTTGTTTTGCTGTAAGTATTTCATAAGTTGTAGGTGGATACATTTTCTCAAGTATTTTGGAAATAGGAGAGAGTATGGCTACGGCTGATAGTTTGTAGGTTCAGTGGAGTTACCTCCTTAGTGAATTGGGATAATATAGGACTATTTCCAGATGTTAGGTACTATCAGTTCTGATATAGACTGATTAATCAGGATGCTGACTGGGTAAGCTAAGGAATCTGCAGCTAATTTTAGGTATGAGGGAGGAAGGTTATCTATGGAGGTAGAGCAGGGTTTAAGCTTGTGCAGTAATCTTTTTATGAAACTTGTGGGTATAGGTTGTAAGAAAGAAAGTGGTGTGATTGACGGAAAGGCTTTTAAGACCTTGAAGGTGAGGAGGGTGTGGGCTGGAAGATGTAGCAGCATTAGTTGTAGATAGAGGGGAAGAGATGTTGGCGTTAGGTGTTTTGGCAATCAGATCATCTCTGGATTTTATGACATGATTGTTAAACTGTTTGGCAATTTGTGAGGGAGGGGTATTGAGTGATATATTAGGGTGGGTGCAATAAGGTCAAAATTGAGGTCCAGAACATTTTAGATTAGTTTTATGTTCTTGCTGTAGGTTAGTGAAGTAAGATTGTTTATCTTTGATAACCTGTTTTGTTACTTGGTTACGTAGTACTTTAAATTGTATGAAATCTAATTGCTTTTTTACTTTGCTTCCAAAGATCTCAGGCTACATCTCTCTTTTTTTTCATTAGCTGTTTACACTCTTTGATTAGCCAGGGGGCAGGATTGTTTTGGTTCTTTTATTGTGAACTGGTGCTAGAGTGTCAAGTAATTGTAGAAAACTGTTGTTGAAGTAGGGGGAGTTCCTTTAGTGGTGACCAGCTTATGTTACGATGTAGTTCATTAAACTTGTTCTTTAGAGAAGTTAGTGAGGTTATGGACAGATTTTAGGGTGTGTGTTTTTGGACAGTGAGAGTTAGCTTGAATGGCAAAGGCAGGTAGGTGGTCACTTAGGGAGTATGGCTGTGTGCCAGCAGAGATGAAGTTTGTGTGATGTGAGACCAGAATCCAGTCTAAGGTAGATTGCTGAGTGTATTGTTTGCTGTAGCTAGTAAGGCCAGTAATGGGCTGAGAAAAGCCTTATAGGCTGATGCTATTTGTTGGTAGTTGGGATGTGAGAAGGAGCCAATCTATATTAACGTTTCCTAAAATGATGGTCTCATGTTTTATTGTTTGGGCGGTCCAGGACTATTGAGATTTAAGACAGGTGTTAGTAATTTTGCAATGGAAGAAGCAGGGATATTGTTAGTAAACAGTGTAATACTGAGGTTGTTGGGATACAGTAGTGCTGTGCCTCTACCTCGTTCACGGTTTCTATCTAGTCTAGCTATGTTGTAGTCGAGGGTTACAAATTCAGAATCTTGAATGCTTGGTTTTGGCCTTGTTTCAGTGAGGGCTAGCAGGTTAAGTCTGTATTGATTTATCCAAGTATGCAAGGGGTATGTTTTGTTGCCTAGGCCTCCAGTGTTAAAGTTCATGATATTTAGGTGTTTTGGATTTGTTTTTTTGGGTTTGATTAGTATTTGGACCAGCATTATGGTGGATGTCACCACATTGTGACAAGGTAGTGATCACATAAAAGACTAAGTTCACTAGTTTTCAGTGAAGGTTGGTGTGCATGGTATGAGGTGCGCTTACTATACGCTGACACTAAGCGTTTTGACACTGAGTAGTAGGGTAAGTTGTACAAAAATAGTTGTGGGGAGATATGTGTAAAGCTGTGATGGTGTAACTGGAAGTTGGGAGTACAGGTATCTGTGGGGGTAGTTGTTTTTGGGGTGAGAGGAGGGAGAGATGTTTTAAGTGTAAGTATTATTAATGTAGTGGTTATTGTATCTACTAGTAATACTGTTTGATGATGGAACATGTTTTAGAGTTATCATTATCATCATCATCAGCCCCCCCTTTTCCCCATTTTTCAACATGGGGTTGGGGAATCATGTTAACTTTTTCCATCTCTCTCGATTCAATGCCACACTCCTTCCTTCTCTGACACTCATGCCTGACTGTCTCAGATCTTCTTTCACATAATCCATCCACCTCTTTGCTGGATGTCCTCAGCTTCTTTGACATTCTTCTGTCATAGACTACACCTGACACTCTATGCCAGTTGGCTGCAGCCCCTATGATTCTAGCTTTGACCTCTTCATTCAGACTCCCCTTCTCCTCAACCACCCATCCCAGATACTTGAAGCTATTTACCTGTTCCACTATCCTCCTTTCTATCTCAATTCTCAGCTTCTTCTGATTTCCCCAGTTTGCTACCATGACCACTGTCTTATCTGTGCTTAGTTTCATCTCAAGTGCCTTCAGTTTTGCATTCCATTGCTCTATACTTTTCTGGAGTTCTTCACTGGTTCATAGGTGTTTACTAGGCTAATGACCACAAGGGCCTTTTTAATCCTAGTCATGCATCCTAAATCTCTGACAAGTTCTGATACCCTTGATAAGTGTAAGCAGAGGCCTGGCAAATGAACCATTTATGGGTTACCTGTGTCCATTAGAGACATAGGTGCCAAACCAGGGATGAATTTTCAGTTTCCCAATCCAACTGTCCAAGTTGCACTTGAATTGGACCAGGGAGGAACTCTGCTTCACATGGATGGGGAGTCTGTTCCATAGATGGGGGTAGTCTTTGGGACACATACCTATCTCTCCAGCAGGTCCTATTGATATCACAGGCAAGGTTTAAGTCTTTAGAACAGGTAACTCTGGTGCTGTTTATTTTGTAGATATACAGGAGGTCCATTAGAGTGGGATCTGACAATGCCTTGTATGCCATGCATATATCTCCCCTCAAAAGCCTGTAGGAGACAGAATGCAAGGACAGGGCCTTGAGCTGTCTGCATAGGACATTTTACTTATGCCCTGTATCCTTTCAGTGAGGAAATTCTGTGGACATTCCAACTGCTGGACATCACCACACTACTCACTTGAAATAAAACAAAAAATACAAAGAGTTCCAACTGGTTAGGAAACTGTGACTATTTTAATGGAGCTCCATTAAAATATTCACAGTTTCCTAACCAGTTGGTACTCTTTGTATTTTTTGTCCAATTGTTGGATATGCCTGGTTAGGTTCATACCAAAGGGGGCATTGTACTCAATGATTGGTCTGATGAATGCCGAATACAGTGAAACAGTAACGTCCTTGGACATAGATGCCATACCTTTGTTTATAAGTTGCACAACATAGAATTATTTCCTCACCACTGTAGACACATGATGGTCAAAGGCTAGATTGCTATTTATGTGCGTCCCTAAGCCCCTGACTACTGGGTCAACCCTAAGGGGTGTGTTGTCATTTTGATAGTTACCAGAGATGGATGACTTCCCAAAGGATATTATTATGCATTTCTTGGCATTTAGTTTTAGGCCATGGCTCTGACACCAGTTGTTTGTCTGTGTCAGCCCCCTCCTGGAGAACATTTGTGTCAGTGTGACATTCAATGACAGCTCCCAATTTGCAATCATCTGCAGAGTCTGCCTGTAATTCCACATCATCTGAATATAGAAACTTTGCTGATGTGTCCCCTCCAACCTGTTTGCTAATGTAGTCCATCACCTCTATGAACAGCAGTTGGCTTAGAGCTGAACCCTGGTGTGCACCCATTCCAATTGGGAACCCCTCTGTCAGGCCAACCACTGTTCATATTTGAGTCATTGGGTCCTTGTACATAGCCTGCACTAATTCTACCAATTTTTCTGGGACTTTGAACCACCACAGTACTGCCCAGATCAGCTTTCTCCAAGTCTATAATAGCTAGTTGGACTCTTTCCTCATCTCTAGCTTCTTCTCAACTATATGCCTCACTGCAAACATTGGGTCAGTTGTGCTGCATCCTGGTCTGAATTTGAACTGCTCATCTCCTATATTATATTCTTCTACTCTGCATATCTGTTCATCAATCACCCTCTCCAGTGTGAGAACTTTCATGCAATGTGATAGGAGTTTGATGCCTCTGCACTGCCCACATTTGTGGATGTCCACTTTGTTCTTGTACCCTGTCATGCGTATGCTTATTCTCCAGTCATCTGGAATACGACTTTCTCTCCACACTGCTATGTGTATCCTCAGAAGCCATTTCTCCCCTATTTCACCTAGCATCTTTATCATATGTGCTGTAACCTCATCTGAGCCTGCTGCTTTCCCTGACTTCATTTTCCTTAGTGCTGTTCCTACTTCTTCTAGGATGGGCTCCTCATCTTCTCTCATCATAGGCTGCTTCTGGGGCAGTACAGATTCTGTGGGGTTTTCTTCATTCAGAAGCTGCTGGAAATACTCCTTCCATCTGCCTTTGATGCCCTATGAACTGGTGAGCAGGTTGTTTCTGGCATCCCTTATGAAGAGTGTCTGATTGTCTTCTTTATCTTTTTGTCTTTGCCTTGCAACCTGATATAGTTTCTTTGTGTCACCTAATGATTCACTTTCCAGAAAATGGCAGAGTGCCTCTGATGCTCTATTCTTTGCTTTTTGCAACTTCTTTTTAGCTTCTTTGTTAGCCAACCAGTATTCCTTCTTAGCCTGGTTGGTCTTTTCTATCTCCCACTTTCCTGCAGTCCTTTCTTTTGATGACTTCCTGGACTTCTCCACCCCACCACCAGCTTTCCTTATGTACCTTATTTCCACACCTGACTACAACATATCTTTTTTGTAGTCCTCACACATGCTGTTTTGAGATGCTGCCATTCTTTTTCATCTCCACCTATTTCCTCATACTCTTCGGGTGCTAGAGCCCTGCTCAGGAGGGAGACAGCTAAAAATGGTCTGAGAATTGTGGTAAGGGAGAAGCCAGTGAGGGATATCATCATAATTAGTGACAGACTCATGGCATTGAACATTTTTCTCCAGCCAACTTGTATTTCTTCAGCCTGCTCTCTGTTGACCTCAGAGCCTTCGCTGACCACTGTTTGTAGCTGATTGTGGCAACCAGGTTTATGATATGGGCTGACTGTTTCACTGGAGATGATTTTCAATCATTGATTCTACCCAAGTGCCTTTTCCTTATTAGAAGGAAGTCTACCATACTTGCATGTTGGCCACTATGTGATCTTGTGACTGTCTCTCTTTCTGTGTGTTGGCTACTATCAAGCCATTTGCTAGACAGACGTCTAGAATGTCCTGTCCTTCTTTATCCTGTTGCCCCACCCATGTGGATCCAGCCAGTCCTCATATCCTGTTCTGTCTGTCCCAATATGTGCATTCAAATCACCCATTATCAACAAGTCACCCATTATCAACACAAGTTCATGTTGTCTTACTTTATCTAGTAGATCCTGCAACTGCTGTCTGAATGCACTCTTTGCCTCACTATCACAACCCTGCTGTGGGGCATAGGCTGAGATTATGAATAATGCCCTATTATAAGATTGCCATGAGTCTGTCACTAATTATGATGATATCTCTCACTGGCTTCTCCCTTACCACAATTCCCACACCATTTTTAGCTGTCTCCCTCCTGAGCACTCTGGATCCCATGCCAAGCGGCTTTGCTGCACTGCCCTTCCATCTTATCTCTTGGATACATAGGATGTCCAGCCTCCTCCATATCATCATGTCATCTACTTCCAAGCTGCATCCCTTCAGTGAACCCACAGTTAAGTGTAGCAATTCTTAGTTCATGTTTGGCAGGTTGATTGGTTTTACATCCAGCTTTCGCTCAACAAAGCTATCCCAAGTAACCCAGGCTGGGCAATTAGACACCAGCAGGCCAGTAGTGCTGGACTTTATGGCGGGCACACACACTGGCCAGTAGGGGCACATACACCCCTCCCACCATTAGCATGGGTCCTTGGCATAGATCAGAGTAGGCTGGGTCCTCAACCCACTCATCACTGGTAGCTAGCCAAGCACATTTTGGTAGCATTAGTCAACATGACCAAATCATCTAGAGCCATATTTTACACTGTTGAATGCTAGCCCTACCACGGCATGCAGTCTGTGATCAGTGTTCTCCTATTTTGAGGATACACAGTAGATGCCCAAAGTGGTTGGTTTGTACAACTTTTCCCCCTATAGGGCACCATATAGGGTCTGTGCTGCTGCCCATAGCTCCATTCTTTGGTGAGTTTGAGGTGGAAACACAGCATGTTTTTCAGAGGTGGGAGGAACCCCACAGAGACACACAGGAAGAACATGCAAACTCCAAATAGGAACTGGTCAGAGGTCAGGATCAAACCTTGTACCTCGTGCAGGGAAGGTGAAGACCTTAACCATTATGGCAACTGGTCTCTACAACAAACCCACACACAGACACTCAGACACACACTCGCGCACACACACACACACACACACACACACACACACACACACACACACACACACACACACACACACACACGATGTATATATACACTGAAGTATTTTGGTGTTTCATGTGGAATCTGAATTTACCAATTTATAACTGCAGTTGAGGCCTAGGGCATTATGAAATTTTCCCATTCCAATTTATTCTAGGTGTTTTCTTTCCAATGTTGGGAGCAACTTTTATATAATTTGAAACAGTTTATGTGAAACCATCACATGCCATGTTTCAATTTAGCTTATTTGGAATAATGGGTGGTTTTCTTTGTTGGGAGTTAGGTATAGTGTATTATCGTGAAATGTGTACAGCATGCTTTTTAAATGGAGTAAATCTAAGTAGTTTGCTGTATGTTTTGCTGGATAAATAAGTCTATGACAACCCCCCATTGGACCAGTAATCAAGGATCCTCAATCCTCACCACTGGCAACAGTGGGGGACATTCTCTAAGAGGATGACAAGTATACACACACACAGTACTTCCAGATGAAGCTCTGCATCAAGTGCAGTTTCCCTTAAGAGCACACAGAGACCACAGTCAGTCTGCAGCTGGTTTCTCACTCTTCCTCCAGAGCTCCAATAAGACTCCCCACTGGCACAGTTATAAAGTTGAGATCTCAGCTGAGTGACCAAGCCAAGACCTCCAGAACTCTCTCTGTCCAACCAGAGCTTCAAGTCCCTGCCCAAGTAGCTGACACACACTCTTTGAGGTTTGATTTAAACACACACACACACACACACACACACACACACACACACACACACACACACACACACCTGGAAAAGGCTGGCACAGGTTGCCACCAGTCAACTCCTTATCAGCTACTTTAAGGCCCTTAGCAAAGGGTGTCCAATCTTACTGTGTAATATTAATATTAACACAAATGGTTCTTTGACCAAGTGCAAGGCTATTAGGAGTGGCCCACACAGTGTCACCAAATAAATATGCAAATACTCTCAGAACTCAAATATCTCTACACAGATCAGCCACAATGAAAGGTTTAAATATATTTACTTATAAATAATAAAAGAACAAGACAATGCTAGATATATATGTTCACAGCCACATCAGAGTTCAAAACCACAGCAAATATTTAAAACAACATTGCAGGACGGTCTCAAATAAAGAAAAAAAACATCTAAACTAAGCTTTACTATACTCCTGACTGTATCTAAGAGAGAGTTACTATACCCTAGAAACTTACTAATACAGCAAGGCGGATGTGGTGAATGGATCTTCTAGTTGTTGTCAGTTCTGAGGCAGAGTGCTCTGTCTCACTAAGAGACTTCTCAAATTAATATCTAAAATGTTAGTGCTGGGATAGCTTACAGAATAACATAATTTCTTGTCATCTGACTTCTAGACTCCAAGCTAAAACAGCCATTGATGGCAGCTGGTAGCATTTAGCATCTACCTGTAAAGATATACAGACAAGGGCTTCTCCTCAGATCTCTGTCAGATGCTGGAAGTCATAAAACAATTGCATTCCTTCATAGTACAGACATTGTGTCTCTTACTGCACTGAAAACTGAAAGACACAATCTTTTATGGCTTAGCCATAAAGTAATTTCAGTTATTTTTCTGAAGTTAACCTCCTGTATTCCAGTTTCCACTGTCAAAAATACATACATTTAAACAGTTACAACAGTGCATCTACATTTCTGTTCTCTTCCAGTAGGCCCACTGTGGATCCATTTTAAACACAAGCATTTTGCAAATACCTTTTCAACATGCATGTCTGTACAAGCAGAATGATATACACATGACATACAGCTCTAATACATTTGTAACACAAGCATCGTATATAAATTACTTTGATATTCACCAATGACATATAATTATTTACAAAATTCCAGCTAGCTGGGCTGGCAGTATATCTTTTCGTCACAAAGTTGATTATGTCAAATATGTATAGAGAGGTAAACACTTTAAGAACTTTGCTGATATGTGATACATTTATTCAATAAAATGGCTGTATGTCTGGGTTGGTTATTTTGATCCTTGTACTATATTAAAAAGGCACTTCTGAGAAGACGTCATCTGACCATGTGAGCACTTCATCTTGTCTAGGTCTCTTTTTTGAGTCTGATTTACTGAACCAGTACTGAGTTGGTGCTCAGTTACAGTGTGAATCTGACTAAAAGTACAGCATTAGCTGTATGAGAGAAAAAAGGGAAATGTAATCAGTGAATACTAGTGCAGTATACCTCAGGAAGCAGAGGAAACTATGTTAGGCATGAAAAGATGTACTGTTCAAAGTATAAGGGGTGGAGGAGGAAGGCAGGATATACAGTATATATATATATATATATATATATATATATATATATATATAGTCTACAAGACATGATGTCTCAAATGTCTGTCATTATCTAGATATTGTAGTCCTGGAGCCTCACAGCTTCAATGCACTGTAGCGCAACATAAAGTACTCAAGTGCATCAGCTTACACACCACATCACTGAACTGATTTTATTTACAGTGAACATTTTCATACAACATACAAACACACAGTTTGCCGAAGGATCTAGTCTCCCATTGTTTCAAATCTGCTAAACAATTTGACAATGTCCTTTCTGTTTCCAAAGCCACACCATAATCAGCCACAGCTGTTCTCCTTTGAGTCACATAGGTTTTAAAATAACATTCCTTTTTAAAAAAAAATCTGTGAGAACTCACCAAACACTCCGAGGCCCAAGTCTCAATTCCACTGAGGATACAAAGTCAACGCAGTATAAATAAAAATACAAATTTATTTTAAGCCGTTAAAACCATACGCTTTTCGTCGGCTAGCAATCCGACTTCTTCAGAAAGAACAAACAAGCAAACAGTGCCTCGCCTTCATTGAGAACATTTAAACAGTTCACTAATTGAGAATAGCAAGTCACATGATTTAACCTCTTCTGAATTAAAGTCCCAGCACTAAAAAAAAGCACTGGGGGGAACAAAGGACAACTAAATGCTCATGTAATGATAATACAATACCAAAATATTAAAGCCGTATTACGTACAAAGCAGGTTGCCAGATAGAACAGTGTGTACACAGACACAAGACAACTCTAGGACATTAAATAAATAAAAGTTTGGTTTTGGTCATGAAAATGAATATATTACTAAGGTTTAAAACATAAAATACAGACAGCGTTGTAATGTTATTGTCACTGTTTCACCCAACATATGCATAACCACCCCCCCTTTTTTTTTCCTATATTGCCTTACCAAGTCCTATGAACCTGCCTAAGCATATGGCCTGGGCTTTTATTTGGTCATAAGTTGGAAAGTAGGATCCTGCTGTTAAATAAAATGAAAATGACAATATAAAAATATGAAAATTTAATAACTCAAGTGACATGGTCATGTAAAGCCTCTGATAATGTTCTTAGTTTAAAAGAGTAAAAAACTGGCTATTAATAACAAATAAATGTAAAAGACATGTTGAAACCCCTCTAATGTGGAATGGTGTTGCTACAGGTCATCACTTGAGCCTCTTTAACTTCAGTAAGCAAGCCAGGTTCAAAGAACCATTTAGGCCAGGCACATGGTATGCATCCAGCCTTAATTGCCACCACAGTTCCCTACTTTCTAAGTACAAAGGAGTGTGGCCTCCCCTTGGATTGGAACTGACCTGATCTATAACACTAAATGTGAAACTGTGGCCTAAGTTTTCCGTGGCATGTTTGGCTAGAGCATTCTCCATTTTGCCTTGTCTGATAGCATACAGGTGTTCATATATACGATCTTGTAGTCTTCCATCTGTCTTGCCTACATAGAAAGTGGGACAACAAACACACTGGGCTAAGTACACTACCTGTGTACTATTACAGTTGAATTTACCTGCCAAGTGGAAGATTACCTCATTGATGGAAAACCTTGACCCTGTTTTTATGTGACCACAATATCGGCACATGGAACATTTGTACATGCCTGATCTGTTATTGTGGGTCTTAGGTTTTCTTTCCAGTATATCCTTGATATTCAAACCTCTCCTGTAAACTACTCTAGGAGGGTCTACAAATGCCTTACGTGTGGACTCATCCTGCACGATTAGGGGCCAATTCTTCATAACTGTTGTAAAAATGGCTCTGGCATCCATAGTATAAGTTATAATCAAACTTAGTAATGAGTAAGGTGCCTTTTCTATACTCCCTGTTCGAGTTGTCATATTTCCACCCCCCCTGACTAAGGATAGGTTCATAAAAACCTGAAAGTCTCTTAGATTGGACCTCTTCCACTAGATCTGAAACTAAGTCATGTCCTCTGTTGGTAAAGAGGTCGGCCATAAAGTTACATTTCACTAAAAAATCAGGGTCTCTAGATGTCATCCATGCTGCCCGTACAAGTTGGCCTTTGAGAATAGACCTTTTTTGTTTGTATGGATGGAAACTGTCAAAATGAATGTAGCTATTAGAAAAGGTGTGTTTTCTGTGTATTTTGGCTATGTAGCTCCTAGAAATCAGGTCCTTCCTTGAATCCACATCTAAGTAGGTAATACTATCCTTAGATGTGCTATGGATGAATTGTAGAAATTCAGTAGAGAAGTTGAAAAGTTGTACCATAGTTTTAACAACATTTTCTCCCCCTCTAGTGATGATAAAAATGTCGTCAAGGAACCGAGTGTACATAAGTACAAAGTCCATGATTGAACTATTGTTCATAACAAATTCCCTTTCCCAATAGGTCATAATCATATTGGCCACACTTGCCCCGCAAGGAGAATCCATTGGTACTCCTACTTGTTGAAGATAAAATCTGTTATTGAAAGACATAATTGTTGTATAGAATGATGTCCAACAATTCACTCACCAATTGGATCTCAGTAGCAGGGCTAGTTTAAGGGACATCAAGGAAGGGATCCATTCCAAGGCCACCGAGTGAGGGATGGAAGTGTATAAATCCTTTACATCAATGGTTAAAAAATAACTATCCTCACAAAAAGGTATAGAGTTGACCCTGGCTAGAAAAGACCAAGAATCTTTACTGATTTCAGATTCAGTAGCCACATATTTTTTTAAAATGAAATCAACTACTTTGGCAGCAGCATATGTAATGCTGCCCCTAGCACTTACTAGTGGATGCATGGGGGGATTAGAGAGATTTATATGTATTTTAGGGGTACCAAAAATTACTGGAACCTTAAATACAGGCAGATAAATAAAGTTAAATAAATCTATGTCAATGGTTCCATTCAGGAACATATCACTAAAATAAGAAACTACACAAGAATTTCCTTTATTAAGCTCATTCCGAGATACCTCGAGATAACAGTCTGCAGAGAGGATGTCCTCCATTCTTTTATTGTAATCTGATTCCTCCATAACCACTAAACCCCCACCCTTGTCGGGTTGCATTACCCTGACTGAAGTCCTGGCTAGTGTGTCAAGTAGGGTCTTCTCTGCTTTGCTGATGTTAAACATAGAAGACCATGAGGGTAAACGGTCCATGAGAGCATGTCTAATGTCTAACTCGCAAATCTGTTCAAATGTGTTCAGTGTAGGGTGGAGTGGTGGATTATTAGTGCTGGATAATAAAAAATCTTTTTTCTCCCCCCAAAATTTCCCCATTAAAACCTGTAAGTTAAGCTTCCTAACGAAAAGTTTTAAATCAATAATAGAGGAAGCTACGTCTGCTCTCCTTGAAGGCACAAAAGAGACACCTTTGGCTAACAAATCTATTAGCATTGTGTCAAAAGAATAGTCAGAAAAATTCTAAATTTTGAAGTCCTTGTTAGTGTTCATCAATATTTCACATAGACTGGAGTAAGGTACAGTTTCTATAACTAGTGCATTTAAGTCTTCTTGTTCCTGGACCGAAGATTCATCCTCTGAACTTGGTCTGAAGGTGGAGAGGAGGCCAGGACTCGAAAAAGGTTACCTCCCTCTGCCCCACCAGGTGGAGTGGTAAGGTTGAGGGCTGCTCGCTGATCACTAGTGTTGGTAAAGTCTTCAATTCTTGGGGAATTCGAGACAGTGGTTGAGTCGCAATAGTCAGTTGGAACAAGGCAAGTTTCAAGAGGCTGGTGGTTGTCACCCACCCAAGGCATGTGAGCTAAAAAATTGCCTTGGGATGGAGGAGGTTTACGATATGCCATACCATGTTTATACGCTTCAATATCCCTATTTAACTTCTTTATCTTAATAGAAGTTAATTTAGAAATATGTTGGTCTATACTGTAAAAGGTGCGGTCGTAATCAAACTTGTATCTATGGAAATTTGTATCATTCCTAATGGCATCATCAAGCTTAGAAGTGTCAAGAAAAAGAATGTCAATAGTCTGCTGATAATGATGGCAAATCAATTCCATAAGTTCGACCCCATGATGGTCAAATAGCTTTATCAAGTCTCTATGGAAAGCAGACCCATCCTGGAGGCCAGTTGGGTACTGCCAGGATCTAAGGCCTTTGAGGATTATATTGGCTCGTTTGCATTCCCCAAAATATGCCACCTCCATTTGTAATTTTCTTAGTTTCAGGAGATTTTGGTCAAGTGTATTTAATTTGGAAGGCAAGTCTGTAGAGACACTCGTGTTATAGTCTGATTTAGTTGACTTTGATGAATTACCAAACTCAAATGCTCGGTTTAACCATGAAGAAAGAGAAGTAGTACCTTGACTGGAAGGACCTGGACGTATATGGACTCGATGGTCAGTACCACTTGAGTTCCCCTGGCTCCGAGTCTGGGGAGGTACACAGGAACCTGAAAGCTGTGTCTCCGGGGGAACTGGGTCGGGTCCATGCTTAGCACCCTCGTCACCAAGATAGAAATGGACTGCTGAAAACTTGGAAGCAGTAATAGGGCTGACCCTTGGATGCGTTGAACCACAGACACCTGCTGGAAAAGTCTCTGAATCCAAGCCTCGGCTCAGCTGTGATCCCAAAGCACTGTCCAACTTGTTTGATAATGCATTCACCTTTTTGGTTAGAATCTCAATCAGTTGTGTTAAATTTCCAGCCTCACTTGAAGTACTAGAACCGGACTGAGACTCAGGAACGTTTTCCATAACAAACATACCGGACAAACTGGAAAATCTAGAAAACGCTGTGAGAACTCACCAAACGCTCCGAGGCCCAAGTCTCAATTTCACTGAGGATACAAAGTCCAACGCAGTATAAATAAAAATACAAATTTATTTTAAGCCGTTAAAACCATATGCTTTTTGTCGGCTAGCAATCCGACTTCTTCAGAAAGAACAAACAAGCAAACAGTGCCTCACCTTCATTGAGAACATTTAAACAGTTCACTAATTGAGAATAGCAAGTCACATGATTTAACCTCTTCTGAATTAAAGTCCCAGCACTAAAAAAAAGCACTGGGGGGAACAATGGACAACTAAATGCTCATGTAATGATAATACAATACCAAAATATTAAAGCCGTATTACCTACAAAGCAGGTTGCCAGATAGAACAGTGTGTACATAGACACAAGACAAATCTAGGACATTAAATAAATAAAAGTTTGGTTTTGGTCATGAAAATGAATATATTACTAAGGTTTAAAACATAAAATATAGACAGCGTTGTAATATTATTGTCACTGTTTCACCCAACATATGTATACCCCTCCCTTTTTTTTCCTATATTGCCTTACCAAGTCCTATGAACCCACCTAAGTGTATGGCCTGGGCTTTTATTTGGTCATAAGTTGGAAACTAGGATCCTGCTGTTAAATAAAATGAAAATGATAATATAAAAATATGAAAATTTAATAACTCAAGTGACATGGTCATGTAAAGCCTCTGATAATGTTCTTAGTTTAAAAGAGTAAAAAACTGGCTATTAATAACAAATAAATGTAAAAGACATGTTGAAACCCCTCTAATGTGGAATGGTGTTGCTACAGGTCATCCCTTTAGCCTCTTTAACTTCAGTAAGCAAGCCAGGTTCAAAGAACCATTTAGGCCAAGCACATGGCATGCATCCAGCCTTAATTGCCACCACAGTTCCCTACTTTCTAAGTACAAAGGAGTGTGGCCTCCCCTTGGATTGGAACTGACCTGATCTATAACACTAAATGTGAAACTGTGGCCTAAGTTTTCCGTGGCATGTTTGGCTAGAGCATTCTCCATTTTGCCTTTTCTGATAGCATACAGGTGTTCATATATACGATCTTGTAGTCTTCTATCTGTCTTGCCTACATAGAAAGCGGGACAACAAACACACTGGGCTAAGTACACTACCTGTGTACTATTACAGTTGAATTTACCTGCCAAGTGGAAGACTACCTCATTGATGGAAAACCTTGACCCTGTTTTTATGTAACCACAATATCGGCACATGGAACATCTGTACATGCCTGATCTGTTATTGTGGGTCTTAGGTTTTCTTTCCAGTATATCCTTGATATTCAAACCTCTCCTGTAATCTACCCTAGGAGGGTCTACAAACGCCTTACGTGTGGCCTCATCCTGCAAGATTAGGGGCCAATTCTTCATAACTGTTGTAAAAATGGCTCTGGCATCCATGGTGTAAGTTATAATCAAACTTTGGAATGAGTACGGTGCCTTTTCTATACTAGGTTTTAAAATAATACATAGGTTTTAAAATAACATTCCTTTTTTAAAAAAAAATTGTCTAGTACTTCTTTTATGTTCCCCCACCTTAAAGCCATGCACAGCTCCTTCTGGCCTGCATTGATTCATTTTCTGAGGTCTGAAATTCCAAGGTTCTTCCTGGCAGTATTTGTTTGCTGTGCTTCCATCCCTGTCGATACAATGTCTAAAATTAGCAGATATCAACAGCAGCAGTAAACAACAAAAGTGTGCATTCAAAAGTACGATCTGAACTGTGGTGAGTGTTTCAAGCCAGTTCTACCTGGAACTGCAAAGACACGTCATCTGTGACTAGTTTGCTGTATAAAGTCATCAGATGTCTTTGCAGCTCCAAATGGAAACAATAGGAACAGCTCATATGCTTTATTGCTCAGCCAAAGAAATGCAAATTTAGTGAAAAACAACAACTGTCTTTTTTTAAAATGGGGGCTGTCACCCATGACACACAATATAATGGATTTGTTGTCAGTGCATGAAACTCCATGTAGCATCTGCTTTATAGAGAGCTGTGGGATCAACCAAATACTTAATCAGAAAGGTAATGCAATTTGAGATTTTATTGTTATTTTTAAATGTAATCAATACTTTTTTTTTACGTGCAGCTAAAGATGCACAATTCTATAACTTACCAATCATGATTTGTGCATCCTTAACATTTTTAATAGAAAGCACCCACAGGGAATGTAGGCATGGAAGGGGGCTCTTATCATAGAGCTGGCACTGCAAGCATGAGTAGCAGAAGTATACGATTAGTGCTATAGGCATGAAAGAGTTAAGAATAAAAGCATTGTCTACTTGTAAACACATGGGAATAACAATATTAACAAGTATGTCGACAATACTGTAGGAAAATATTAAACCCATTACTGATGAAATAAAACAAATGTTGACAGAGTTGCATCTCTTAAACCATCCGTTTCATGCTGTGATCAATGCTCTTAAAATGTTCTGGCTACTCAAATTTATTTTTCTTTCATACAAACAGTTGCCTAATTTATGCACTACCAAATTCCTGCAAATGCCATGCCTAGAATGTCTCAGAAAATAAATCATTAGTTTTTTTAAACAAAGCTATCTTACTCCATAGCAGTAGTCCTCAGCCTGCCATGCCTAGAAGGTCTCAGAAAATAAATCATTCGTTTTTTAAACAAAGAGGTTTGTAAATTCCTGACCTGCTACTTAACCCATAGCAGTAGTCCTAAGCCTACCATGCCTATAATGTCACAGAAAAGAAATCATTAGTTTTTACGCAGTTTTGTAAATTCCTAACATCTTACTCCATAGCAGTAATCCTAAGCCTGCCATGCGTAGAAGGTCTCAGAAAAGAAATCATTAGTTTTTAAACAGAGGTTTGTAAATTCCTGACCTGCTATCTTACTCCATAGCAGTAGTCCTAAGCCTGCCATTCCTAGAATGTAACAGAAAAGAAATCATTATAGCAATAACCCATGCGTGGGTGTGGGTAATGCTGGATTTACCCACGGTTGGCGTGGTTTGGTCACGAGGGTGAAGCCCGAGGGACCAAACAAAGCCAACCGTGGGTAAATCCAGCATTACCCACACCCAGGCGTGGGTTATTGCTATTATACAATGACATTATTTAAGAAAAAAAATAATTAATTTTCTTAAATAATGGCATTGTATAATGCCTCCTTGCTGCCCTTCCACAGCAGACTGTCTGCTACTTTGCGGCAGTTCTGATGTACTGCGCATGCGTATGCCTACGCAGTACATCAGAGCTGTGGGCAAAAGCAATGGAGAAAGCAAGATCTCCATTGCTTTTTACTGTTTTGCTATGTTAAATGGGTTTAACATAGCAGGACAGCTTTAAAAAAAGCAACAGAGAATCTCTGTTGCTTATTTTAACGCTGTCTTGCTATGTTAAACCCATTTAACATAGCGAGACAGTTTTGAAAAAAGGAACGGGGAAAGCAAGATCTCCGTTGCTTTTTACACACTGTGTCGCTATGTTAAACTCCTTTAACATAGCGAGACAGTGTTTTAAAAAAGACTTACACTAATGGAAAAAGTCCGGGCGACCAGACCTTTTTCCATTAGTATAAATTGATTTGCAACGTGCATGCTGACCAATCAGCATGCACATTTTGGAATGTTAATGGGGGATCATGGTATAATAGTTTTTAAATAGAGTTTTGTAAATTCCTGACCTGCTTTCTTACCCCATAGCAGTAGTCCTAAGCCTGCCTAGAATGTCTCAGAAAAGAAATAATTCGTTTTTTAAACATAAGAGGTTTGTAAATTCCAGACCTGCTATGTTACTCCATAGCAGTAGTCCTAAGCCTGCCATGCCTAGAATGTCTCAGAAAAGAAATCATTAGTTTTTTAAACAAAGAGGTTTGTAAATTCCTGACCTGCTTCTTACCCCATAGCAGAAGTCCTAACCCTGCCATGCCTAGAATGTCTCAGAAAAGAAATCATTAGTTTTTACACAGAGTTTTGTAAATTCCTAACCTAACATCTTACTCCATAGCAGTAATCCTAAGCCTGCCATGCGTAGAAGGTCTCAGAAAAGAAATCATTAGTTTTTACACAAAGAGGTTTGTAAATTCCTGACTGCTGTCTTACTCCACAGCAGTAGTCCTAAGCCTGCCATGCCTAGAATGTCTCAGAAAAGAAATAATTCGTTTTTACACAAAGAAGTTTGTAAATTCCTGACTGCTATCTTACTCCATAGCAGTAGTACTAAGCCAAGTAATGCAGGTGCGGAGTTCACCAATTCCAATCTGGCTTAATCCCAAGATTTTTGTTATTCACTCTCTCTGCCAAAGTATAAGAACACATGATTGGGAAAATCTGGGATCTAGGTGGTTTGAAAACTGGATAGGTTGGAGGCTGTCAGGTGACACAAAAGGCTCTTTCTCTGCGTTATGTTTGTTTGGCATCTACATGGGAGGACTTTAAAACAAGGTAACCCCAAGTTACCATATAGGTGGCAGTCCACTAAGCACAGAAGAGGTTATCAGGGACCTGGGGACCCAGGTTGACAGTGGCCTTTCTTTTGATACTCACGTGCTAAAGTGGTTAGAAAGACCTTCTACATTGCCCACCTGATCATGAAGGATTCACATTTCACTTATCAGACCAATGATCGAGTACAATGCCCCATTCGGGATGTATCTCACCCGACATCTGCAGCAATTGGAGAGACCCCAAAAGTTCCTCACCAAAAGGATAAAGGGTCTCCAAAATCTGTCATATGCTGCCAGATTGAAGAAACTCCAGCTCTATTCAGTCTGCTCAGAGGTGACATGTGCCTGACATACAAGGCCATGTCCAACCGAATTAATGGACATGCTCCACCTCAAAAATCCAAATCCACCAAAACCACTAGAGCAAGCGACTTAAACCTTAGCACGGATATAAATAAGAAATCTAGACCTGTGGATGGGAGATCGTAGGTTTACCCCGGGAATCATCTCTGTGTCACTGCTGGACAGAGGCACAACAAACTAATGGGCACAGTACTTAGGGCAGATAGCCTAGTATAAACCTCTGAACCTATGAACCTATGGGACCAGGCATGGGACCAGAACGAATATCTGGTTAATAGCAAACATTTTTTTTTGCTTGACTGGATGTCCAAAGTATATGTATTGTGGCAGGATATTTTTCAGAGAAATTTGAGTGAGTTTCCAGGTACCAAGATTCACAAACATCCCAGACGTATAAGGGACAATCTTTTATTAATGCATTTGTATAGGACTATGGGAGACTGCTGCATACCCCGTTCTGTAATGCCTTCTCTGGTAAGGTCAGAACACAGAATGGTCTCCTTTGAAGTAAAAATAAAACCTGGATGACCAGCTAAACTTGGAATATACAGGAACTATTCTAAGGCTAACCTCCTGCCATTAAGGGAAAATCTGACAAAATTTCAAGCCCCTATAAGCCATGAGAACACTGCTGCCTGTGCAGAACCGTTCACAGAAACCCTGTACAAGCATGTTAATAGCTGCATAGAGGCAGCTGTACCCACTAGGAAGAAGTACAGAACTAACTCAAAAAATAAGCCACTCTGGTGGAATCACAGAATCAATAGGCTGATAACAGGAGGAAGAAAATCATGGCAAAAATTAGGAGGTGCAGCACCCAACAGGATAAAAGTACTCTCATCCAACTAAACAAACAACTCAGACAACAAATAAAGTCTATCAAAGCCATATTTGAGGTAGGTTTGGCCTCCCAGGCGAAGGACAACCACAAAGCATTCTTTAGCTATGTCCACAACCTCAAAGGCAATACACAATTGTGTGCAGAGCTCATTGTAAATGGAGCCAGCTATACTGAGCCCAAAAATATAGCAAACCTCCTGGCTGATAAATTCAGCTCCAACTTTACCCCTCTCCCCCCCTCAACCTTTCCCTCAGGAAATATCATCAAATATAACTCCCCCTACTGTCACTAGGGAACAGGTCCTTAATGCTGTCTCCTAGACCAATAACACTGCATCATTGGGCCCAAGACAATATCCCAGAATGCCTTCTAAATATCATGAAACATGATGTAACAGGGCCTCTGGAATTACTATTTAATTGTAGCCTCCAAACAGGCTTCATGCCTCATGACTGCAGAAAGGCAACAGTCATCCCTCTGCACAAAGGTGGGCCATCTACAGACCCTGGAAACTACAGACCCATAAGTCTCACTAGTCTTATATGTAAAGCCATGGAAAGAATTATTATGGAGATGATCAATATAGACATAATAAACCTCCAGACCCTGGACCCAACCCAGTTTGGTTTTGTCATGGGAAGATCATGCCTACTCAACGTAGAGGACTTCTTTGAGTAGGTCACCAAAGCAATGGATGAGGGCAAAATCATTCACACTGCCTACCTTGGCCTGGCCAAGGCATTTGACACCATACTCTACTTGGGCATTGTTGACAAACTTACTAGGTTAGCTACAGACCCGTATGTCACCCGGTGGATAGCCAACTGGCTCACTGACAGGACACAGAAAGTTAGAACTGGGGAGTCCATCTCTACAAAGAGGCCATTCACAAGTGGAGTCCCTCAAGGGTCAGTCCTTAGACTGCTCCTTTTTGGCATTTACTTCTCAGAAGTCAAGGCCAATGTCAGTGGTCTCTGGCTGACTAAATTTGCAGATGATTGCTAATTAGGAGCTGTCACTGAATCTAACACTGACACAAATGTTCTCTAGAAGGGGCTGACACCGACAAACAACTGGTGTCAGAGCCATGGACTATAACTAAATGCCAAGAAATGCATAACAGCATCCTTTGGGAGGTCATCCATCCCTGGTAACTGTCATATTGACAACACACCCTTAGAGGTGACCCAGTAGTCAGGGACTTAGGGATACACATAGATAGTAATTTATCCTTTGACCATCATGTGTCTGCAGTGGTGAGGAAATCATTCTATGTTACATAACTTATAAACAAATGTATGGTATCAAAGTCCAAGGAAGTCATTGTTCCACTGTATTCGGCATTCATCAGGCCTATTGAGTACAAGCCCCCTTTGGTATGTACCTAACCAGACATATTCAACAATTGGAATGTCCACAGAGGTTCCTCTCTAAATGAATAGAAGGCATAAGTAAAATGTCATATGCAGACCGCCTCAAGGCCCTATCCCTATATTCTGTCTCCTACAGGCTTTTGAGGGGACATCCATGTCTGGCATACAAGGCATTGTCAGACCCCACACTAATGGCCCTCCTGTAATCCACAAAACAAACAGTACCAGAATTATTCATTCTAAAGACTTAAACCTTGCCTGTGATATAAATAGCACCTGCTGGACAGATAGGTATGTATCCCAGAGAATACCCCGTCTATGGAACAGGCTCCCCATCAATATGAAGCAGAGCTCCTCCCTAACCCAATTCAAGTGCAACTTGGACAATTGGATGGAAAACTGGAAACTCATCCTTGATTTGGCAACTATGTCTCTAATGGACACAGGTAACCTGCAAATGGTTCATCTCCCAGGCCCATGCTTACACTTATCAAGGGTATCAAAACTTGTCAGAGATTTGGGATGCGTGGCTAGGCTTAAAAAGACCCTTCTGTTTGTTAGTCTAGTAAACACCTATGAACCTATTATTATGCAGTATTACAAGAAACCATTTTTTTCTGTGACAGTTAAGTCAAATGTAAACTCTGTTGTGAAGAAATGTGGAAGTTTATTATCCTTAAACTTGAACAAGAAGGTGAATATTGGATTTTCCTCACATTCTTGCTGTTTTCCATATTTTTATAAACTGGAGTTGGTCTATTTAGGAAGAATTGGGAAGAGAGATTGTATAAGCAATTCACAAAATACAATGGGGGAATATATGTATGTCTCTTAAATAAGCAACAAAATCTAGAAGATTTAGGCTGTTTGCCTGGAAGTGTTTACATGGATATTTTTATACCCCAAGCAGACTCCAAAGAATTTTTCCTCAGGTAGACAGCAACTGCTGGAGATGTGATGAGGAAGAAAGAGGTAACTAGGAACATATTTTCTGGGACTGTAATGAGTTGGCTGACCTTAAGTATTCCCTACAGACTGTTGTCTTGGAGATGCTGGGTGAGCAAATTAGAGTAACTAGGGAAATTATTTTTTGTGCTAGGATACAGAGTTGGAATTGCCTAGACATATTCTGCTGCGGTGGTGCAGCGGTAGCGTTGTTGCCTCACAGCAAGAGGCTCTCCTGTTCAATTCTCGGCTGGAGTGCCTTCTGTGTGGAGTCTGCATGTCCTCCCCACAGTTGAGTGGGCGTTCAAAAGACATGCGTGAATGGGAGTGCCTTTGTTGAAGGTTGGGCTTCGGGTTGGCAACTCGGCACCATAAAAAAAATCTACTGTCAATAATTAGCGGACCGGAGTTCCGCTGTGGCGACCCCTATCCAGGAAAAGCTGAAAGACAGGCAACAACAACAACTAAGGCCTTGCTGAGTCTAATTATGATGTGTGCCAAAAAAGCATAACTTGAAAATGGAAATCAAAATTTAAACCAACTTTACTAAAAGTAACAAAGATAGTAACAGATAAAACAACTGGAACTGGGATGTTTAGAAAAAGGGTAGGAGTAAATTACACAGGAAAAAAATGGGAAATATGGGACCACTACATGCAGAGGAGGAACAAGGTTTAAAAGAAGGCAGGATCTGAATGAGCTATGTAATGGTTAAATAACAATGACTGGATATATTAAAAGTGATGTATAATGTTTGCAGCTACAGTTGTGTTGGCATGATTTGTAAGGTATATTGTTTGCAACTGAGAATGTGCCACTACGATTTATTTTCATTTATATAAATGTAAGATTTTCTACATGACACATGATAATTTAATATAGATGTTTCTTGTTAAAAAAGGAGTTGGTGTATCTATAGTTCAAGGTGGAGGGACCTGCCCCATGCTGGGGCTGGGGGGTGCAGGAAGGCTTGATGTCCTGCAAAAAAGTAAAAAATATGTTTTATGATCTTGAACTGCCAATTAAACAAGATATGATTAGACATTGTAAACCCCCACACAAAACACAACAATTCATGAAAATTCCCCCTAGTACTATACTGGAACAAGATAATTGCTATAAAATTATATCCTTCAGCAAAGCACTGTTAATTCTGGATAACACCAAAAATAATGGGAGGACAAAGGCACAGAATCAGGGACAGATTTCAAATATTGCTATTTAAAGTTTAGAAAGTTGCTAGAATAACAGGTCTTGCATTGGCATGTATTTTCTGAAGGATATGAAGTCTGAAACTTAAATGTCTATTTAGTCCTCAATGATTTTCCAAAAAAAAAACAGAGATTTTATGAGGAGCAGACAAAGTATGAGGCTAAAGTCTGTACATTCTGTAAATATCTGGACAGTTGAGGGATACAGGAGCATGTTATATAAGTTATCAGACCTTCTGGGAGCAGGTGGCTGACTGTCAGGCAAATTGCTGCCTGCAAAGAAAGCATCATCTAAGGCTAGCAGCACAGAAGGAAACACTGCAGGTTGGGGAAATCCACCTATAACAATCATAATAACTTTACTGAGCACCATCTAAGGCTGGCAGCCCAGGAGGAAAAGATTCAGGTTGGGGAAATCCACCTGTAACAATCATAATAACTTTACTGAACGTCATCTAAGGCTAGCAGCACAGGAGGAAACGCTGCAGGTTGGGGAAATCCACCTGTAATAATCATAATAACTTTACTGAGCACCATCTAAGGCTGGCAGTGCAGGAGGAAACGCTGCAGGTTAGGGAAATCCACCTGTAACAAATCATAATAACTTTACTGAGCACCATCTAAGGCTGGCAGTGCAGGAGGAAATACTGCATGTTGGGGAAATCCACCTGTAACAATCATAATAACTTTACTGAGCATCATCTAAGGCTGGCAGCCCAGGAGGAAAAGATTCAGGTTGAGGAAATCCACCTGTAACAATCATAATAACTTTACTGAACGTCATCTAAGGCTAGCAGCACAGGAGGAAACGCTGCAGGTTGGGGAAATCCACCTGTAACAATCATAATAACTTTACTGAGCACCATCTAAGGCTGGCAGCCCAGGAGGAAAAGATTCAGGTTGGGGAAATCCACCTGTAACAATCATAATAACTTTACTGAGCACCATCTAAGGCTGGCACACAGGAGGAAACACTGGAGGCTGGGGAAATCCACCTGTAACAATCATAATAACTTTACTGAGCACCATCTAAGGCTGGCACACAGGAGGAAATGCTGCAGGTTAGGGAAATCCACCTGTAACAATCATAATAACTTTTCTGAGCACCATCTAAGGCTGGCACACAGGAGGAAACACTGCAGGTTGGGGAAATCCACCTGTAACAATCATAATAACTTTACTGAGCATCATCTAAGGCTGGCACACAGGAGGAAACACTGCAGGTTGGGGAAATCCACCTGTAACAAATCATAATAACTTTACTGAGCACCATCTAAGGCTGGCAGTACAGGAGGAAACGCTGCAGGTTAGGGAAATCCACCTGTAACAAATCATAATAACTTTACTGAGCACCATCTAAGGCTGGCAGTGCAGGAGGAAATACTGCATGTTGGGGAAATCCACCTGTAACAAATCATAATAACTTTACTGAGCACCATCTAAGGCTGGCACACAGGAGGAAATGCTACAGGTTAGGGAAATCCACCTGTAACAATCATAATAACTTTAGTGAGCACCATCTAAGGCTGGCAGTGCAGGAGGAAACACTGCAGGTTGGGGAAATCCACCTATAACAATCATAATAACTTTACTGAGCACCATCTAAGGCTGGCAGCCCAGGAGGAAAAGATTCAGGTTGGGGAAATCCACCTGTAACAATCATAATAACTTTACTGAGCACCATCTAAGGCTGGCACACAGGAGGAAACACTGGAGGCTGGGGAAATCCACCTGTAACAATCATAATAACTTTACTGAGCACCATCTAAGGCTGGCACACAGGAGGAAATGCTGCAGGTTAGGGAAATCCACCTGTAACAATCATAATAACTTTTCTGAGCACCATCTAAGGCTGGCACACAGGAGGAAACACTGCAGGTTGGGAAATCCACCTGTAACAATCATAATAACTTTACTGAGCATCATCTAAGGCTGGCACACAGGAGGAAACACTGCAGGTTGGGGAAATCCACCTGTAACAAATCATAATAACTTTACTGAGCACCATCTAAGGCTGGCAGTACAGGAGGAAACGCTGCAGGTTAGGGAAATCCACCTGTAACAAATCATAATAACTTTACTGAGCACCATCTAAGGCTGGCAGTGCAGGAGGAAATACTGCATGTTGGGGAAATCCACCTGTAACAAATCATAATAACTTTACTGAGCACCATCTAAGGCTGGCACACAGGAGGAAATGCTACAGGTTAGGGAAATCCACCTGTAACAATCATAATAACTTTAGTGAGCACCATCTAAGGCTGGCAGTGCAGGAGGAAAAGATTCAGGTTGGGGAAATCCACCTGTAACAATCATAATAACTTTACTGAGCACCATCTAAGGCTGGCAGCCCAGGAGGAAAAGATTCAGGTTGGGGAAATCCACCTGTAACAATCATAATAACTTTACTGAGCATCATCTAAGGCTGGCAGCACAGGAGGAAACGCTGCAGGTTGGGGAAATCCACCTGTAACAATCATAATAACTTTACTGAGCACCATCTAAGGCTGGCAGTGCAGGAGGAAACGCTGCAGGTTGGGGAAATCCACCTGTAACAATCATAATAATTTTACTGAGCATCATATAAGGCTGGCAGTGCAGGAGGAAATGCTGCAGGTTGGGGAAATCCACCTGTAACAATCATAATAACTTTATTGAGCACCATCTAAGGCTGGCAGCCCAGGAAGAAAAGATTCAGGTTGGGGAAATCCACCTGTAACAATCATAATAACTTTACTGAGCACCATCTAAGGCTGGCAGCACAGGAGAAAATGCTGCAGGTTGGGGAAATCCACCTGTAACAATCATAATAACTTTACTAAGCACCATCTAAGGCTGGCACACAGGAGGAAATGCTGCAGGTTGGGGAAATCCACCTGTAACAAATCATAATAACTTTACTGAGCACCATCTAAGGCTGGCACACAGGAGGAAACACTGCAGGTTGGGGAAATCCACCTGTAACAATCATAATAACTTTACTGAGCACCATCTAAGGCTGGCAGCACAGGAGGAAAAGCTGCAGGTTGGGGAAATCCACCTGTAACAATCATAATAACTTTACTGAGCACCATCTAAGGCTGGCAGCACAGGAGGAAAAGCTGCAGGTTGGGGAAATCCACCTGTAACAATCATAATAACTTTACTGAGCACCATCTAAGGCTGGCAGTGCAGGAGGAAATACTGCACGTTGGGGAAATCCACCTGTAACAATCATAATAACTTTACTGAGCACCATCTAAGGCTGGCACACAGGAGGAAATGCTGCAGGTTAGGGAAATCCACCTGTAACAATCATAATAACTTTACTGAGCACCATCTAAGGCTGGCACACAGGAGGAAATGCTGCAGGTTGGGGAAATCCACCTGTAACAATCATAATAACTTTACTGAGCACCATCTAAGGCTGGCACACAGGAGGAAATGCTGCAGGTTAGGAAATCCACCTGTAACAATCATAATAACTTTACTGAGCACCATCTAAGGCTGGCACACAGGAGGAAATGCTGCAGGTTGGGGAAATCCAACTGTAACAAATCATATCTTTGCTGAAACAAGTCCATCATTCTAGAAATACAATCAGAAAAAGACAGCTCTTCCAAACAGGACTTTCAAGATTAACTTTCCTTGGAGTCAGAGTCTCCATTTTGTGAGGTAGGAATTTGAGAAACACAGTGTAAGTCTAAATCCTGTCCCTCACATTGGGAATCAGAATCTGAGTGAGAGGTTTTTTTTTTCCTTTTTAACTGTGGGGAGGCTTTAGCATTTAAAGACTGAAAGGCTTTAAATAAACCTTTAGCAAAGCTCAGCCAATTTTTTTATTTGGTACAGAAGATAAATGTTTAACTGTATTTTTCCTTTTTCTGGTAGATTCCCCCAAAAACAGCAGTTTGAAGAATGCATCCCTCCTTGGAAGGAACCCTATCGCACCACCAGACCACTAAGATCCAGCAACAAAAATCACTTGCAGATCACTAAAGCCAATAACTCTGCTGGTGAAGCACTATTCTCTTGCGCCATAGCCAAATTATGGAACTCACTCCCACCCACAATTACCTCCGTACCATCATGCACCAACTTCAAAACTTTTTTAAAAGCGCATCTAAAAACATGCTGGCTATGCCCTTGCAACTCCCACTCTAATATCATCCACCCCATCCAACTACTACCTTTCTTTCACCTCCACTAACTACCTTGATGATAGCAAGTTCAGATGCTCATAAGCCTAGTACTTATTATACAGCAGGAACTTCTCATTGTTACATTTGTTAATGCCTGTTATGTACTTCACTGATAAAGATTCTAGTTGTCTACTGATGTACTATGTTCTTCATCTGTAAATATGTTGTAAGTAATTTCTATGTTAAATTGTTAATCACTATGTAATCCAATGTAACTACTGTCTGTTTATTTTACTGTGGAGCTTTTCTCCCAGGGCCTCCGCTGAAAATGGACCCACGTCCAGTTGGACACTCCCGGTCAACAAATTTAAATAAATAAAATAAATAAATGAAGCTCTTCACATCACATGGTGCCTTCTTTGATGCCAGAAAGTACAGCTGTGTACACTTACCATAAAAGTAGATGTTCAAATGTATGCATTGTTGCAGTCCTGACTTGTAGGATTTCCTGCTGTGGAAGCCCTTGGCTGGCTCAACTACCAGAGAATGTTTCCTCTCCTCCTTTAAGCAGCAGACTCCCTATTTGACATCACTACATTTGGGTATAAAGTTAGCCGGCTGGCACCATGACTTCAGTACTTTTCCCCCCAATAATTAGGAGCCCCCAGTATGTAATTGAAGTCAGGGATCTGGGACCCTGTATTCCAGGATAAGTGTGAAGGAGGAAAGGGGACCACCCTGACTGAGAAGGTGAATGCCCTAACCTATCCCATAGGTCAGAGGGGAAGGAGGGAGGGAAAGAACACTGGAGCAGTGAATGCACTGACACCTCCATTTATGATAAGTGTACACAACTGTACCTAACCTATCCCATAGGTCAGAGGGGAAGGAGGGAGAGAAAGAACACTGGAGCAGTGAATGCACTGACACCTCCATTTATAGTAAGTGTACACAACTGTACCTAACCTATCCCATAGGTCAGAGGGGAAGGAGGGAGGGAAAGAACACTGCAGCAGTGAATGCACTGACACCTCCATTTATGGTAAGTGTACACAACTGTACCTAACATATCCCATAGGTCAGAGGGGAAGGAGGGAGGGAAAGAACACTGCAGCAGTGAATGCACTGACACCTCCATTTATGGTAAGTGTACACAACTGTACCTAACCTATCCCATAGGTCAGAGGGGAAGGAGGGAGGGAAAGAACACTGCAGCAGTGAATGCACTGACACCTCTATTTATAGTAAGTGTACACAACTGTACCTAACCTATCCCATAGGTCAGAGGGGAAGGAGGGAGAGAAAGAACACTGCAGCAGTGAATGCACTGACACCTCCATTTATGGTAAGTGTACACAACTGTACCTAACCTATCCCATAGGTCAGAGGGGAAGGAGGGAGGGAAAGAACACTGCAGCAGTGAATGCACTGACACCTCCATTTATGGTAAGTGTACACAACTGTACTATCTCCTTCATGTTTCACTGTTGCAGTCCTGACTTGTGGGATGATTCCCAAAGCTGAGATGAGGGTGGCTGGAAGGATTAAGGAAAGGCATGGATGCTGTACCTAATGACAGTGGCAATCCCTGCTCTGGACTTGGAAAGGTAGGATAATGGTAGCGTTTGGTGAAGGTATGCACAGAGGACCATGTAGCTGAGTCCAAAATGTCCTTAGTCGCCACCAAGAAAGGCAGCAGAGATACCAGTAGCCCTATTGTTTGGCATCTACTTCTCAGAAGTACAGGCCAACATGGGAGGACTTTGGCTGACAAAGTTTGCAGACGACTGCAAACTGGGCGCCATAGTGGAAAGTGCATCGGACACGGATATCCTTCAGAAGGGACTCACGGAAACAGATAGCTGGTGCCAGAGCCATGGCCTGAAGTTAAATGCCAAAAAATGTATAGTCATACCCTTCGGGAAAAACAAGGTAACCCCAAGCTACCATATAGGTGGCAATCCACTAAGCACAGAAGAGGTTATCAGGGACCTGGGGACCCAGGTTGACAGTGGCCTTTCTTTTGACACTCACATTGCTAAAGTGGTTAGAAAGACCTTCTACATTGCCCACCTGATCATGAAGGGATTCACATCCAGATCTAGTGAGGTCATTGTTCCCTGTACTCTTCACTTATCAGACCAATGATCGAGTACAATGCCCCATTCGGGATGTATCTCACCCGACATCTGCAGCAATTGGAGAGACCCCAAAGTTCCTCACCAAAAGGATAAGGGACTCCAAAATCTGTCATATGCTGCCAGATTGAAGAAACTCCAGCTCTATTCAGTCGCATACCGTCTGCTCAGAGGTGACATGTGCCTGACATACAAGGCCATGTCCAACCCGAATTAATGGACATGCTCCACCTCAAAAATCCAAATCCACCAAAACCACTAGAGCAAGCGACTTAAACCTTAGCACGGATATAAATAGGACGTGCTGGAGGGATAGATTTATCACTCAGAGACTCCCTATGCTGTGGAATAAAATCCCGGTCCATGTGAGGCAGAGCACCTCGCTGACTCTGTTCAAGAGAAATCTAGACCTGTGGATGGGAGATCGTAGGTTTACCCCAGGAATCATCTCTGTGTCACTGCTGGACAGAGGCACAACAAACTAATGGGCACAGTATTTTTTCATATAAGGGGTGGCGTAAGCCACAATAATTTGGGCTAGGCTTATAAATGCCTTAGGGCAGATAGCCTAGTATAAACCTATGAACCTATGAACCTATAATGTGTCCTCACAGCATCAGGAGGCTTCTTCTCATGATGGCTGTAGCAAAAGGAGATACAATGGGAGAACCATTTAAAAATAGATTGTTTAGAAACTGCTCTCCCCTCAGAGCTATTGACAAAGGCCATAAAAAGATGGTCTGACTTCCTGACATTCTTGATTCTGTGCAAGCAGTAACACAGTTGTCTATGCATATCCAAACAATGAAGGATCCTTTCTCCCTTGTTTTGAGGGTTAGGAAAGAATGTAGGCAAGTGAATAGCATGGATTAATGAAGTCTCTGTCACCACCTTGGACATAAAGGAAGGGCTAATCCTGAGAGATATTCTGTCTGGGTGGAAAATGAATGGTTCCACACACACACACACACACACACACACACACACACACACACACACACACACACACACACACACACACACACACACACACACACACACACACACACACACACACACACACACACACACACACACACACACACACACACACTCAAGCACACGCTTGAGTGTGTGTGTGTGTGTGTGTACATGTGCACACACACACACACACACACACACACACACACACACACACACACAAGGGCCTAAAGCTCTGACACTCTTCTGGCTCAGGTAATGGATAGTAGGAAGACTGTTCCAGTTACGGTATTTTATATCTGTGAAAGCCACTGGTTTGAAGGGTGGAAGGGTGAGCTTCTCTAGAATTAAACTGAGGTCTCAAGGGGGGAACAGGAGGTTTTCTGGGAGGTGTAATGTGGACAACCCCTGTCAGAAACTGTTCTGTGAGGGGATGTGAAAAGACAGGAGGTTAAGAAGGCAGGTAGGCACTAGTAGCTGAAGCATGGATTTTTATACAGGAAAAGGAGAGACCTATTTCAAAAAGGCTAGATAAGTATGACAGGATGAAAGTGATCTGAGCTCGATGAGGATTTTTTTCCTTTTGTCTGCACCAAAAAATGAATCTTTTCCATTTGGCAGATTAAAACTTCATAGTACTCAGTCTCTTGATTCTGTTAGAATCTCCGGGGTCTGCTTGATGAGGAGCAACCCCTTCCAAAGGGTCAAGGTATCATCCAAGCTGTCAATCTGAGTGTGTGCAGGTTGGGATGCATTATTGTCCCCCTGTTCTGCATTAGCAGGTCCACTCACTGTGGCAGCAGACATGGCTCCATGTTGGCTAGACTGAGCAATAGAGGGTATCAGTGCTGTCTCAGCCAGTCTGGGGCTATCAGAATTTCCCCTGGCCCCTCTTCCTTTATTTTCAGCAACACCCTGGGTATGGAGTAATAGGCCTGTCCAAGGAAAGGAAAAGGCATCCATCTTCCAGGCTGACTTCATTTTGTTTCTGGAGCAAAACTTTTCCAGGTGAGAATTTTCTTTGGTGGCAAAAGGTCTGTTTATGGCACACCTCATTTTTGGCTATGTAGAGAAGTACTTCCCAATGCAGTTGCCACTTGTGGGGGTCTGACAGACTCCTGCTGAGGTGTCCACTAGTTGATTGGTTTCTCCTGGTAGGCAATGTGTCATGAGGTGCAGCCCTAGGGATTTTGTTCTTTCTCAAAGGTCCATGGCTAGGCAGTAAAGGGGGTATGAGTGGGTCCTCCTGTTTGTTTATGTACCACATAACTGTGGTATCATCTGTCTTCACCAGAAGGCCTCTGGGTTTCCATTTCTTTTTGAAGGCAACCAGACCTTTTTGTACTGCCATTAGTTCTTTTAGTTTGCTGTATTTGTTTTTGATCTTGAAGTCCCATTTGCCTTGAGTCTGGAAATTGTAGTAGTGGGCTCCCCAAGCTATTTCTGATTTATTTATTTATTTAACATTTGTTAACTGGGAAAGTCCAACTTGGAATGAGCCAATTTTCAGGAGAGGCCCGGGGAGAAATACTCCAGATGCATGTTTTTGTAATGTGTGAGGAAATCGGAGCACCCGGAGGAAACCCACATGAGCACAGGGAGGACATGCAGAAGGCACCCCAGCCGAGAATCAAACCAGAGAACCTCTTGCTGTGAGGCGACAACACTACCACTACACCACAGCGATGTTCTGTTGTCAGAGTTTGGTCCCAAGGGATGAACCTGAAGGGAATGCCCAGACTGAGGGAACATGCTTGGTCCCGCCAGGCAAACTCTTCCCTGAGACAAGGAAGCAGTTTCATTCTGAAGGTGAGAGACTATGAATGTTGGCACTATACCTCTCAACTGTGCAGATTTTCAAAGGCTGTCTAGATTTTTGCCTCATATTTTTGTTTTGTTTCCCACAAAATTGAGGTTTTCTGACAAATCATTTTTTAAACAAGAAACATCTTTATTAAATTATCACTTATGACATAGGCAAGCACACATTTATATAAATAAAAACAAACCATGTTGACATAATCTTAGTTGCAAGCATTATACCTCACAAACCACAGTGAACTAATTTTAGTTGCAAACATTATACATCAGTTATAATCTACCCAATCTACCCAAACATTTCCAGTCAAACATTGCATACCTCATTTAAATCCTGCCTTCTCTTAAACCTCATTCCTCCCCTGTATGTACTGTTCCCACAATTCCCATTTTTTCTATATAATTTGGTCCTACCCTTTTCTAAAGATCATAATTGCAGTTGTTTTATCTCTGTTACTGTATTCACTACTTCTAGTGCAGTTGGTTACTTTTTTACTTCTAGTAAAGTTGGTTTAGACTTTGATTTCCATTTTCTAGTAATTGCTTTTCTGGCAGCCACCATAATTAGACTCAGCAAGGCCTTACTATGTCCAGGCAATTCCGATTCTGTATCATAGCTCAGAAAAATAATTTCAATAGATACACAAATTTGCTCACTCAGCATCTCTGATAGAGCAGTCTGCAGGGAATCTTTAAAGTCTGCCAACTCATCACACCCCAAATATATGTTCCCAATTAACCCTTTCTTCACCATCACACCTCTAAAATTTGTCTACCTGAGGAAAAATTCTCTGGAGTCTACTTAGAGTATAAAATACCTATGTAAACATTTCCATGCAAAAATCCTTCTAGATTTTGTTGCATATTTGTGAGGCATACATATACCCCAACTGTTTCTTTGTGAATTACTTATCCAGTCTCTCATCCAAATCCTTTCTAACCTCCTCTGACTGACTTATATTTATCATGCAATATTGTATAAGCTCTACTAATTATTCTTTTTTTAATGGCAGATTCTATTCTAGATTCTTCTAAAAACTCTACCAGGGCTGGTCTTTCATCTAGGACACCCCCTATTTATTTTTCTTTGCCTATACTCTGATACCAGCCATTGATATGGAAGACAATCCCTGGCCTGCAGTACAAGTAAATTATTGACCTCTTCCCATTCTATTACCTTTGCCTCTCTAATTATTTGCTTGCAATACCTTGATCCTTTTGCCAGTTTTCTCCAATAAATTTCAGCCCGCTCTTGCCTATTGTCTGTATCCCTAATTGCAGTCATCCCTATTGGCAGAATCTCCTTTCTCCATTACCATGTTGGCTTAGTTCTTAGAATAATTTCTGCTACTTTATGAATATAATATTCTGTATGATCATTGTTATTCTCCTTAAACAGGCATTCAAAATCCCAGTCTCTTTACATCTAACACACAATTTTGGAAAATCTTTAATTGGAAATATTTACACTGAGTGAAAATTATATGGTGCTGCTTACTGTGATGGATCTGAAGTCTTCTTAAGACACTCAGTCTTGCTGGCTGGATTCTGCTGAAATCAAAGTCTGGTTATATTTGCATTCACAGTCTGTTGTATACAGAAACTTGCAGAATATACTTTGCAGCATCAACATAGAGCAGTAACAAATAACGTTTTTATAATAAACCAGACGGACTAACATTGCAGCTTAAAGTACTGTTCCACTTTACTTCTCATATAGTACAGATGATATGAGAGATATAACATTTACCTCGGGACAAATGTGTCCCAACCAATACCCCTAACATAACTGGATCAATACAGATTTTTATATACAATTTTAGTCCTGCACATACATATACATTTCTTCTTGGTATCCTATTTTGGAGAATTGCTCATCCTGTAGAAACAATACTGATTGTTGTAGATGCTGACGCAAATTGTTGACTTAATGATATTATTTTTCAGCTTTTCTGACAGTGTGAACATCCTGTTTTTTGTCTTTAGTATTCTATTTGTATCTGTGCATTTGAACATCTGTTCTTGTGCCAAATGCAGAAAAACATGTTTTTTAAGGAAACACATTGTAACAGTGTCATAAACATGTCCTGTTGTTTAAGGAAACATATGGTGTACATTCTTTTTATATTCAGAAAAGCATGTTTTTTAATGAAACACATTGTCACAATGTTCTTTAAAAGCAGATTTTGCATTTTTGCTCTTGCATACATCCTGTTTGTAAGGAAAAAATGTCCATTCAGCAGATTCCTTATTTTCCAAGCCACAGTCATTTAGTATGGATGCTGATCACATATTACTAAACTCTGTTTCTGCATTTAAGCAAGCTTTATTTTATACCTTATTTATGTTACATATTTGTAACAGAATTACTTTCAACCTTAAAATCCTGTTGAGCATAATCTTACAATTCCCACTTTTTATTTTAATCTACCTAAACACTTTATACTGATATGTATTTTTGATCACATTATATAGAAAACACATTAAGAAACAAAACCTTTAGTCTTCTTTTGATACAAGTCAAAATGCAATTTTACACAGTTAATGCAATAATATAAAAGTATTACTACCAAAACTGAATGTATTTAACAACTTTTTTTTGCAGACCATTCTGTGAAAATATTTTATCAATTACGGGCTGCGTCTGCTTTAATTTTATTTTTTAACTTTATTAATTTATTCTTTTGCAATTACAAAATTTAATTTATGACTTAGAACTGTTCCATTAACTCTTTGCAACTGTTGAATTAACTATAAGAGACAAGAACTATGTGCTACTGCAAGCATTTATACACAGCTGAAAATATACAGTTTCAATGTAATTTTAACCATCACATTGTGGTCATGTCTCTGAACTGCCCATTAACATCTTGGTTGACAGTGAAGTGAACATAAAGTGCTGAACTGGGCTTAGATATTTGAATGTAATTATTTCAGTATATTTAATACTTGAGGATTTAAAAAAATTATTTATACACTAAAGAATGCTATGTATATATTAGTACATTAGCTGTATGAGTACAATATTTTAATATAATTTACCTCTCACTGGGGTAAAACCAGTGATATTACAACTTGACAAATTATTTTTGAACTTATTACAATGTATCCTGTACAGTATGTATTTACACAGACTGTTTGCTATTCATGCATTTCAATCTAGTAGGTACTCTGGACCCATTTTTTTTTCTCTTTAAATATGGTTTTTGACACATATTCATTACTAGACATTAATTTCATTTGTATTGAATTCTTCTGCATTTGTACATACAAAGACTATCATTTGTACTGAATTCTTCTGCATTTGTACATACAAAGACTATAAAGTACATATAGTCTAATCTTACAAATTTAATAGCATTAATATTAAGCAAAATCTTGGAAAATGTTTATGTCTCTTTAGAAATATCTAGTGGAATTGGCAACAAAGGCATATGTCCTGTTATTTTAAACGACATACTCAGCAATTAGAAACATTCATGCTTTTTTATACCAACATTGTTTTGCCAAAAACATGTTAAAATAGTGAATAGTGACCAGTCTTGTTCAATTTTTTACATATCTTTACTCTCTCTTGTATAGCTCTAATAAAGCAATTTTAAATCACCTCTTGTTTTTTAAACCATCTCTTGTATAGCTTTATAGTTTAACAGGTTGTAAATACAATTTAATACTAAACAATACAATAATAACCATTATGATAACTACTAACAACTTGTAAAATATCTTATCCTGTCAGGTTTAATCCAGTTTACCAGTATTTCTAATACACTAATACCTGTTTTTCCCTCCCCCTTAAAAGAGTATTGTCAAGAAGGAATTAGATATTTCTTCCTGTAGCTTTATTTTAGACCCTTGTGCAGTACTGCTTATACAGTCAGTGTAAAACTGAGAGAGTGCCCCTCCCCCTGTAGTATACTGCAGTATTGTTTATTTGCTTTAGGATGTACACCAGCCCAATACTTTGGCCACACATCTGTTCTACTAGGCTACCAAACTACAGATCTCTGTCTGATTTGATCATTTTTATAAAGCTTTTGCTGTTTATTACCACTAGTAGGTATTTACACCCTCCTGCACAATTGATTTGAACTGTATGTATACTATAGCCCATTTGCTGGCTGTACTTGATGCAACTGAGTTTTTTTTCTTCTTTTAACATTTACTTGCAAACAGATTATCAGTGACATCTATGCACAATTACCAAATAGTGTTGCTTGTTAACATTTTAGCAATTATGTTTTAATAACAATAATGTTTTACAAAAACTCAAGCTACTTGCCTGGCAATCAGTCTTGTTGTTTATCTTATCTTTCCAACATTTCCTGTAACTATTCATCTAGTCTAGGAAGGTCTGAGCTCACATTTCAGACTCTGTAAACCATAGTTAACTTTTTTGGGCATTTTTCCTTTAATCATCTTTAGTAAAATGCAGTTATAAAACACTTAGTATTATATTTGTGATTTGCATAACTATGCATTTATACTACATAAATAGACATTATTTTACAATTAGCTTACATGGATTTCAGTATTTATTTATTTAAATGCCCTACCATTAATTTTACAAAAACTGTTTGACTAATACCATTTGTGATTTTAATTGTTTTTAATTCAGAACTTTAACTGTGTGGTGTGGTGTTACTATACAATTATAAAAAAAATGTAAAAAACAAAATAGATAGTAGCTTAACTAACATATGTTTATATTTACATTATTTATATTTGCTGTTGTCTGCCTTTTGCTTTTGTGCATTGTAAACAAATGTACTCTAGATGAAAAGAACATACATGCATGTCTGTCTGGTATCTTTATATCTTTATATAAGCATGTCAGTCTTGTGACTTTAAATCTTTACTCTTATTAACTATCTTGCTTTAATTGAATGCAAATAAAACATTTAAGAATGATTTGTCCAGATTCTACTATCCTACCATGTATGCTTAACCATTTTCAAAACATAAGTATATTATAAAATATATTTATTTTGCACAGATTAGCTGTGTATGCAGGAAGTTCCCAGTCTCTGTCAGTTCAGTTAATTTATTTCCTTTATCCTGCAACTGCTGTTGAAGAGTTTCCTGTAATGTTGCATGGTCTTTCTGATATTTTTCAGTAACCTGTTCTGCTGAATCTAAAACTCCTATGCACTTTTGAAAAGATGTATCTATAACTTGTCTAAGCTTCCTGAACTCATTGTGTCTGTCTTTTAAAAGTTTATTACATTCTTTTGTAACAAAATGTACTAGAGGTCCTGTTAGTAACTGATTTGACTCACATGTGGTGACAGGACATAACTGTTCAACATCTGAATATAATAGAAACACTTTACCCTTAGTTAAAGTGTTTCTATTATATTCAGATGTTGAGCAGTTATGTCCTGTCACCACATGTGAGTCAAATCAGTTACTGACAGGTTAGTACTGCAGTGGTGGTGCTGCGGTAGCGTTGTGGCCTCACAGTAAGACGTTGTCCTGTTCGATTCTCAGCTAAAGCGTCTTCTGTGTGGAGACATGCGTGAATGGGCGTACCTTCGTTGAAGGTTGTGTGTCAGGGCTGGCAACTCGGCACGTAAAAATCTACTGCCAATCATTAGCTGACCGGAGTTCCGCTGTGGCGACCCCTAAGCCGAAAGACACAACAACAACAACAACTTTACCCTTAGTTAACTCCGTATCATGAACAGATCTGTCTTCACAGTCTATTTTTTTAGCAATATTATGCAATACTTTTTTATGGCATAATACACAAAATGCAGTTTTTGTTGAATCACACAATAAACATTTGTCATACCCCACATGGTTTTCTTTGAGATACCAGTCAAATATTGTAATACATTTACATAATGCCTTACTATCAACCTGCCTAATAAAGTTTTACATTTACTAATGTGCTGTGTATACCAACATTGCAATTTACTAAAGCTTGGTTTACTCCTACACAAATTATGTCTAATAATATCCATACTGTCTAATAACTTCCAAACTGTCTAATAATATGCAAACTGTCTAATAGCATCTATACTAAAAATGTGCCACAGAAAAAGTCTTACCAGTTAGCAAGAAAACAGGTGATCAGTTTGAGGTCTATATTAGAACGTCGACATTTCACAATGTCAAACGTTCTAACATCGACCCCCTATTCAGCGAATGCTGAATATAGCGAACCGACAGATAACCAAATTTTTTCCTTAGGGAAAAAATTTGGTTGTCCATCTCTGTTGTTTCACTATATTCAGCACTGTAGTGGAAAGTTACGGGTCGGGTTCAGATAAGTGTGCGATTGCGTGTGGGTAAGGTGAGTTAGGGTTAGGGTGTGAGGGAAGTATGTGTGCGATTGTGTGGATGTGAGGGTTAGGGAGGGTTAGGTGAGTTAGGGTTAGGGTGCAAGGGAGGTATGTGTGCGATTGTGTGGACGTGAGGGTTAGGGTGGATTAGGTGAGTTAGGGTTAGGGCGTGGGTCAAGTTAGTGTGCGATTGTGTGGACGTGAGGGTTAGGGTGGGGTAGGTGAGTTAGGGCACGGGTGAGGTGAGTGTGCAATAGTGACGGACCTTAGGGTTAGGGTTTGGGTTAAGGTAAGTGGATAGTTAGTGGTGTTTGTACAGTTTAGTGTAGGGTCAGGTACAAGATTTTGGATGTATGTGTGTGGATTGCTGTTTGCTTGGTGTGCTTGTGTTGTATTTATGTGTTTTGGAACAGCAATTTTTTTCCCTACGAAAAAATTTGCTGTTCTGACTTTTGATGGTTTCAGCGTTCGCTGAAAGTGGGTCGATGTTAGAACATTCAAAAATGTGAATTTTCTTTGTTCTAATATAGACACATCAGGTTGTTGCTGCTGATGGTTGGAAATTTTTCAGAGTCACTTGAAAAGCTGGGGAAGCGCAACAGGCAGCGGACTGCTGTACAAAGTAGATATCCACCTTTTCTTGGAGAATTTATGGCACTGCAACTTGAACTTCAGTCTCACTCCGGATGTAGACATCTAAAAAACGTTACTACTGCAAGCTGCATAAACTGGAATACTTCTGTTCAGGATTTACACATACGTACAAATGTTAGTTACTACTATTTGAATGAAGTGACCCTCTGCAGGGCTTACCATCACTCCCCCTGTGTTTGAATGCAGATTTTAGGTTCAAATGCAGGCTAGCTGGCCATTGAAAAATTATATGGTGCTGCTTACTGTGATGGATTTGAAGTCTTCTTAAGACACTCAGTCTTACTATATATATATATATATATATATATATATATATATATATAGTCTTGATGATGCAGTTGAATTTTTTAATACTACCTTCCTGAACATCCTTAATTACCATGCCCCCATAAGACTTTCCAGAATCAAAGCACAACCCTCCCCATGGCTATAGAAAACCACTAAGTCAGAAATTAAAAACAGGGATAAAGCCTGGGAGCACTGGCGCAAAACCAAAACCCCCTCAACTAGACAAAAATTCCTAGAACTATGCAATAGAGTCAAAAAGCTAATAAAACAGGACAAATTCCAATACTACCAGTCTGCCCTAGACTCCTCCCAACACAGCCCCAAACAATTCTGGTCCTCCATAAGCTCCATCCTCCACCCAGGTAAAGTCAGTACCCCTCCTCCTAACATCCCTCACTCCTCAGAAAATATTGCTACCTCATTCAACACACGCTTCACACAAACCATACTATCACTAGCTAAACAACACAACCCCCCTCCCCTCCAACCCAACCTTCAACTAGTAATCTCCCCACTGCCTTCTCTTTTTCTCCTCTACCTACCTCTAACATAAAAAAACTCTTAACTAAACTTAAGCCCAGCAAATTAGCAGCAGACAACCTCACAAGTGAATACCTACAAATCGCAGCTGATGCTCTGGCCTACCCAGTATCCATCTTGATTAACCAATCTCTGTCAGAAAGTTACGTTCCCACACTGTATCACATATAATTCCCCTCCACAAAGGTGGACCCTCCACAGAACTAACCTGTTACTGCCCCATAGCTATTCTCTCTCCACTCTCCAAAATACTAGAGAGATGCATACACTCTCAGGTCTCAGACTACCTCCTTACTAACAACCTCCTTTCCAATACTCAGCATGGTTTCCGACCAAACCATAGCACCAACACTGCCTTACTCTCATTTACTAACACTATCCTTCAGCATAAAAACAATGGTTATCTCTCCTCTGCTACTTTCCTAAACCTATCTAAAGCATTTGACATGGTCTCACACAAACAACTTATCTCTGTCCTCAATAACCTATTCTTCTCACAATCAGTCACCAACTGGTTTCAGAGTTACCTGTCTGACAGCCAACAATCTGTTGTATGGCGGAATGACATATCTCCACAACTACCTGTCTCCATAGGGGTTCCCCAAGGATCCATCCTTGGACTCCTACTTTTCTCTGTTTTCACCAATAATCTAGCCTCTGCCACCAAACATGGCACACTCATACAATATGCAGATGACTCAACCATCATCTGCTCAGCCCAGTCCCTACCCAAACTGCAAAAAGTCACATAGGAAGCCTTTTCCTCTGTTGAAACTTGGTTATCTGATGCCCAATTAATACTCAACCCAAACAAAACTAAACTACTCATCTTCCAACCCACCAAACATACTCAAAACAACTCTCACTTTAACATCACAGCAAAAGACAACACCACTATATACCCAACTGAACACACCAAATTGCTAGGAGTGGAAATAGACAATAAACTAAAATTTGACATTCACATATCCATGACCATAAAAAAGTCCACAAAAAACTAGGAGCATTATACAGAAATAAGCAACTTCTCACCAAAGCAGCAAAGATTTCAATAGCAAATTCCCACCTTATCTCCACCCTACTTTATGTCTCTCCAATATATACCAACCTAAGGTAATGCGATCTAAACAAGCTAGAGACCTGCTACAACAAAATTGCCAAATTCGCCACAGGGGCATCATACCATAGTCACCACTGTCTCTCACTTGCTGAACTGGGCTGGCTTGAACTCCCTCACCTCCTTCAATGGTATCAATTCTCACTCACCCACAAACTAGTAAACCATCCACTAAACTTCCCATCCATCCAGAATCTACTCCAACCCTATTGCACCACTAGACCACTAAGATCCAGCAACAAAAATCACTTGCAGATCACTAAAGCCAATAACTCTGCTGGTGAAGCACTATTCTCTTGCACCATAGCCAAATTATGGAGCTCCCTCCCACACACAATTACCTCCGTACCATCATGCACCCACTTCAAAACTTTACTAAAAGCACACCTAAAAACATGCTGACTATGCCCTTGCAACTCCAACTCTAACATCACCCACCCCATCCAACCACTACCTTTCTTTCCACTCCACTAACTACCTTGATTATAGCAAGCCAGAAACATTCCTAAATCACAATTCATTAGAATCAGACGCAACTGTTTGGATGATGACAGTTTCAAACATCATTGCCAGGACTTACATGATAGCTTCATCAAAAGGGGTTATAGTTTGGGTTATGTCACCATGGCACAGAATCATGCATTGGGTCTCACCAGACAGGATCTATTGACATACAAAGATAAACCTTTGTCTTCAAATATATTATGTTTTACTACCACTTTTGGTAGAAATACTAACAGGTTTATAGATATTGTCAAGAACAATTGGAATATATTGAAGGTGGATGCTGCAATAAACACCTTGATTCCTAATGTTTGCTCATTTTCCTTTAGAAAAGGAAAAAACTTAGGGGCTCACTTCAATCACTATAAGCACCATTCTGATTCCATGTTACCCCAGCTATGTCAAACTACTATATTGGGTGACAAACTCACTGGCTGTTTTCCTTGTGGCCATTGTAATAATTGTAAATACATTTTGAAATCTAAAGAATTCATCAGCAGAAATAGTAGTACAGTTTATGACATAAATTTTTTTGCTAATTGTAACACGGATTGGGTTATATACATGGCAAGTTGCAGCTGCCAGTCATTTTTATATTGGCCAGACCTCCCGACCATTTAAGCTACGTATGTCAGTGCATATGAGTGACATCAAATGTAAAAGACTAACTAATGCTTTATACAAACACACACTTAAACATCAGACAGCTAAATTTCATTTTATTATCATTGATAAGATTATTGGGGATCGCACTCACAAATCTAGTTGGCACAATAAACTTAATATTAAAGAAAAGAAATGGATCACTAAACTTGGTGCTCTGTTTAATCCAGGGCTTAATGAATATTTATGATGAATATTCGTGATGCTTTTTGTCAGCCAATCATGTTTATCTTTTCATTTACTTTTCATTATTTAAGACTTCCTGTATTTACTTTTGTTTTTTATAACACTGAAGAAGGCCAGGTTAAATCCAGGCCGAAACTGGTCTGTTTGATGAAGTCTTATTACTATTACAAATTCTATCATTACTCACAGTCAACCTGTTGCTGGCTATTTTTTATTTTTCACTATATGTTTCTGCCGTGCAACTTCCTCCATGCAGGGGAGCCTTTTCTTGATCAACTCTCACTCGCCCACAAACTAGTAAACCATCCACTAAATTTCCCATCCATCCAAAATCTACTCCAACCCTATCGCACCACTAGACCACTAAGATCCAGCAACAAAAGTCACTTGCAGATCACTAAAGCCAATAACTCTGCTGGTGAAGCACTATTCTCTTGCACCATAGCCAAATTATGGAACTCCCTCCCACCCACAATTACCTCCATACCATCATGCACCCACTTCAAAACTTTACTAAAAGCGCACCTAAAAACATGCTGGCTATGCCCTTGCAACTCCCACTCTAACATCATCCACCCCATCCAACCACTACCTTTCTTTCTACTCCACTAACTACCTTGATTATAGAAAGCTCAGATGCTCATAAGTTTAGTACTCATTATACAGCAGGAACTTCTTATTGTAACATTTGTTAATGTCTGTTATGTACTCCACAGATAAAAATTCTAGTTGTCTACTGATGTACTATGTTCTTCATCTGTAAATATGTTGCAAGTAATTGGTATGTAAATTGTTAATCGCTATGTAATCCAATGTAACTACTGTCTGTTTATTTTAACTGTGGAGCTTTCCTCCCCGAGCCTCCTCTGAAAATGGACCTACATCCAGTCGGACACTCCCACTCAACAAATATAAATAAATAAATAAATAAATAAATTTACCTTGGGACAAACGTGTCCCTACCAATACCCCTAACATAACTGGATTAATACAGATCTTTATATACAATTTTAGTCCTGCACATACATATACATTTCCTCTTGGTATTCTATTTTGGATAATTGCTCATCCTGCAGAAACAATACTGATTGTTGTAGATGCTGACGCAAACTGCTGACTTAATGATATTATTTTTCAGCTTTTCTGACAGTGTGAACATCCTGTTTTTTGTCTTTAGTATTCAATTTGTATCTTTGTATAAGAACATCTGTTCTTGTGCCAAATGCAGAAAAACATGTTTTTTAAGGAAACACATTGTAACAGTGTCATAAACATGTCCTGTTGTTTAAGGAAACATATTGTGTCCATTCTTTTTATATGCAGAAAAATATGTTTTTTAATGAAACACATTATCACAGTGTTCTTTAAAAGCAGATTTTGCATTTTTGCTCTTGCATACATCCTGTTTGTAAGGAAAAAATGTCCATTCAGCAGATTCCTTATTTTCCAAGCCATAGTAATTTAGTATGGATGCTGATCACATATTACTAAACTCTGTTTCTGCATTTAAGCAAGCTTTATTTTATACCTTATTTATGTTACATATTTGTAACAGAATTACTTTCAACCTTAAAACCCTGTTGAGCATAATCTTACACTGAGCATTTCTAATACCAGATAAAACTTCTAAAATAAGCTCTTCGAGACATGGAAAATGCTGGAGATGTAACCAAGTATCTACAGTTGATTGAAATCATATGTGTATGATTGTAGTAATATTAAACCATACTGGAATGGAATAAATAATGTTTTACAGGCTTTATTCAATGAATCATTTACTTTAACTAAAGCTTTAATTCTGTTGAATGTAAACGGAGGTCCTTATTTGAACACAACAGATCTACACTTGCTATGGACAATACTTGCACCATCCAGGAAATGCATAACTAGAAGATGGAATTCAAATACACCACCACCAATGGAAGACTTTTATACTTTACTGAAGAGGCCAGTTTTGATGGAAATCAAAATGAAAGATCTAAGGACATATCCAAGGCCATTGATAAACAACCCATGGAAAAAAGTCTTAACATTGATGGACACTTTGCAGCAAAAATTGGACAGACTCTGATAACTATATATTGTTTCATCTGTACATTAAATGGGAAAATGGATATTATTTTGATGTCAGGCTGAATGTAAATATTGTAAATAGCTATACAACATGTTATATTAATATTCTAGGTATGTTTCATAATATATTTTTTTATTTTGGAAATAAAAAAAATATATGAGCAAAAAAAAAATCCCAGTCTCTTCTTGTTTCTTGAGCTTCCCCATTTCATCATCATCCCTTTTCACTTTGAATTATAGATTTCTGCTTGAGCTATATATAGCAGTAGCCTTAGCTGTGTAGCTCGTAAATACCCCTTCAAATTGGATAATACCAATCCACCTTGTTCTATTGGAAGAATCAGCTTAACCACTTTATTCTTGCAATCTTCCCCTCAAACATAAAATACTTCAGCTCTTTATTAATTGCTAACCACAACTTCTCCTTTGGCTGATAAAAATATGCATGACTCTTGTATAAGACTAAAGGAACTAAAGACATTTTAACTGCATGTATCGTACTATCCATATCCATATAACACAGCTTCCAATTTCTAAGTTTTTGCATTATCTTTTCTTTATCTCTTCCCACATATCCTTAGCAGCCAGACTGGAATTATTTTTAATCTATACTCCTAAGTACTTCATTTGATCATGTCCCCATAAATATGGATATTGCAGAATCAATTAATGTGTGGGTACATAATTTATAGCTATTGCCTTTGTTTTAGTTTCATTTCCCAAAAAGATTTGAAACTGTCTCAAAATTTTCCACAACACTGAAATGTTATTTTCTGGTTTTATCAGGTATAAAATAATATCATCTGCAAATAGAGCCCACTTTTCTTGACTACCATGCCAATTATGTCCTTGAATTTCTGAGTCCCTTATTTTCTTTGCCAATTGTTCGACATATAATGTAAATAACAAAGAGGAAAGAGGACACCTCTACCTGGTTCCTCTGCTCAAGCAGAAATTTTCAAAGAGGAACCCACCCACTTTAATTTTCACCTCTGGTCCCTCATATATTCTCCTAATCAACCTTATAATTTTATCAGGGAATGCAAATGCTTTTATTGCCTTGCTCATATAGTCCCATCTTACTCTGTCAAATAGTTTTTTCTGAATCAAGACCCACCAACTACAGTGATATTTTCTCACATTCTGCTTCCTTCTGGATCATTATGGTTCTGTTAATGGTGTCAAATGTTTTCCTGCTCTCACCAATTCACATTGATCCACATCAATCAATTTTGGCATCACTTTTGCTATTCTATAATCATGTTTTAGTATTGAAAATGGGCCTGTGTGAAGCTGGATCTGATGGGTCTTTACCCTCTTTAGGTATTACAACTACCACAGGTTTCTTCCAAGATGTTGGTACTTTTCTTAAAATACTGTTAAACAAAATCTTCCAGATCTTTATCAGTTTTCTTCCCTCCTAGCTTTCAAACTTCCATAGGAGTACCATCTATTCCTGGGGAATTTCCTGTAGATTGGTTACACAAAACCATTTTTATCTCATCACCTCTTTTTCTGTTAGTAATTGAGCCTCATATACCTCTAACTTTGGCATATTTAATTCTTCCATAAGCATTTCCATTTGTACTTTTTCTCGATTTCCATATTTCTCTGATTTATACAGACATTCATAGAATTTCCAAAATATTTCTAATACTTCTAAGGATCGCTTGTTATCTTCCTTGTTATAGGCTGCCTAAGCTTGGTGACAGCCCTTTTTACTTTCTGTTGCTTGAGTCATTGTGCTAAATGTTTGTGTTCTCTAGAGTTATTATAAAAAACAGTTGCTTAACAACAATCTTTCTAAACTCATGCATATTATGGAGATAATCCCTTCTTTTCTCTTTAGCACTCTGCAGTTGCTCCTCCTCTTCTTGTTCTGTGAGATTCCCCTTATTCTGCAATACATTAACATTTGCCAGTCCCCCTACATAATTCTTGTTGCTTCTTAACAATATTTTCCTTTCTTTTACTTCAACCCTATTTTAATTATTAGTAAATCATTAAGTATTAAAGTAAAAATAATGACAAACATTTGAGGCTCAGGCTTCATACCCTTAAGAAAATCCATGCTAATGCAAAATCTGTTGTTCTAGCAACTTTCTAAGTTTATAAGGACATTATTTAAAAACTGTTCCTATTTTTAGGAATTTGTCCCCCCATTACTTATAGCTTTGTCCAGATTTCTTGTTTTAAGAAGTTGAGAGGTATGGTTGGCACCACACATTTTTGAAATAGCACTGTAGTTTTCTCATATGTAGTCTGGCCAGGGGGATTATGAGAATGCAAGAGGCCATGTATCCCAGGGCCCTGACATACTGTCTGGCTGTGAGGTATTTCCTAACCAAGATCTTTCTGAAGTACATTGTTAGGAAGGGAACTTTGTCTGGAGGAGGAAAGCCTTCTGAAAATCTGAGTCCAGTAAAGCTCTCAGAAACACAATCCTGTTTGTCAAGTTTGTTTCAGATTTTTGTGTATTGATAGTGAACCCCACTGAGGTTAGTATGGTTTGGGTATAAAGCAGGTATGTCTTGAGGTTTTCTAGGTTTGTTGCCTGAATGAGGCAATAATCTAAGTAAGAATAAATCTGAATTCCCTTTGTCCTACAGAAGGCTATCACCAGGGACATGCATTTTGTGAAAACCCTGGGTGCAGGAGACAAGCCACATGGCAAAGCACAGAATTGATAATGCCTCATACTTGCTCTGAACTGTAAGAACCTCCTGTGTGATACCTCTATGGGAATGTAGTGGTATGCATCTTTTAGACCTAAGGTTACCGTGAAGGGGTTGGGGGAAATCATGGACAGTAGCTTTTGTAGAGTTAGCATTTTGAGTTTTGAGATTTGTAAGAATCTGTTGAGCTTTGACAGTCTAGAACTGGCTTCCAGATACCTTCTTTTCTGGGGACTAGGACAAGTCTGGAGTAAAAACCTTTTCTTTGTAAAGATTGGTACAGGTTCCACAGAGCCTTGAGAGCACAGAAGTTCGATCTGGGTTAAGGCCTCAGCCTTTTGGTTTGAAGTAATATCTGGGAAGCCTGAGAGAATCAAGGGTTGTTGGATCTTGAGTTTATAACTTCTTTGAATAATATTTAGAACTCATATCTCTGGTAATGAGGGTCCAGTTCTTGTAGAATAAGGACAATCTCCACCCCAGCCTGGGGGGGGGGGGGTGAGTGAGGAAGAAGAGTGAGGGATGGGGAAGGGAGTCCCATGTAAGAGTCATGACTGAATCCCTGCTAGGCTCCTGGGGACATGATCTCACAGGCCTATGGGGGTCTGTTTGCCACTGTCCCGGCCACTGGTGCTGACTTTGGCTTCTTTCCCTACAAGGTCTCCTTTGCCTTAACTTAGAGTGGGGGGGCTGGAAAGTATCAATGTTTGGTAGGGTAATTCTGGCTGAAATGAAGAGGTTGGACTTGAAGGAAGTCTTTGACAGTTTGCAATGATTTTGTCTTCATTTTCATTTTCTTAAGGATAGCTTCAGCCTTAAGACCAAAAAGAAAGTCTTTGTCTAACGGATCATCCAGGAGACTGGATATGACATGCTCAGGAAGGGACTGTTCCCTCAGTCACGTATGTCTTCTAATGATGGATCCTGTAGCTGCTGCTCTGCTGGAGGATCCCAAGGCATCGCAGCCATAGTGCAGTGAGTGTGTAGCCCACCTGAGAGCAGGAGTTGCACAGATCCATTAACTCCTTTGAGAGGGCCTTATCTTCAATACCCATCAGTTTTTGTTTCATCTAGTCAAGAATAGTTTGCTGGCATGCAGAGAAAGCATTTGACAGAGTAGACTGGGACTTCATGAGCAGGGCATTGGAAGCATTTGCTTTCTCTGATACAATTATAAGGTATATGAGGGATCAGAGGTGCAAATTAAAATGGGTGGGGGTCCTCTCAAATAATTTCTGCTTGAGTAGAGGAACCAGGCAAGGTTGTCGACTTTCCCCTTTGTTGTTTGCATTATATTTAGAACCACTGGCAAAGAAAATAAGGGACTCGGGTAGTCAGGAAAAGCTGGCTGTATTTGCAAATTATATTTTATACATGACAAAACCAGAAAGGGACATTACAGTGTTATGGAACATTTTAAGCAGTTTCATATCTTCTTGGGATACAAAATTAATGAAACTAAAACAAAGGCAATAGCAGTAAATTATGTACCCACACACAAATTGGTCCAACAATATTCTTATTTATGGTGACATGATAAAATGAAGTATTTAAGAGTATGGATTAGAAATGACTCTGCGGTGGCTGCTAAGGATATGTGGGAAGAGACTAAACAGAAGATAATACAAAAATTGAGACACTGGATGTTTTGCTATATGGATATGGATACTAAGCTGCAAGCCGTTAAAATGTTTTTAGTCCCTTTAATCTTATACGCAGGTTAGGCATACTTTTATCAAACAGAGGAGAAGTTGTGGATAGCAATTAAAAAAGAGTTGAAGGATTTTATCTGGGAAGGGAAGACAGCAAGAGTCAAATGGGATAAGCTGATTCTACCAGTAGAACAAGGTGGACTAGGATTACATAATTTGAGGGGGTATTTTAGAGCAACACAGTTAAGGCTTTTATACATAGCACAAGCAGAAAACTATAATTCAAAGTGGAAATAAATGATGATGACACAGGGAGGAAGCTCAAGAGATAAGGAGAGATTGGGATGTTGGATGCAGACTCTTAAGGGGAACAACAAAATCATACAGAGTATTATATTCTTAAAATAGCAGGTAGTATTCTAAGAGCCAAACCAATACGAGATTGGAGAAAAGAGATTTTGACGATAGGGTTGAATGTTTTCAGGGATACAGATAATAGGCAAGAGGGGGCTGGAATTTATTGGAGAAAACTGGCAAAGGAACCAAGGTATTGGGAGCAAATAACTAGAATGTGAAAGGTAATAGAATGGGAAGAGGCCAAGAGTTTATTTGGACTGCAGGTTAGAGAGTGCCTTCCTATTCAAGGACTGGTAGCACAGTAAAGGCAAACAGAAAAAAACAGGGAGCTTCTAAATGAAGGACCAGCACTGGTAGAGTTTTTAATGGAATCTAGAACAGAAGCTGCCATTAAAAAAGGAATAATTAGTAAAGCATGTAAATATTGCATGATAATTATAAGAATCAATCAGAAGAGCTTAGAAAGGATTGGGAAGAGAGACCGGATAAACAATTCACAAAGAGACAATAGGGGATATATGTATATCTCCCAAATATGCACCAAAGTCTACAAGATTTAGGATCTTTGCCTGGAAGTGTTTACATAGGTATTTGTATACCCCTTGTAGACTACAAAGAATTTTCCCTCAGGTGGAAAGCAAATATTGGAAGTGTGATGGGCAAAAAAAGAGGTAGCTGGGAATATATTTTTTGGAAGTGTGATAAGCTGGCAGACTTTTAGGATTCCCTGCAGACCGCTCTATCGAAGATGCTGGGTGAGCAGATTGGACTGGCTGGGGATATTATTTTTTTGAGTTATGCTACAGAATCGGAATTGCCTAGACATAATAAAGCCTTGTTGAGTCTAATTATGGTGGCTGCCAAAAAAGGCAATTATTAGAAAATGGAAACCACAGTCTAGACCAACTTTACTAGAAGTAGTTAATATAGTAACAGAGATAAAACAACTGGAATTGGTATCTTTCGAAAAGGGAAGGAGCAAAGTATATAGGAAAAAATGGGAATTATGGGAACAATATATGCAGAGCAGGAACAAGGTTTAAGAGACAGGATTTGAATGAGTTATATAATGCTTAACTGACAATGACTGGATGGTTTATTGTATAATATTTACAACTACAGTTGTTTCAATGTTGTCTGTGATGCAAACTGTTTGCAACTAAAGTGATATCATTTTGTATCTTTTTCATTTATATAAATGTAAGATTACCTTTGTCATATGTGTAAATGTAATAAAGATATTTGGAAAAAAAATAGTTTTCTGGCACTTCACCATATGAAACCGGCAGTTCAAAGCCCTCATGACAAGGGTGTAGACTTTCTTACCAAACCTGTCCAAGGCTCTCTTTTACTTGTCTGTTGGTAAAAGACAAAAAAAGGAAGCCAATCTGGTGGTCCCCTGCCATAAACAAACTTTACAACAGAAGAAAGAAACTGTTGCAAAAAAGAGTAGAATCCTATGATTGGAGAAACTCCCTGGTCAGCTTCAGTAAGAAGCTGAGATCCCTCATAAAATCCTCCAAAGCTAGTTATGAAAACAAAATTGCCACTGACTCTAATGACAACCACAAAGCATTCTCTAGCTATGTCAAGAATCTCAATGGCAACACTCATATCTGCTCTGAGTTACAGCACAATGACACTAAATATACAGAACCAACAGATATTGCCAACATCCTGGCAGATAGGTTCAGTGCTAACTTTACCCCTCTGTCATCACCTAAAGGGCCTATCTCTATACCAGAAGAATGCAAAGGTCTTGTAATCATGGCTGCACAGGTAAAAAAACACACTATCCAAAGCCAAGAACACAGCATCCATCCCAGGCTGTGTTCTACATGAACTACAGAACGAACTGGCACCCCACCTAAGTACCATGTTCAATCATAGCCTCACCTTAAGCTATGTGCCCACTGAATGGTGCACAGTGACAGTTATCCCACTCCACAAAGGGGGAGCCAACACAGACCCCAGAAACTACTGCCCAATTAGCCTAACGAGCCTGGTCTACAAGGCTATGGAGTATATCATCATGGAACTTATAAACAATGACATTGGTAATCTCCAAACTCAGGACCCCACCCAGGTTGGGTTTGTAAAAGGCAGATCATGTCTCCTAAACCTGATAGACTTCTTTGAAGCAGTCACCAAAGACGTAGATGAGGGTAAGGTGGTTCACACAGCCTATCTAGATCTCGCCAAGGCTTTTGACACCATCCCCCACTCTGGAATTATAGATACACTCACTAAACTAGGTATAAATCCCTATGTCACAAGATGGGTTGCCATCTGGCTCACTGACAGAACCCACACTGTGAAAGTAGCAGACTCCAAAGCCAGCTTCAGACCAGTGACAAGTGGAGTACCACAGGGTTCAGTCCTGGGTCCTCTCATGTTTGGTATCTACTTCTCTGAAGTACAGGCCAACACAGAAGGTCTTTGGCTAATGAAGTTTACAGATAATTGCAAACTAGGAGCCGTAATCAAAACTCCAAAAGATGTGGACATCCTACAAAAGGGCCTTGCTGAGACAGATGCCTGGTGTCAAAGCCATGGCCTTAAGCTCAATGCCAAAAAGTGCATTGTCATTCCTTTTGGTAAAAACTCAGTACACATGAACTACCACATAGGTGGTAGTCTACTTAACACCAAAAGTGTGATAAGAGACCTTGGGACACAGGTGGACAGTAGTCTCTCCTTTGATAATCACATCGCCACAGTAGTCAGGAAATCCTTCTATGTGGCACAACTCATCACAAAAGGTTTCTCATCCAGGAAAAAAGAGGTCATTGTTCCCCTCTACTCATCACTCATTAGACCCATTATAGAGTACAATGCCCCTTTTGGTATGTACCTCACAAGACATCTACAACAACTGGAAAGGCCACAGAAATACCTCACAAAGAGGATTACCAGCCTCAAAGAGATGCCCTATGCAGACCATCTCAAAAAACTGCAGCTTTACTCCATTGCATATCGCCTACTCAGAGGCGATCTCTGCCTAACACACAAAGCTATGTCAAACCCAGAGCTCTTAGGCATGCTCCACTTAAAGAAATCCCAATCCCTATGAGCTACATGCTCTAGGGACCTAAACCTCATCACCACAATAAACAGAACATGCTGGAGGGATAGATTCCTGTCCCAGAGACTTCCCATACTCTGGAACAAACTACCTATCTATATCAAACAAAGCTCCTCATTAGCACTGTTCAAGAAAAATCTTGATGATTGGATGGGAGATAGGAAATTCACCCCGGGGATCACTTCTGTGGCTCTGCTCGACAGTGGCACAGGAAAATAAATTTCTTGGGTGGCGAAAGCCAGGGTACCTTTGGCTAGGCTTATATAGGCCCTAGGGCCAATAGCGTAGTACCTACCTATGAACCTATGAACCTATGGAAGAGCTAGTTTTTGCTCTCTTAAGGCCTTGACTTACCACTACAGGAGCTGCCTTGGAATTCTTAAAAAGGAGTTTATGGGAATCTAGAACCCTGTAAAATCTATCAGATTTTTGAGGGGCAGGGGAAGAAAGGCTGGTTGCAAAGAGGAATCCAGGAAGACACTGTTCACCACATGTAAAAGGCAATGGCAAAGGGTTTATGCTTAGGGAGATTTAGGAATTACTTAATCCTGTTCTTGGACTGGGGGTAGTCCTGAACTTCCCATTTGAAGTACTCTCTCAGGGTATGCAATGTTTCCCCAAAAGAAATATTCTAAGTGGGGGAGGCTGAGGCAAGTTTTTTCTCAGAATCAGAATCCCTATAGGAAGCAGTAGGCACACCCTCCTCAAAGTTAGATTCATCATGATCAAAAACATCCTCTGAGTCAAGAATTAAAAAACTCTTGTGGTGGGGTATCCCTCTTTCTTTTACCAGAGGATGCTTCAGGGGAGGGAGGCATGCGGATCTGACCCAGGAAATCAAATCCTCAGCCATCCTCACTAGGTCTTCTTGGCAGGCCTGAGAATGGGAGCCAGTAGGCCTAGGATGAGGTAAAGTGGGTATAGCTTTTTTTTGTGAGAGGCCTTAGATTTTGGCTTAAGGCCAATCTCTGCACTAGTACCCAGATGAACCACTGACCCCCTTGAGTGGCAGGCCAAGGTGATCTCCTGATGACACAAAGAGCCATCATTGGTTTTAGAATGGTCATCAGAAGCCAGAGCCTGTGAAGCAGTCCTGGACCCAACAAACAAGCTAAGTCCTTTGGACTGTAAGGAAGAAGAGGAACCCAGATCCATACTGGACTCCAAATGTGTCTCAATACAGGCCTGTGAGACCAACTCAGTCATAGAAGGGGGCTGTGAAGGTGCCTCACCTTCTTCGATAATCACAAACCTAGGAGGACTGGTCAAAAGCAAATGAGCTTTATCTGAGATCCTTAATCTGAAGCACTTTTCCTTTTTCTGCCTAGGGAGATATACTTTAGCTCGACCGGCGGACAACATGGTACACAAATGCCCTGATGACTCACTGAAATGTGTAGCTAGAATCTTAGGTCTATGCTGGAGTGTTCTGCTATTAAAGTGAGCATAAAACTGACAGTTAGGAATGTCATGTTCAGGACCCAATAAAGTCACACAGAATGAATGAAAGCCCTGGTGAGGTATCTGTTTGCCACAGCAGAGACAGTTATTAACTTTCTCTGAGATTAGTCAAAAAGCATATGAAAGGTTCACCAGTGGGGTGCTTAGTTTTAGATGACTTCTTTCTCTGGTGTAGACTGACCGACACACTCACTAGGATTTTGCTTCAGACACTGACAGCAAGAAAGAACTAAGGTCACGGTGCTGGCTGACTCCCCATATATCCAAATGTAGTGACATCAGATATGGCATAGAGTGGTTCTCCCTTATGCAACAAGGGCAACTGAACAGTCATAGAGGATGTTTCTGCCTCCTGGCCCTTATTGGCTTCCTGAGGAGGAGCAGCACTAGAGGAACAAAGGAAAAGAATTGAGGTTCTGAGAAACAGCAGCTGGACACAGTGGAGTCACACATCAGGAGATGAGCCAAATGGACCCCCCCCCAAATAACTTTTCTCTTCTTGCAGCAATGGAAGGGAAAGACTGAATTACAAGAACCAATGTCCATATGCTAGTTGAAAAAGGAATCAGACAAATGGTTAGCAGAGCTTTGAAAAGGTGGACCCACATCCTAACAGAAAAGTTTTAAATAAAAATTGTTTAACGGCAACCATCAAATACACTTGCCCCAGTCACCAACAACACTTTTAACAGAAAAAGGACCCAGGAGACTCTGTCTGCCTACTGAAGAAGATGTCAGGCAAGTGGCTATTAGATCCTTGAAAAGTTAACCAACATGACAGAAAAATTAAGCTCTGAGGTAAAACACTAAATGACATCCACCAAACACACTAGAAAACTATTGATTTTCCTCAAATATATATGATAATTAACAAGGGAATCCCCATAAGAACTCTGGACCATCTGTCTACTGAAAAGGGTATCTAGCAAGTGGGTAGCAGAGCTTGGGATTGGTGGTGAAACAACCTAATAGAAAAATAAGCTTTGAGGTATTTTTTTTTGTTTGTTTGTTTTATGAACACCTCGACACCCTTAAGTCCTAGCTCCTAGCAAAAAGATTTGACCAAAAAGTTAAACTTGCTCACAAAAATTAATTATTTGAAAGAAATTTCACAAAAACATCTATAACCAAGTCTCAGATTTATTTTTCTAGTAAATAGCTCTGACAGAAATTAACAACTTTTCTTGACAAACAATTATCATGTGGAAGGTGTTACTCAGCAGAGTCCTTATCTGCCCAGACTTGGAGAAATGTTAGCAGACTGTTGATTACTTGAAGCCCGCATGAAGTGTGCACTTCAATGACAAGAAGTTTTTGCACCATAACCACTGAGTTCACACTGCTCTCCCAAACTGTAGAGTGGGCAGGGCACATGGAAGGTACACTAAATGCCCCTCACACCTTACAATGCTGCATCCATAACTTAATGATGGACATCCGTGAGCTGCACAGAGTATCTTGTTATGACTTACACTACTGCATCCGTAACGTAATGATGGACATCAGTGAGCTGCACAGAGTATCTTCTTATGACTTACACTACTGCATCCATAACGTAATGATGGACATCAGTGAGCTGCACAGAGTATCTTGTTATGACTTACACTACTGCATCCGTAATGTAATGATGGACATCAGTGAGCTGCACAGAGTATCTTGTTATGACTTACACTACTGCATCTGTAACTTAATGATGGACATCAGTGAGCTGCACAGAGTATCTTGTTATGACTTACACTACTGCATCCGTAACGTAATGATGGACATCAGTGAGCTGCACAGAGTATCTTGTTATGACTTACACTACTGCATCCGTAACTTAATGATGGACATCAGTGAGCTGCACAGAGTATCTTGTTATGACTTACACTACTGCATCTGTAACCTAATGATGGACATCAGTGAGCTGCACAGAGTATCTTGTTATGACTTACACTACTGCATCCGTAACGTAATGATGGACATCAGTGAGCTGCACAGAGTATCTTGTTATGACTTACACGACTGCATCCATAATGTAATGATGGACATCAGTTAGCTGCACAGAGTATCTTGTTATGACTTATACTGCATCTGTAACCTAATGATGGACATCAGTGAGCTGCACAGAGTATCTTGTTATGACTTACACGACTGCATCCATAATGTAATGATGGACATCAGTGAGCTGCACAGAGTATCTTGTTATGACTTACACTACTGCATCCGTAACCTAATGATGGACATCAGTGAGCTGCACAGAGTATCTTGTTATGACTTACACTACTGCATCCGTAACTTAATGATGGACATCAGTGAGCTGCACAGAGTATCTTATTATGACTTACACTACTGCATCCGTAACGTAATGATGGACATCAGTGAGCTGCACAGAGTATCTTGTTATGACTTACACTACTGCATCCATAACCTAATGATGGACATCAGTAAGCTGCACAGAGTATCTTGTTATGACTTACACTACTGCATCCATAATGTAATGATGGACATCAGTGAGCTGTACAGAGTATCTTGTTATGACTTACACTACTGCATCCATAACTTAATGATGGACATCAGTGAGCTGCACAGAGTATCTTGTTATGACTTACATTACTGCATCCGTAATGTAATGATGGACATCAGTGAGCTGCACAGAGTATCTTGTTATGACTTACACTACTGCATCCGTAACTTAATGATGGACATCAGTGAGCTGCACAGAGTATCTTCTTATGACTTACACTACTGCATCCGTAACCTAATGATGGTCATCAGTGAGCTGCACAGAGTATCTTGTTAAGACTTACACTACTGCATCCGTAACGTAATGATGGACATCAGTGAGCTGCACAGAGTATCTTGTTATGACTTCCACTACTGCATCCGTAATGTAATGATGGACATCAGTGAGCTGCACAGAGTATCTTGTTATGACTTACACTACTGCATCCGTAACGTAATGATGGACATCAGTGAGCTGCACAGAGTATCTTGTTATGACTTACACTACTGCATCCATAATGTAATGATGGACATCAGTTAGCTGTACAGAGTATCTTGTTATAACTTACACTACTGCATCCGTAACGTAATGATGGACATCAGTGAGCTGCACAGAGTATCTTGTTATGACTTACACTACTGCATCCGTAACGTAATGATGGACATCAGTGAGCTGCACAGAGTATCTTGTTATGACTTACACTACTGCATCCGTAACGTAATGATGGACATCAGTGAGCTGCACAGAGTATCTTGTTATGACTTACACTATTGCATCCGTAACGTAATGATGGACATCAGTGAGCTGCACAGAGTATCTTGTCATGACTTACACTACTGCATCCGTAACCTAATGATGGACATCAGTGAGCTGCACAGAGTATCTTGTTATGACTTACACTACTGCATCCGTAACTTAATGATGGACATCAGTGAGCTGCACAGAGTATCTTGTTATGACTTACACTACTGCATCCGTAACATAATGATGGACATCAGTGAGCTGCACAGAGTATCTTGTTATGACTTACACTACTGCATCCGTAACGTAATGATGGACATCAGTGAGCTGCACAGAGTATCTAGTTATGACTTACACTACTGCATCTGTAACCTAATGATGGACATCAGTGAGCTGCACAGAGTATCTTGTTATGACTTACACTACTGCATCCATAATGTAATGATGGACATCAGTGAGCTGCACAGAGTAGCTTGTTATTTTCTTTATAATGTTATATTGTAGAGTATCAACAATTTATACATTTTTATTTTTGTAACTAGTAGATACATTTTATATGTAACTTAAGAGTGAGACAGTTGTTTAATCATGATGTAATTTCCTGTTGATGAGTATAAAAGGAATTAACAGACAAGATTAGATGTTTCTGAGGAAGGTCGCATAAAATAAAAAGTGATTGAAAGCGCTAAAAACTATTTGTTCGTGAACTATTTGTCTGTGCTGCTTGGAATACTGGTACTTCTGTTTCTCTGGTTCTTTGAGTATCTTGTTATGACTTACACTACTGCATCCATAACGTAATGATGGACATCAGTGAGCTGCACAGAGTATCTTGTTATGACTTACACTACTGCATCCGTAACTTAATGATGGACATCAGTGAGCTGCACAGAGTATCTTGTTATGACTTACACTACTGCATCCGTAACGTAATGATGGACATCAGTGAGCTGCACAGAGTATCTAGTTATGACTTACACTACTGCATCTGTAACCTAATGATGGACATCAGTGAGCTGCACAGAGTATCTTGTTATGACTTACACTACTGCATCCATAATGTAATGATGGACATCAGTGAGCTGCACAGAGTAGCTTGTTATTTTCTTTATAATGTTATATTGTAGAGTATCAACAATTTATACATTTTTATTTTTGTAACTAGTAGATACATTTTATATGTAACTTAAGAGTGAGACAGTTGTTTAATCATGATGTAATTTCCTGTTGATGAGTATAAAAGGAATTAACAGACAAGATTAGATGTTTCTGAGGAAGGTCGCATAAAATAAAAAGTGATTGAAAGCGCTAAAAACTATTTGTTCGTGAACTATTTGTCTGTGCTGCTTGGAATACTGGTACTTCTGTTTCTCTGGTTCTTTGAGTGTTGTTCGTGGTGCACTTTCATACTACATTGTTGATTGAGGTTCCAGATATACCATATGGCAACGGAGAGTTCCACACAAGATGTATTACTCAATCTATCAACTTATTCAACAGGAAAAGATTTTGTGGAGAAAGGAGAAAGAAAAAGTTTCTCGAATTTGGATATACATAAAATAATAACAGGAGCAGTCAAAGAATGCTTGGTAGAATTAAACATCAGATAAGCATTCAATTCGGACGCCGTCAGCATGTCACATGACAGAGTTGGGCGTGGAGACGTGAACTCTGTGGATGCAGGTGAGAGAGATGGCGTTTTGTGCAATGGAGGACTCAATTCTGAGTCGTTTGGAAACAATAACAGCTACGGAGGGTCAAGAGCAGTTTCAAACGAAGGAGATGTGTGGCGATATGTTTCCAGAGAAAACGCTAACCCTTTTGCTGATGTTGAGAACATTACAGTCTCTTTCAACATAAGTAATGACAATTTAGATTACATAAACTGTCATAAAAGTATTTTTGAAATGGAAAAAGCAGTGTTACAACACGTATCTTTACATCTTGAGGTTCAATATCTTGAAGAGTGTGTTAAACGCCGGGTAGTTCCACAAGGGTTACGCACAGCCAAATTTCCGAACTGTGCAATACCCGGAGATAAATTATGTTTGTATTTAATTAAACTCTACAATGACACTGGGGTAAAAATGATGACATTGTTAATAGATTATTATAGAACTGAATTAGAAAAGCTCAAAGAAGTGATAAAAACTTTGGATCAAAAAATAAAAGGGCACACTTCTTTCAAAAATTTCATGGCTTTATATAATGGGGTCGAAGCCAAGGCTGAAAGACAGAGGGCCACCATAGTGTCCAGAAAACAGCACAAATTGAAAAGGGATCTTTTAGCCTACAACACCAACAAGGCTTATATAATAAAAGATGATGGTGGTAATGAAAATCCTAACAGTATACTTCCTAACAACAATGATTTCAATAGTAAACCTGTCGGAAATGTGTCAGATCAAGTTTTACTATCTGATTTGTCTGGGACAAGATCAGATGACTCCAGAAACAATGGCCAAAATTTAGAGACTAACATTAATGAGAAACAGGTTGTTACTACAAACAATGGGAACAACAATAACATTACAACTTATGCTGAAGTAGCGAGTACATCAGCTAGTAATACAGGGGTTCCTTTTCAGGGGAACAACAATCCAAACAAAAGGACTACAAGGTGGTACAATGCCACTGAGAAAAAGTACAAGTCGAAGGGCAAGAACAAGAAAAGGTGGTAGATTCATCAGAAGTGGACTGTTTTGAAGTGGACATTTTGAATGTATCTAAAATATCTTTGTCTGATGATGCAAAAAGTGTTTTAAAGAAAGGTTTCTCATTCATTCCATCTAACAAGTTCAACATTGGGAAATTGTTGATAGATTTTAGGTTATACCTAAGAAAGTTGAATTTGAATTATATTATGCATGACATAGCATACATAAACAACAGGGACAAAGGAAGTATTAAGAAACCATGTACTTACAATCCGCCTTTATTGAACACCTTACAGGTTTTCCAGAATTCTTGCGAAAATGAGTTCAGAAAAATCAAAGGCAACATTTATGATAAAAATCTGTCTGAGAATGAGATAAAAGCTTTACGATCTCTAAGTAATGACAGAAACATTAGAGTAATGAAAGCCGATAAAGGTGGGAAGATAGTCATCATGAATACAGATCAATACAAAAGTAATATAGAAAACTCTTTAGCAGATAGTAGCACATACAAAAATATCAGTATAGAAGTAGTTAAAGCAAAATACAACACAATAAACAGTTTTCTATTTGACATGTTCAGTCAAGGGGAAATAGACTTCAACAGTTATGAATACATGTTAGTTGAAGAACCCAGAATGCCAAACCTATTTGGAATTCCAAAAATACAGGAGAATAGTGAAAACATTCCATTTATACCTATTATATCAGCAAGGATGTCCAAAACTGAAAATATCTCTACATGGTTGGACAAAATATTAAATCCAATAGTTCAAAAATCCAAATATTATTTAAGAGATTCCTGGCATTTATTAGAAATTTTAAGGAATCATTCAATTGACAACACAGAGTTAAGTTTTGGAACATTAGATGTAAAAAGCCTGTACACATCTATAGACCAACATACAGGGATAGAATACATGAGAGAGTACTTAGGTAGAAATTCTACACTATCAAGTACAAAAATAAATACTTGCTGTAGTCTTATGGAAATAATACCAGAAAACAATTTTTTCACCTTTAACAAGAGAATGTATCAGCAAACATCGGGAGTGGCTATGGGTGCCAGAGTGGCTCCGGCGTTTGCAAATATTGTCATGGCAAACTGGGAACAAAAGCATTTAGAAAGTCATCCAAATTTCATTAAGGTTAAAATATATTACAGATTTATAGATGACTTGATTTTTTTATGGTCAGGAGATCAATTAGAATTCGAAGAATTCGTAAAAGACCTTAACAACACTACTTCCTTTTTGTACTTCAAAATAGGAGAATTTGGTAAGGCAATCAACTTTTTGGATATCAACATAAGAATTAACAAGGAGAACAAGACATTTTCCAGTAAAATTTACAGAAAGCCCTATTTTGCAAATCAGTATCTGCACAATGACAGTTTGCATCCTGTCCATATGAAGAAGGGGGCCATTAAGGGACAGTATATAAGACTGAGTAGGTTGACATCAGATGAGGACATATTTTTACAAGAAGGTGAAATTTTGAACAAACTTTTTCAAAAAAGAGGCTACAACAAAAAGTGGATCAAAAAAATAGAAAAAGAGGTCCTACTTTTGAGAAAAAATGTAGCCAAACCGATACTACAGTCAACAGAAATCATGATAGAAGCTGGGAATTTGTGTGAACACAATGGTATAACAGAAAGTAAAAATGACTATAGAACATCGTTTCCGATTCCCATTGTAGATGAAATGTGGGAAATTAAAAGCATAATAATAGAAAACTGGAAGATCATTTTAGGAAACAAAGATTTAGTAGACATTTTGGGCTTATGTCCCAAATTCATTTATAAAAAGATCTCAAACATCAAGAACATGTTAGAGTTTCATGGAGAATCTAAAAAACTCCCTAGAGCTTGTGCTATAAAAAAGGGAACCTACAGTTGTAACAATTGCATGCAGTGTATGTTTATAAGTAACACCTCTTTTGTCACTATAGGGCAATTTAATGAAACATTTTGGGCTAAAAACTATTTTAACTGTAATAGTGAATTGATTGTTTATGTAGCGAGTTGTGTGACATGTAGACAATACTACATAGGTAAAACCAAAAGAAATTTAAAAAGGCGTATCTATGAACACAATTTAGCTATAAGGAAGAATGACAAACCCAATGCTTTATTTAGACATTCCACTATTTGTGAGGAATTCAAAAAGTTTGAATTTTTTGTATTAGATAGTGTAGATAAAGTTACTTTGAATGGGGATTTAAACAATATTTTAGAATGTAAACAGGCATATTGGCAGTTATATCTGGGAGCTGACAAGTTTCCCGGATTAAATGGCATGATAAATTTTAAATGTTTTTTATTGTATAGATAACTATATATATTTTCTTTATAATGTTATATTGTAGAGTATTAACAATTTATACATTTTTATTTTTGTAACTAGTAGATACATTTTATATGTAACTTAAGAGTGAGACAGTTGTTTAATCATGATGTAATTTCCTGTTGATGAGTATAAAAGGAATTAACAGACAAGATTAGATGTTTCTGAGGAAGGTCACATAAAATAAAAAGTGATTGAAAGCACTAAAAACTATTTGTTCGTGAACTATTTGTCTGTGCTGCTTGGAATACTGGTACTTCTGTTTCTCTGGTTCTTTGAGTATCTTGTTATGACTTACACTACTGCATCCATAACGTAATGATGGACATCAGTGAGCTGCACAGAGTATCTTGTTATGACTTACACTACTGCATCCGTAACGTAATGATGGACATCAGTGAGCTGCACAGAGTATCTTCTTATGACTTACACTACTGCATCTGTAACCTAATGATGGACATCAGTGAGCTGCACAGAGTATCTTGTTATGACTTACACTACTGCATCCGTAACGTAATGATGGACATCAGTGAGCTGCACAGAGTATCTTGTTATGACTTACACTACTGCATCCGTAACTTAATGATGGACATCAGTGAGCTGCACAGAGTATCTTGTTATGACTTACACTACTGCATCCGTAACTTAATGATGGACATCAGTGAGCTGCACAGAGTATCTTGTTATGACTTACACTACTGCATCCGTAACGTAATGATGGACATCAGTGAGCTGCACAGAGTATCTTGTTATGACTTACACTACTGCATCTGTAACCTAATGATGGACATCAGTGAGCTGCACAGAGTATCTTGTTATGACTTACACTACTGCATCCATAATGTAATGATGGACATCAGTGAGCTGCACAGAGTATCTTGTTATGACTTACACTACTGCATCCGTAACATAATGATGGACATCACTGAGCTGCACAGAGTATCTTCTTATGACTTACACTACTGCATCCGTAAAGTAATGATGGACATCAGTAAGCTGCACAGAGTACCTTGTTATGACTTAAACTACTGCATCCGTAACTCAATGATGGACATTAGTGAGCTGCACAGAGTATCTTATTATGACTTACACTACTGCATCCGTAACATAATGATGGACATCAGTGAGCTGCACAGAGTATCTTGTTATGAATTGCACTACTGCATCCATAATGTAATGATGGACATCAGTGAGCTGCACAGAGTATCTTGTTATGACTTACACTACTGCATCCATAACGTAATGATGGACATCAGTGAGCTGCACAGAGTATCTTGTTATGACTTACACTACTGGATCCGTAACGTAATGATGGACATCAGAGAGCTGCATAGAGTATCTTGTTATGGCTTACACTACTGCATCCGTAACTTAATGATGGACATCAGTGAGCTGTACAGAGTATCTTGTTATGACTTACACTACTGCATCCATAACATAATGATGGACATCAGTGAGCTGCACAGAGTATCTTGTTATAACTTACACTACTGGATCCGTAACGTAATGATGGACATCAGAGAGCTGCATAGAGTATCTTGTTATGACTTACACTACTGCATCCGTAATGTAATGATGGACATCAGTACGCTGCACAGAGTATCTTGTTATGACTTACACTACTGCATCCGTAACTTAATGATGGACATCAGTGAGCTGCACAGAGTATCTTGTTATGACTTAACCTTCTGCATCCATAACTTAATGATGGACATCAGTTACCTGCACAATGTATCTTGTTATGACTTACACTACTGCATCCGTAACTTAATGATGTACATCAGTGAGCTGCACAATGTATCTTGTTATGACTTACACTACTGCATCCGTAACATAATGATGGACATCAGTGAGCTGTACAGAGTATCTTGTTATGACTTACACTACTGCATCCATAACGTAATGATGGACATCAGTGAGCTGCACAGAGTATCTTGTTATGACTTACACTACTGCATCCGTAGCGTAATGATGGACATCAGTGAGCTGCACAGAGTATCTTGTTATGACTTGCACTACTGCATCCATAATGTAATGATGGACATCAGTGAGCAGCAGAGAGTATCTTGTTATGACTTAAACTACTGCATCCGTAGCATAATGATGGACATCAGTGAGCTGCACAGAGTATCTTGTTATGACTTACACTACTGCATCCGTAACATAATGATGGACATCAGTGAGCTTCACAGAGTATCTTGTTATGACTTACACTACTGCATCCGTAAAGTAATGATGGACATCAGTGAGCTGCACAGAGTATCTTGTTATGACTTACACTACTGCATCTGTAACCTAATGATGGACATCAGTGAGCTGCACAGAGTATCTTGTTATGACTTACACTACTGCATCCATAATGTAATGATGGACATCAGTGACCTGCACAGAGTATCTTGTTATGACTTACATGACTGCATCTGTAACTTAATGATGGACATCAGCGAGCTGCACAGAGTATCTTGTTATGACTTATACGACTGCATCTGTAACTTAATGATGGACATCAGTGAGCTGCACAGAGTATCTTCTTATGACTTACACTACTGCATCCGTAACATAATGATGGGCATCAGTGAGCTGCACAGAGTATCTTGTTATGACTTACACTACTGCATCCGTAACGTAATGATGGACATCACTGAGCTGCACAGAGTACCTTGTTATGACTTACACAACTGCATCCGTAACTTAATGATGGACATCAGTGAGCTGCACAGAGTATCTTATTATGACTTACACTACTGCATCCATAACATAATGATGGACATCAGTGAGCTGCACAGAGTATCTTGTTATGAATTACACTACTGCATCCATAACTTAATGATGGACATCAGTGAGCTGCACAGAGTATCTTGTTATGACTTACACTACTGCATCCATAACGTAATGATGGACATCAGAGAGCTGCACAGAGTATCTTGTTATGACTTACACTACTGGATCCGTAACGTAATGATGGACATCAGTGAGCTGCATAGAGTATCTTGTTATGACTTACACTACTGCATCCGTAATGTAATGATGGACATCAGTACGCTGCACAGAGTATCTTGTTATGACTTACACTACTGCATCCGTAATGTAATGATGGACATCAGTACGCTGCACAGAGTATCTTGTTATGACTTACACTACTGCATCCGTAACTTAATGATGGACATCAGTGAGCTGCACAGAGTATCTTGTTATGACTTAACCTTCTGCATCCGTAACTTAATGATGGACATCAGTTAGCTGCACAATGTATCTTGTTATGACTTACACTACTGCATCCGTAACGTAATGATGGACATCAGTGAGCTGCACAGAGTATCTTGTCATGACTTACACTACTGCATCCATAACGTAATGATGGACATCAGTGAGCTGCAAAGAGTATCTTGTTATGACTTACACTACTGGATCCATAACATGATGATGGACATCAGTGAGCTGCACAGAGCATCTTGTTATGACTTACACTACTGCATCCATAACCTAATGATGGACATCAGTGAGCTGCACAGAGTATCTTCTTATGACTTACACTACTGCATCCATAACCTAATGATGGACATCAGTGAGCTGCACAGAGTATCTTGTTATGACTTACAATACTGTATCCGTAACATCATGATGGACATCAGTGAGCTGCACAGAGTATCTTGTTTTGACTTACACTACTGCATCCATAACATAATGATGGACATCAGTGAGCTGCACAGAGTATCTTGTTATGACTTACACTACTGCATCCATAAAGTAATGATGGACATCAGTGAGTTGCACAGAGTATCTTGTTATGACTTACACTACTGCATCCATAACGTAATGATGGACATCAGTGCATTGCACAGAGTATCTTGTTATGACTTACACTACTGCATCCATAACGTAATGATGGACATCAATGAGCTGCACAGAGTATCTTGTTATGACTTACCCTTCTGCATCTGTAACTTAATGATGGACATCGGTGAGCTGCACAGAGTATCTTGTTATGGCTTACACTACTGCATCTGTAACTTAATGATGGACATCAGTGAGCTGCACAGAGTATCTTGTTATGACTTACATTACTGCATCCGTAATGTAATGATGGACATCAGTGAGCTGCACAGAGTATCTTGTTATGACTTACACTACTGCATCCGTAACGTAATGATGGACATCAGTGCGCTGCACAGAGTATCTTCTTATGACTTACACTACTGCATCCGTAACGTAATGATGGACATCAGTGAGCTGCACAGAGTATCTTGTTATGACTTACACTACTGCATCCGTAACATAATGATGGACATCAGTGAGCTGCACAGAGTATCTTGTTATGACTTACACTACTGCATCCATAACGTAATGATGGACATCAGTGAGCTGCACAGAGTATCTTGTTATGACTTACACTACTGCATCCGTAACCTAATGATGGACATCAGTGAGCTGCACAGAGTATCTTGTTATGACTTACACTACTGCATCCATAATGTAATGATGGACATCAGTGAGCTGCACAGAGTATCTTGTTATGACTTACACGACTGCATCTGTAACTTAATGATGGACATCAGCGAGCTGCACAGTATCTTGTTATGACTTACACGACTGCATCTGTAACTTAATAATGGACATCAGTGAGCTGCACAGAGTATCTTGTTATGACTTACACTACTGCATCCGTAACATAATGATGGACATCAGTGAGCTGCACAGAGTATCTTGTTATGACTTACACTACTGCATCCGTAACTTAATGATGGACATCAGTGAGCTGCACAGAGTATCTTATTATGACTTACACTACTGCATCCATAACATAATGATGGACATCAGTGAGCTGCACAGAGTATCTTGTTATGAATTACACTACTGCATCCATAACTTATGATGGACATCAGTGAGCTGCACAGAGTATCTTGTTATGACTTACACTACTGGATCCATAACGTAATGATGGACATCAGTGAGCTGCATAGAGTATCTTGTTATGACTTACACTACTGCATCCGTAATGTTATGATGGACATCAGTACGCTGCACAGAGTATCTTGTTATGACTTACACTACTGCATCCGTAACTTAATGATGGACATCAGTGAGCTGCACAGAGTATCTTGTTATGACTTAACCTTCTGCATCCGTAACTTAATGATGGACATCAGTGAGCTGCACAATGTATCTTGTTATGACTTACACTACTGCATCCGTAACTTAATGATGTACATCAGTGAGCTGCACAATGTATCTTGTTATGACTTACACTACTGCATCCGTAACATAATGATGGACATTAGTGAGCTGCACAGAGTATCTTGTTATGACTTGCACTACTGCATCCGTAACTTAATGATGAACATCAGTGAGCTGCACAGAGTATCTTGTTATGACTTACACTACTGCATCCATAACGTAATGATGGACATCAGTGAGCTGCACAGAGTATCTTGTTATGACTTACACTACTGCATCCATAACTTAATGATGGACATCAGTGAGCTGCACAGAGTATCTTGTTATGACTTACACTACTGCATCCGTAACGTAATGATGGACATCAGTGAGCTGCACAGAGTATCTTGTTATGACTTGCACTACTGCATCCATAATGTAATGATGGACATCAGTGAGCAGCAGAGAGTATCTTGTTATGACTTACACTACTGCATCCGTAGCGTAATGATGGACATCATTGAGCTGCACAGAGTATCTTGTTATGACTTACACTACTGCATCCGTAATGTAATGATGGACATCAGTGAGCTGCACAGAGTATCTTGTCATGACTTACACTACTGCATCCGTAACCTAATGATGGACATCAGTGAGCTGCACAGAGTATCTTGTTATGACTTACACTACTGCATCCATAACATGATGATGGACATCAGTGAGCTGCACAGAGTATCTTGTTATGACTTACACTACTGCATCCATAACCTAATGATGGACATCAGTGAGCTGCACAGAGTATCTTCTTATGACTTACACTACTGCATCCGTAACGTAATGATGGACATCAGTGAGCTGCACAGAGTATCTTGTTTTGACTTACACTACTGCATCCATAACATAATGATGGACATCAGTGAGCTGCACAGAGTATCTTGTTTTGACTTACACTACTGCATCCATAACATAATGATGGACATCAGTGAGCTGCACAGAGTATCTTGTTATGACTTACACTACTGCATCCATAACATAATGATGGACATCAGTGAGCTGCACAGAGTATCTTGTTATGACTTACACTACTGCATCCATAATGTAATGATGGACATCAGTGAGCTGCACAGAGTATCTTGTTATGACTTACACTACTGCATCCATAATGTAATGATGGACATCAATTAGCTGCACAGAGTATCTTGTTATGACTTACCCTTCTGCATCTGTAACTTAATGATGGACATCAGTGAGCTGCACAGAGTATCTTGTTATGACTTACACTACTGCATCCGTAACGTAATGATGGACATCAGTGAGCTGCACAGAGTATCTTGTTATGACTTACACTACTGCATCCGTAACGTAATGATGGACATCAGTGAGCTGCACAGAGTATCTTGTTATGACTTACACTACTGCATCCGTAACGTAATGATGGACATCAGTGGGCTGCACAGAGTATCTTGTTATGACTTACACTACTGCATCCATAACGTAATGATGGACATCAGTGAGCTGCACAGAGTATCTTGTTATGACTTACACTACTGCATCCGTAACATAATGATGGACATCAGTGAGCTGCACAGAGTATCTTGTTATGACTTACACTACTGCATCCATAATGTAATGATGGACATCAGTGAGCTGCACAGAGTATCTTGTTATGACTTACACTACTGCATCCGTAACGTAATGATGGACATCAGTGAGCTGCACAGAGTATCTTGTTATGACTTAAACTACTGCATCCGTAATGTAATGATGGACATCAGTGAGCTGCACAGAGTATCTTGTTATGACTTACACTTCTGCATCTGTAACATAATGATGGACATCAGTGAGCTGCACAGAGTATCTTGTTATGACTTACACTACTGCATCTGTAACTTAATGATGGACATCAGTGAGCTGCACAGAGTATCTTGTTATGACTTACACTACTTCATCCATAACTTAATGATGGACATCAGTGAGCTGCACAGAGTATCTTGTTATGACTTACACTACTGCATCTGTAACTTAATGATGGACATCAGTGAGCTGCACAGAGTATCTTGTTATGACTTACACTACTGCATCTGTAACCTAATGATGGACATCAGTGAGCTGCACAGAGTATCTTCTTATGACTTATACTACTGCATCCGTAACGTAATGATGGACATCAGTGAGCTGCACAGAGAATCTTGTTATGACTATTATGCATGGCCAGAATCCAGTGCTGGAAAGCAGTTTGAGTCACATTCATGTTCTACTGATGCTTTTCCTTGCTACATTCATTACAGTCTCAGCAGTTTGTTCTGAGATTTTGGAATATGGGAAGCTACAGTGGAGGTTGTCATAATGATTAAGGTGTTTACCTTACAGACACAAGGTGCAGGGTTTGATTCACATGGGATGATTGGCTAGGCTTAAAATGGCCCATAAGGGCAGTTAGCCTAGTACTAATCTATGAACCTATAACACAGCACTGACTGAGAATGAAGAGTCACACACCTGTACTGGAAGGTCACTACAGTGTGCTTCTATTAGGTACAAAAGGAGGGTAATACAGAATCACACACCTGTGCCTGAAGGTCACTACACTGTGCTCCAATCAGTTACAAAAGGTGGGTAATATAGAGTCACACACCTGTACCTGAAGGTCACTACACTGTGCTCCAATCATTTACACAGGGAGGGTAATACAGAGTCACACACCTCTACCTGAAGGTCACTACAGTGTGCCTCTATCAGTTAAAAAGGGAGGGTAATACAGAGTCGCACACCTGTACCTGAAGATCACTACAGTTTGCTCCTATCAGTTACAAAAGGAGGGTAATACAGAATCATACACCTGTACCTGAAGGTCACTACAGTGTGCTCCTATCAGTTACAAAAGGAGGGTAATACAAAATCATACACCTGTACCTGAAGGTCACTACAGTGTGCTCCTATCAGTTACAAAGGGAGGGTAATACAGAGTCACACACCTGTACCTGAAGATCACTACAGTGTGCTCCTATCAGTTACAAAAGGAGGGTAATACAGAATCATACACCTGTTCCTGAAGGTCACTACAGTGTACTCCTATCAGTTACAAAGAGAGGGTAATACAAAATCATACACCTGTACCTGAAGGTCACTACAGTGTGCTCCTATCAGTTACAAAGTGTGGGTAATACAGAATCACACACCTGTACCTGTGTGCTCCTATCAGGTACAATGGGAGGGTAATACTTCCTGAAACATATGCTCCTATGTGCCTGCTACAGCTGTGAAGCATGTTTAATGTAACTTTGCTAGCCTGTGAGGTATTAGAAGTCCCCTGCATAGGAACTAAAAAGAAATAATTGTAAATAAGTAAAGGACATACTGCTCTGTGGAAATACCTGTTTGCAACATGGGAGCTAACTAATGACGTTAATACTCATATTGAAGCTGCTGAAGGATTGTTCATCTTCTAGTATTAATATATATTTTCTATTTTATTTTATTTCTGCAAAAGTCTGACTGGGTATTGTAACCTTTTTCAGCAGAGGTTTGAGGAGAAAAGCTCAAGAGTTTCAGTAATAAATAAAGAAAAGCCATAAACAAAGAAACAAATAGTTGTTATGGAATATAATTGTTTACAAAAGATTCTTATTGTGTGCAATGTAGCAGTAACAGAAATTTGGTAAAAGCCTCATGTATTAGACACTGAAGTTATCCCATCAGGGTACAATATCCTTAGAAAAGCTAGACTCCACAAAAAAGACAAGGATGTAGCAATAACCTATCGTGAGTCCTTAACAATTACTGTCTTTCCCAAATCACTCCCTACCTTTCGCAACATTGAATTATTACTTGCATCCTTACACCTCAACAGTAATAAACAAGTATGTATTGATGCACTGTATATTCCCCCAGGCCAAAATATCCCTATTTTGGAAGACGTCCTATCCTGGCAAACCACAATATATCCAATGAAATGATCATTCTTGATGACACAGATATTAATTGGCAAAATTTAATCTACAACTCCCCTGTGAATAGTATAAACTTGCTCACGTTTACACAGCTCATCACAGGCCGTACATGTACTCTATCTAACCAACCAGAATCAACATTAGATGGATCCATGTATTTCGCCCCATAAATACTCCAACACTGGAACTCTTCCTAACAACTTAACTGACCACCTACCAGCCTTCACCCATAGAACCCATATACAAATACCCAAAACACATTCCTCTCCTATAGAACATCCAAAAACCTTACCAACTTCAGTCAAAACGTATACATAAATACCCTAAAAGCTCAGAATTGGACCCCAGTTAAAGCACTACCTCAGGAAGAGGTGGTAAATTATTTCAACAAGGTCTTCCTCTCTGTACTTAATAGCCTTGCCCCCATTCACACCAAAAGAACAAAACTTAACCATGCCAGCTGGCTAACAAAATATACTAAACAAGCTCTTCTTTCCAGAGACCGAGCCTGGAAAGGATGGTGGAAAAATAGAAACTCACAAAATGAACTTAACTACAAGCAACTTTATAATAAAGGCAAAAAATGAGTCATACAAGACAAGAAAAACTATTTCTCTCAACAATTATCCAGCAAAAAGAAAACCCAAAACGTTCTGGAAATCAGTTTCCACCTTCCTTAATCCTAGAACCTTGCAGAACCCAACGCCTTCTCCTGAAAAAGACCCACAACAAATTGCCCATATGTTTAACTCCCACTTTATCAATTCCATTCTAAAACTTGTCAATGACTCATCTCCTAAAATTAAGGTAAACTCCAATAATCTAATGGATACTCCAAATCTCACTCAAGGAAACCCTTGCTCTCTTTCTTTCCACACCAGTGAAGCCTCTAATAGTATCCCATTAACTTCTACTTTCTCTATACAGCCAGTACCCACCTCCCTAGTTTATAAACTTCTAACTAAACTAAGACCATGCTCCCCCTCCACAGATAAAATTCCATCTGAATAGCTAAAACTTGCAGCTGATGCAATAGTCTGTCCTGTCAGTATTCTAATTAGCTGATCCATCTCAGAATCTAATGTCCTCCAAGTCTGAAAAAAATCCATTATCACCTCATTACACAAAGGTGGTAATGCCAATGATGTTTCAAACTGTCAGCCTATCTCCATCCTCTCACCACTATCTGAAATCTTAGAAAAGTGTATACACATCCAACGTGTAAAGTATCGTTCTGACAAGGACCTCCTTACTCCCACCCAACACAGATTTCGTCCGGCACACAGCACTACTATAGCCCTACTTTCATTCCCTGATACTGTGAACAAAGCTCTTGATGCTGCTCTGTTAACAACAGTAATCTTATTAGACCTATCCAAGGCTTTTGACACAGTGTCACATCTCTATTAACTACAGTAATCTTATTAGACCTATCTAAGGCTTTTGACACAGTGTCACATCTCTATTAACAACAGTAATCTTATTAGACCTATCCAAGGCTTTTGACACAGTGTCACATACCAAACTCTTATTAGACCTATCCAAGGCTTTTGACACAGTGTCACATCTCTATTAACAACAGTAATCTTATTAGACCTATCCAAGGCTTTTGACACAGTGTCACATACCAAACTCTTATTAGACCTATCTAAGGCTTTTCAAAAGAACGAGCCAGCACGTAATGAATCGCTCGTTAACAAAAAGGTTTATTTAACAAAAATACTACATATAATGGCAAAATACCATTATAAAAGCAAACCGGTTTCGGCTATCATATAGCCTTTATCAATGCTGCATGTTGAAACAGTAAAAAAACTCACCACCACATGAGTACCATATTTATAGTACCCATTTAAAGGGGCATGTACCATAATTTGAAGGACACATATCATTTTGAAATACAAAAAAATTTTTGTAGAAATACAACAACACTGAGAAAGACAAAATATATAATCATATAATACATATGATTAAAAAATAAGGAAAAGAATAATATCCTTGCCAACATATCTCCGTTGTTGTTTCCATAAATCATTATAAATGTAACTTAATGTAATGTGAGGAAAACCTCATAATACAAATGGAAAAAATCCACTAGAATGTATCCTATATTATAATATTTATTTCAATAAATCATAATAAATATGACTTAATGTTGTATAGGAAAAACCTAATGGTACATGAAAAACATCCCCACTAATATGTTTCCTGTATTAAAGTTCATGAAACAAAAATTGGTATAATCATAAATTATAAACTATTCCAAAGTGTTTAATCCAGGTCTGAATAAACCACCCAATTTTATGATCCACATGTTTTCCATCTGATTAAGTTTCTGATGCCATCCAGCTTTAAAACCCCTGTGTAAAGTTATCCTATCTATAATTATAAACTTGAAAACTGCAGATGGATGCTCTATGGTATGTTTAAAGAGGGCATTGGCAACACGTTTATTTTTAATTGCACTTAAATGTTCCCCTATTCTAAATTTCACCGGTCTGGACGTCTGTCCAACGTAAAATGCAGAGCAGGTACAGGTTGCCAAATAAACAACCCAATCCGTGCTGCAATTAGCAAAAACCTTGATCTCAAAAATTCTAGGGGTGTTTTTACTAGTAAATTCTCTAGTTTTATTTAAATGTTGGCAGGCCATACAATGACCACAAGGATAGCAGCCCATTAGTATCTCCCCAGATAAAGTTCTTTGTTGTGGAAGACTTGGAATATATCTTTTGTAGTGTGTGAAATATGAATTCATATTTCTTCCCCGTCGATAGGAAAATTGACATTGATCAGGCAACACACTACTCAAAATATCATGTGACAAAAGAATTCCCCAATGTTGATTAATGAGGTCCCTAAAACGATTGGTGTTAGTACCATAAGTTGTTACTAGCCGTAAGGGTTGCTTGGTTTTCTGCCTCTTAGAATCATCTGATTTATAACACAACAACTCCTGACGTGTTAGTCTGTTAGTTTGTTCTGCAACATTGGAAAGAAGTTGAGAATTGTAACCCCGTTGGGAAAACCTATGAAATAAATCGAGACTGGAATCAAGATATTCCTGATCAGATGAACAGATCCGTCTATTTCTCATAAATTGAGATTTTGGAATATTGCGGATGATGTGGCGTGGATGGGAACTGTTAGCATGTAATATAGTGTTGTATTTCGGGAATTTTCTATAAACAGTGGTAGACAAAGTATTATCTATGAGTCTTGCCACCTTAACATCCAGAAATACAATATTAGAATGTTCAATGTTAACAGTAAACCTGATGCCAAAAGAATTGTTATTCAGGTAATCCACGAACTGGCTTAACCCCTCCCTGTTACCACGCCACACCATCCAGCAATCGTCTAGGTATCTGCGCCAGATGTCCAGATGATGTAAAAATAAATTGTGCTGAGCATCATATATATACTTGGCCTCATAATACCCCATGAACAAATCTGCATAAATAGGTGCGAAGGAAGCACCCATCGCAGTTCCCTTAATTTGCCAATAAGCCTTTCCTTGATAATAAAAGATATTCTTACGCAACACCAATTCAGTTAATTTGATCAAGAAATTATTGAAGCCCATGGAATAAAGGTTAGATTTGTATAACCAATAAGAAACAGCCAGAATTCCCAGGTCATGTGGGATGCTTGTATAAAGTGAAGCCACATCAAGTGTGCAAAGCAACCAATGTGATTCCAATTGAGAGTCATTGATAATATTGAGAAATTTGGTAGTGTCTTTGATGCGGGACCTAATAAAAATCAGCAGCGGCTTCAGATAGAATGTGAGAAATGCTGACAATGGTTCCGTTAGGGAACCCCTACCTGAAACAATAGGTCTACCTGGAGGGTGTAATGGATCTTTATGTATTTTGGGTAGCATGTATAAGTATTGAGGAATAGGCTCCTCTACTTTGAGTTGTGTACCTACCTGCTGTGTAATAATGCCCTGTTGAACCGACATATGCAGAAATGCATCAATTTCTCTCTTGAAAGAAGGAGTGGGATCAATGCTTAATTCCATATAAAAACTGGAATCTGCTAGTTGCCGCAAAGCTTCCTGATTATATGTGGAATGATCCAAAATCACAACAGCTCCCCCTTTATCTGCCATAGTTATTACTATATTATGGTTATCCCTAAGTTCCATCAGAGCTTGTCTTTCTGCTGCAGTAAGATTGTTGTTAGTTGGCTCATACAAATTAGAATAATGTAGCTCTTTCATTATGCATTCCCTGAAAATGGAAACATGTTTGTTCATGGGGGGAACAAAATCTGATTTCCCAAATCTAAAGTCAGATGACCTTTGAGTATTATCACAGTCTGCAAAAAATATTTTAAGGTTAAGTATTCTACAAAACTCATCAACTTCTTGTAATAATTGATTTTCAGAAACCAATGAAGTAGGTACAAAGGTTAATCCTTTATTCAGAAGTTGTATGTGTACAGAAGAAAGTTCAAAAGATGAAATGTTATGAATGTTATTGTTTACTTCACCATTTGTTGCAATAGGGATTGTAAGGTTAGATTGCTGGAACCTGGCTCTGTGTTTCCTGCCCCCCCGCCTCCTACCCCTAGCTCTAAAGGGGGTGGCTGTTTTCTTTTAGCAGCTGGGGACACTTGGCGTGGAAAACACTCCCCATCTGTAGCAGAAGAAGTGTCCTCCTCAGAGGTAGCATCAGACGTGGCCTTATGATGTCTCAAAATGGACCTTGGTCTTTTTTTGTTAGTATTAGTATTTTTGAAATCCTGAAATCTAACTGATTTCTGGTTAACAAAAGGTTTCCCTTTTTCATAGTCCATAAGATCACGATTGAACTTATTGATTTTTCGTTTCATAAGCTGTTTTTCCAATAAGTGTTATGTTAACCTATCAATATTCAATATTCCATAATGGCACATATAAGTAACACACATAAAAAATGTCTATTTACAAGACATTATATCAAATTTGGTGGTCACTCGGTAATTCTATGTGGCTATACCACTCTTTGGTTATTTAACTATATTGTTTAGCCATGGATATAAGTGATATATTGAGGGGGCTTTCGGCTGACCAGGATAACTTAGAGGTTTTTGGCCTAAATATTGCATCAGGACCTGATCCCATTAATACCATACCAGATGGTCAATGCCAATGTAACATTATGTTCTCTAAGCTTAACAGACACATGAAAACTTTACGTACCAATGTATGGCACTTGAAACTTTTCAAAGCCTACAAAACCAAAGATATTACCCCGAGGGGACTAAGGGTTCGTATACAACCCCTTGTGGCTAACATAGATAGTGAATTGTCTAGAGAATGGGCGGAAGCACAACACTTATCATCTATTCATTTTGTTGATTGTTTATTGCGTTATTATGACAGGACAACACAAAGTCAACTTATAGAGATTCAAACCTTGTGTGGGGAGGTAGAACAATTTAAACAAGAAGTGTCTTACTCACAGCATGTTTCAGACCTGGCCAAGGAACTTTCTATATTGGAAAAACAGCTTATGAAACGAAAAATCAATAAGTTCAATCGTGATCTTATGGACTATGAAAAAGGGAAACCTTTTGTTAACCAGAAATCAGTTAGATTTCAGGATTTCAAAAATACTAATACTAACAAAAAAAGACCAAGGTCCATTTTGAGACATCATAAGGCCACGTCTGATGCTACCTCTGAGGAGGACACTTCTTCTGCTACAGATGGGGAGTGTTTTCCACGCCAAGTGTCCCCAGCTGCTAAAAGAAAACAGCCACCCCCTTTAGAGCTAGGGGTAGGAGGCGGGGGGGCAGGAAACACAGAGCCAGGTTCCAGCAATCTAACCTTACAATCCCTATTGCAACAAATGGTGAAGTAAACAATAACATTCATAACATTTCATCTTTTGAACTTTCTTCTGTACACATACAACTTCTGAATAAAGGATTAACCTTTGTACCTACTTCATTGGTTTCTGAAAATCAATTATTACAAGAAGTTGATGAGTTTTGTAGAATACTTAACCTTAAAATATTTTTTGCAGACTGTGATAATACTCAAAGGTCATCTGACTTTAGATTTGGGAAATCAGATTTTGTTCCCCCCATGAACAAACATGTTTCCATTTTCAGGGAATGCATAATGAAAGAGCTATATTATTCTAATTTGTATGAGCCAACTAACAACAATCTTACTGCAGCAGAAAGGCAAGCTCTGATGGAACTTAGGGATAACCATAATATAGTAATAACTATGGCAGATAAAGGGGGAGCTGTTGTGATTTTGGATCATTCCACATATAATCAGGAAGCTTTGTGGCAACTAGCAGATTCCATTTTTTATATGGAATTAAGCATTGATCCCACTCCTTCTTTCAAGAAAGAAATTGATGCATTTCTGCATATGTCAGTTCAACAGGGCATTATTACACAGCAGGTAGGTACACAACTCAAAGTAGAGGAGCCTATTCCTCAATACTTATACATGCTACCCAAAATACATAAAGATCCATTACACCCTCCGGGCAGACCTATTGTTTCAGGTAGGGGTTCCCTAACGGAACCATTGTCAGCATTTCTCACATTCTATCTGAAGCCGCTGCTGATTTTTATTAGGTCCCGCATCAAAGACACTACCGAATTTCTCAATATTATCAATGACTCTCAATTGGAATCACATTGGTTGCTTTGCACACTTGATGTGGCTTCACTTTATACAAGCATCCCACACGACCTGGGAATTCTGGCTGTTTCTTATTGGTTATACAAATCTAACCTTTATTCCATGGGCTTCAACATACCTCTCAACCTGGAATCATCAAAAATCTGGACAAGGCCTATGAAAAATAGGTACAAATCTGTACGCTGATTAACATCTAATTTGCATACATAATTATGTAACCCCGCCCACTCTGATGGAATTTTGGGATACCAACTTTCAAACGCAAACTGAAGAACAAACAAAACAACCAAAATATGGCACCAGATTCCAATGTCCTATTACCTGGCTATTTCGCCCTATTTACCATAAAAACTAATGTGGGCATACTGCTTTACTTCTACAATCAATGACTTGGATTTTATTTTTACATTATGCAGCATATCAATGCACAAACACTAACAGACATCTGATCAACAAAGCAATACTGTCTCACAATGAAAACAGACTTGGCATTAAAACTTCTCTGCACTTGAAACTCGCATTCATTGAAACAGCATTGAAACCCACACCACATGCAAAGAAAATGCATCTGGCCAGCGGTGGATAAAGATTACCTTTGGGCTGTTTTCAAATCATTGGCCCATTGCACACAACAAGAAACATACATGTGTTCTTTTCTTTGATACACCTTCCTAAGTTATATTCCTTGTATAATACAGCACACTGAGTGCATTTTAAATGTATTGTTTGAATGAACATTTTCCAGTAGGCTGTACTGTAGGCAATGAAAAAAAATGCATGAACCAGTAATTACAAAACTGCACAATTCAGAACATTTCTGTCATAAAAGTCTACTTCCACACCCAAACTATAAACAGAATAACAGTAGTGTAAGCCATAGGCATCTTGCACAGCTTCTCGCACTTATTCTCAAATAAAGCTTTTTTTTTTTGGGGGGGGGGGGCAAACTGTCAAAAACCAGGGACACAAACATTGCTTGTATAATTTTGGAAAGTTGCTAGAATAAAATGCCGTGCTATCACCAGGAGTCTGTTCCATAGATGGGATAGTCTCTGGGATACATACCTATCTCTCCAGCAGGTCCTATTTATATCACAGGCGAGGTTTAAGTCTTTAACTCTAATTTTCCCAGAACAAAGCAAATTCATAGCCCAATACACACCTCCCATGCTGCCTGATAACACAAGACTCAATGAATATTTTGGTAAAGCATACTGAAATACTTCATAATAGAAGGCTTCTTCAACTACCTCTTAATAAATTGGGAGAACCTATACCTCCAAAGTCAAGTATGTTCAGGGATTGCAAGACTTCATAACTAAAATCCTTGGGGTAACAAAAAGACAGTTAAAACCAACTACAGGACATGACATCTTCCCCTAGCCCTAGTTAACTAAGACAGCCACTTCACGGACCACCCCCTCTAGCTTCTCCCTGGAGAACATGTAAACTATCACTTTCAAAATCTCTAAAACCTCTGTAGCCAATAATTACTTCAAGAACTCCAGAAGGACAAACAATGCCTTAAATGCTATGATGAATTATCCAAATTCACTTGCATCATTACCAGACCAACCAATTACATCAACTTATACAAATCATCTCCCATAAGTGCCTAGATCTGTCTATACCTACTACAGTCAAATGTAATGAGAAGTCACCAACTAAACTAAAAAGAATAAACAAATAAGTCATACCATAAACTTAAAAGTTATCATATTAAAAGATTACCTCAACAATATCTAAATATTAGTAAGGAACTAAAAACTATTACTAACAAGGCAATTTATAAACTTAAATTAGTTTTGGAAGCCACTGAAAATAAGTGTCTTTTCAGGTAGATTAGGAAACTAAGAAACAAACAATAACTAGTGTGCATCTGGCTCAGTACTAGGGCTTTTCCAGTTTCCAGATTGGGAATCTGGACCTTTGGTTAACCAAACTTGAAGATAATACCCCCTTCCACACATTTTTCTAAATACATTATCAAACTGGAAAGGCCAGAAAAGTTCCTAACCAAGAAAGGTTGTTGGGCTAAAGTCTCTCAGTAACCAAGAAAGACCCTCTATTTGCTCTTGTGGGGCTATCTTTGCTAGGTGTTTCATGCCATTAGATACCCCATCATCTTAAATTTCCATGTATATTCATAAGTCAAACAGCTCTATTAATACCAGAACTATGAGACTAAAAAATACAATGGGGAGTCCAATTTGCCACCCTCATGCCAACTCACCTTTGGAACAAATAGCCCCCTGAAAGTAGCACTAACATCCATTAAATCAAACCTGTATAACTGCAAAGATGCCTGACCAGATAGGCCCACTAGATGCACAAACCCTTTTTAAGACAGATAGTAACAATATCTAACTGACTTGCTCAAGGTCACACAGTAGACAAATCAGGGATGAAGGACTCAAACACCGTACCGTTAGACTACAGGTTACAGTATACAGCCATAACCCACCGCATCAACTACCAGACACTTAAATGTGCGATGCTGAATTATCACCATTTATAGTACTCTACCATTTCTTAATACACATTTGTATGTGCTGTAATAGAGAGAGTACCATAATAGTTTTAAGAAAGGTATACAGTAACACATCACATATGCAGCATCAACCTTTTCAAATTACCTATTCCATTTTCAGTTTAAGAAAAAACAAATCACTCAGAACGGCATGCCAAATTGCCAAAACATTTCAATAACTGCAAAATTTAACAGTTTGATGAAAAATGTTAAAAAAAAGAGAAGCATGACAGATGAGATGCTGGGCAAAAGGCCAACCACGCTAACATAACGACTAGGCCAATAAATTGCCAGACAGTAAAACCACACGAAATACATGAAAAGCCCTGCAACAACCCTAACAATTTTCACCTACCTAAAATAAAATACGTTTAAGCATTTTAGACAGTGATCTGATACAAGCTTATCCCAGCACGAACAGCAGCTTTCTTTCTCGACCCTCGGGCAGTAAGTCCCAGTCCAAATTAAAAATGAATGGCAGGCGGCAGCTAAGTGTTTCTGTTTGAAATGGGATTGGCGGCAAGCTTTTCAAATGCAGCAACAGCTTGCAGCCAGCCGGAAATGATGACGCGAGCTCAAGGAGCTCAATTCCGACTGGCTGGTAGTGCTGACGGAGCTGACGTCATTGCGCATGTGATGACGTCAGCTCCGACAGCGCGAAAATTAAAAAAAATAAAAAAATAAGGCAAATAAATCGGAAATGAAGGGGTGCCAATCGGGAATCGTGGCACCCCTTCTTTTGGACCCCAAAATTCGGTAAAAACCGAATAATTCGGGATGGTTGGGAGGTCTGGGCTTCAATAATTTCTTGATCAAATTAACTGAATTGGTGTTGCGTAAGAATATCTTTTATTATCAAGGAAAGGCTTATTGGCAAATTAAGGGAACTGTGATGGGTGCTTCCTTCGCACCTATTTATGCAGATTTGTTCATGGGGTATTATGAGGCCAAGTATATATATGATGCTCAGCACAATTTATTTTTACATCATCTGGACATCTGGCGCAGATACCTAGACGATTGCTGGATGGTGTGGCGTGGTAACAGGGAGGGGTTAAGCCAGTTCGTGGATTACCTGAATAACAATTCTTTTGGCATCAGGTTTACTGTTAACATTGAACATTCTAATATTGTATTTCTGGATGTTAAGGTGGCAAGACTCATAGATAATACTTTGTCTACCACTGTTTATAGAAAATTCCCGAAATACAACACTATATTACATGCTAACAGTTCCCATCCACGCCACATCATCCGCAATATTCCAAAATCTCAATTTATGAGAATTAGACAGATCTGTTCATCTGATCAGGAATATCTTGATTCCAGTCTCGATTTATTTCATAGGTTTTCCCAACGGGGTTACAATTCTCAACTTCTTTCCAATGTTGCAGAACAAACTAACAGACTAACACGTCAGGAGTTGTTGTGTTATAAATCAGATGATTCTAAGAGGCAGAAAACCAAGCAACCCTTACGGCTAGTAACAACTTATGGTACTAACACCAATCGTTTTAGGGACCTCATTAATCAACATTGGGGAATTCTTTTGTCACATGATATTTTGAGTAGTGTGTTGCCTGATCAATGTCAATTTTCCTATCGACGGGGAAGAAATATGAATTCATATTTCACACACTACAAAAGATATATTCCAAGTCTTCCACAACAAAGAACTTTATCTGGGGAGATACTAATGGGCTGCTATCCTTGTGGTCATTGTATGGCCTGCCAACATTTAAATAAAACTAGAGAATTTACTAGTAAAAACACCCCTAGAATTTTTGAGATCAAGGTTTTTGCTAATTGCAGCACGGATTGGGTTGTTTATTTGGCAACCTGTACCTGCTCTGCATTTTACGTTGGACAGACGTCCAGACCGGTGAAATTTAGAATAGGGGAACATTTAAGTGCAATTAAAAATAAATGTGTTGCCAATGCCCTCTTTAAACATACCATAGAGCATCCATCTGCAGTTTTCAAGTTTATAATTATAGATAGGATAACTTTACACAGGGGTTTTAAAGCTGGATGGCATCAGAAACTTAATCAGATGGAAAACATGTGGATCATAAAATTGGGTGGTTTATTCAGACCTGGATTAAACACTTTGGAATAGTTTATAATTTATGATTATACCAATTTTTGTTTCATGAACTTTAATACAGGAAACATATTAGTGGGGATGTTTTTCATGTACCATTAGGTTTTTCCTATACAACATTAAGTCATATTTATTATGATTTATTGAAATAAATACTATAATATAGGATACATTCTAGTGGATTTTTTCCATTTGTATTATGAGGTTTTCCTCACATTACATTAAGTTACATTTATAATGATTTATGGAAACAACAACGGAGATATGTTGGCAAGGATATTATTCTTTTCCTTATTTTTTAATCATATGTATTATATGATTATATATTTTGTCTTTCTCAGTGTTGTTGTATTTCTACAAAAATTTTTTGTATTTCAAAATGATATGTGTCCTTCAAATTATGGTACATGCCCCTTTAAATGGGTACTATAAATATGGTACTCATGTGGTGGTGAGTTTTTTTACTGTTTCAACATGCAGCATTGATAAAGGCTATATGATAGCCGAAACCGGTTTGCTTTTATAATGGTATTTTGCCATTATATGTAGTATTTTTGTTAAATAAACCTTTTTGTTAACGAGCGATTCATTACGTGCTGGCTCGTTCTTTTGAATTTTACTGGTTGGTTGGGGCCGTGCACGTTGTCCTGCGTGCATGAATCTTTTGCCAGGAGCTATCTAAGGCTTTTGACACAGTGTCACATACCAAACTGTTGCAACAATAGAAAGACTGGGATGCTCTCTAAATTCTCTAACATGGTTTTCCAGTTACCTAAACTACAGAAAACAATCTGTCAGATGGCAAAATAAACAATCTGAATATCTGGTCAATAACACAGGAGTTCCCCAAGGATTTAGTCTGCGGCCCCTGCTTTTGAATATTTTTATTAATAATCTTCACTAAGCGTCCCAACAAAGCAGAGACGTCCAATATGCTGATGATTCCATGACCATCTCCTCTTCTAGCAACTTCTCTGATCTCCTTAGGATTAAACAAAATGCCTTTACATCTATAGAAACCTGACTAAATGACACGCAACTATTACTGAACCCCCAAAAATCTAAGCTCTTACTATTATCAACAAAACTGCCACCTGCAGATTTTAAAATGTACTCACAAAACAACACAGAAATCGAACTATTAAAGACAGCAAAATTATTGGGCCTACCTACTGATGAGAAACTCACCTTTAAGCAACATATTCTCAATATAATAAAAAAAGCACTTCAAACATGACAATCCTTAGAGACATAAATTTTATTTGGATAAGCCAACCAAAATAAAATTTGCAAACACTTTACTTATCCATTCCCTGCTCTATGGAAGACCCACATTCACCAACCTTCACACATTGCTCAGTAATAAACTGCAGTCATGTTACTTACTATAAAATAGTAAAGTGTGTCTCTGGGATGCCAAACCACACACATTACTGCCAGGCCATTTCAGAATCAAATCGAGTTGGTTTGAATTCCCCCATTACCTATATTTTACCCAACTGACTCTTGCCCACAAACTGATACATCAACAACTGCCCTGCACTTCATTCTATCCTACATTCATATATCCCAACCTGGAATCATCTGTCTACCCACAAACAGCTTTTAATATAACCAAACTCAACAAAAGAGCTGGGCAAACTCTATACTATTATACCAATGCCAGATTATGGAATGCCCTGCCTTCCTGAATCACTCAACTAGACTCATTAAAAATATTCAGATCTGAGCTAAAATGCCACTACCTCAGTAATCATATATGTTCCTGTGTGCAAAAGTCTAAGTCGCCATAAACAAATACAATTTAATTAGCCATGCCTCCTTTCCTCCACTATGTAACTCCTCTCAACCTTCCTAAGAACTTTTCTGTATATCAACTAACACATTCTATCTCTATTTCTGCTCCTAGGCAACATCTAGAAATGCTTGTGTATTTAACACCTGTTTACCTGAAGCAAACTATAATTGTTAACACAGGTCTTCCAAAATGAAGTACTGGGAAGGAAGAAAAATCCAGATATAAAGCGAACAAGTAAGTAAATCAGCAGAACAGCAATACCTGGAAACACAGCTGGAACCGTCAATGAATAAACTGTATAAAACAGCACAAAATACTTGAATAAATGTAATACATGGAATAAGCTCTTTCACAATAAAACTCCAAAACTGCTTCATCAGATAAAATAATCAGTGCGTGCTCACTTAATATAGATATTCATATCCAATCACAGACATTGACTGGGACACACCCCCAAATAAAACATCAACGCTACATAAAGCAATACATACAATATAACTAAAAACAAACTAAAACACAGAAATATATACATGGTCATGCACAAAATACATTCATTTAAAAAGTCTTCTGGCTTTAAGGGTGGGTTTAAGTGGGACAAAGCTGTTTAAGCCCTTCCCTCTATGATTGCAGCCTAATAATCCACTGAGATTCAATTATTTCAGTAAAATTATGGATATCCCCTAGTCTCTGTGTAGCATGTACCCTATTAATCACCCTAAACATAAAAAAATGATGTTCCCCTGTTGACTTAACATGTTTCGCTAATGCATTTTTCTCATATCCAATCCTAATAGAATAGATATGCTCCCTGATTCTATCCTTCATGCGATTGCACTTACCCACATAGAATGAAAAACATTCAACGCAGTGTGCTAAATATATCACATCTCTCGTGTTTTAAAGCAAAATCTACGTCCATCATTAGGATTGACAAATACATTGTCAGTCTCAATATAATTGCAAAAATTGCAATCTCCACATGGAATAGTACCTAAAGTACTAAGATCCCTTGTAACTTGTTTACTACGGTCTGGATTACATAGCATCTGCTTCAGACTTCTCTTATTTTTATATCTAAACTTGGGTTTATCACCAACTACTTCTTTGACTTTCTCATCGGTCAGGAGTATCGGCCAATGCTTCTTAATGATCTCAGTAATGGCTCTCGTATCACTGTTAAACTGTATTGGTACTGCCAAAGAAGTTGGTGGTACCCCTCTAACTCCAGAGACTTGGGCAGCTGAGCCAAAATATGGTTGGGCTCTGCTATCTCTCAATTCAGCACCAGCATGAACTCCTAGTCCAACTTCCCTTTTACTATATCCTCTGTTCCTAAATTGCCTTTTGAGCTTACCTATCTCTTTTTTAAAAATATGGTCGTCATCATTCAGACGGGACATTCTCATCCCTTGACCTTTAACTATATTATGAAAGATATGTGGTGGATGCAGACTAGTACGATGTAAAAATGTGTTCCTATAGCAGTCTTTCCTATATAGGCATATGCTATAGGTGCAATCTACCCTTCTTTCAATAGTTATATCTAAAAAATCAATAGTAGATCTAGAGGATTTAGAGGTAAATTTAAGAAAGCGAGTAGTCCCATGTAGGTACTCCAAAAATCTACTCAAATCTGATTTGCTTAATGCAGTTGACAAACTCATGCCCTTGGAAGACAAAACTGTCTTCCCAAAATGCCAGAACCATGTTGGCGTAGCTATTGGTACATGACGTGCCCACAGCCACACCAGCAGTCTGTGCATAGTAGGTACCATCAAAAAGGAAGACATTATTGTCTAAAATAGCCTCCATAAACAGACAAATCAGCTCTATCAATTTATCATCATAGGCACTATGTCAAAACAAGTACCTGCTCATATATTCAATTCCAACTTGATTTTGTATGACAGTGAAGAGGGACTGAATATCCATCGTCACCATAATACACTCAAGTGCTATAGTATTTTGCTCAACAAACGTAAAGAGATTCTGTAAAAAATGTTTCAAGTCTCATTGGACCATATTGGATTTATCCAATATTGGCCTAAGTTGCTTCTCCACAAAAATCGAACAGGGTTCCGTGATCCATCCTGCCCCCACCACAATCAGCCTAAACGGAGGGGTCACCGGATCCTTGTGGATCTTCGGGAGACCATGGAAGGATGGAATCCATGGAGATGCAACTGTTAAGTAATCAGCTAGTCCTGTATCAATACATTCACAATGCAAACAATCCTGTATGACATCATTCACATTATTAATAATGCGATGTAACAATTCATCAGTAATGACAACATAGGTGGAAGAATCTTTAAGCAAATCTTTAACATTTTCAAAGTAAAAACTTCTATTCATCACCACCTTTGTCGACAATAGTATCATTGTTCATAAGTCCATTCAGGGCTATTTTTCATCTGGTGATAGATTAACTAAGTCAGGTCATCTATTGGTATTATTAAACATATTCCTAATGTCATCCTCACAGAGCCTAGAGAAGGCCTCAACCAATGGATGATTCAATGGTAACAAACTACTAGGTTTTTTAAAAATATGAGAGGAAAAAGTATCTGCATTCGGAAACATTAACTTAAGCATCAAATTTTGACTGAACAACCTCAAATCAAGTAGAGTGTTCACTTCGTCAGCCCCACCGGCAGGAAAAAAAGACAGGCATTTCTCTAACACTAGAGACTGTCCTGCCACATCTTTCTCAGAGTCCTGTTGCTGCCCATTTCGGGTTGTTGTTTGCGTTTCTTTCTTCCTTGTAACAGGTTCAGGGATTGCACCTGTTTCTTCCCTATAGGTAGAGGTAGAAAAGAAAAAACCTGTCTATCCACATTACTATGCTCCGTATTTGATCTAATAGGGTCAGGGACTGTTCTCCTCCTAACGACCGGTTGTTCAACCGGAATAACTCTATTCATTTTGGGAGTAGCATACACTGAAACAAACATGAGTATAGTTCAGGGCAGTAATGGTAAGGTCTCATTCAGTATCTAGTGACCCCCAGTAGTTTGGTATGACTAACTTACTGAACTTGGGTGTTGTTCAGGACAGTAATGGTTAGGTCTCATTCAGTATCTAGTGACCCCAGTAGTTTGGTATGACTAACTTACTGAACTTGGGTGTTGTTCAGGACAGTAATGGTTAGGTCTCATTCAGAATCCAGTGACCCCTAGTTGTTTGGTATGGCTAACTTACTGAAGGGTGTAGTACAGGGCAGTAATGGTTAGGTCTCATTCACTATCTAGTGGCCTCCAGTAGTTTGGCATGAATAACTTATGAAGTGGAGTGTAGTTCAGGGCAGTTATAGTTAGGTCTCATTCAGTATCTAGTTACCTCCGGTAGTTTGGCATGACTATCTTACTGAAGTTGAGTGTTATTCAGGGCAGTAATGGTTAGGTCTCATTAAGTATCTAGTGACCTCCAGTAGTTTGGTATGGCTAACTTGTGAAGTTGAGTGTTGTTCAGGGCAGTAATGGTTAGGTTTCATTCAGTATCTAGTGACCGCAGTAGTTTGGTATGACTATCTTACTGAAGTTTAATGTTATTCAGGGCAGTAATGGTTAGGCTTCATTCAGTATCTAGTGACCCCCAGTAGTTTGGTATGACTAACTTACTGAAGGTGAGTGTTGTTCAGGGCAGTAATGGTTAGGCTTCATTCAGTATCTAGTGACCCCCAGTAGTTTGGTATGATTAACTTACTGAAGTTGAGTGTTGTTCAGAGCAGTAAAGGTTAGGTCTCATTCAGTATCTAGTGACCCCCAGTAGTTTGGTATGACTAACTTACTGAAGTTGAGTGTTGTTCAGGGCAGTAATGGTTAGGTCTCATTCAGTATCTAGTAACCCCCAGTAGTTTGGTATCACTAACTTACTAAAGTTGATGTGTTGCTCAGGGCAGTAATTGTTAGGTCTCATTCAGTATCTAGTGATGCCCAGTAGTTTGGTATGACTAACTTATTGAAGTTGAGTGTTGCTCAGGGCAGTAATGGTTTGGTCTCATTCAGTATCTAGTGACCCCAGTAGTTTGGTATGACTAACTTACTGAAGTTGAGTGTTGCTCAGGGCAGAAATGGTTAGGTCTCATTTAGTATCTAGTTACCCACAGTAGTTTGGTATGACTGACTTACTGAAGTTGAGGATTGTTTCGGGAAGTAATGATTAGGTCTCATTCAGTATCTAGTGACCCCCCCCAGTAGTTTGGTATTACTAACTGACTGAAGTTGACTAAAGTTCAGGGAAGTAATGGTTAGGTATCATTCAGTATCTAGTGACCCCCAGTAGTTTGGTATGACTAACTTACTGAAGTTGAGTGTTGTTCAGGGCAGTAATGGTTAGGTCTCATTCAGTATCTAGTGACCTCAGTAGTTTGGTATGACTAACTTACTGAAGTTTAATGCTGTTCAGGGCAGTAATGGTTAGGTCTCATTCAGTATCTAGTGACCCCCAGTAGTTTGGTATGACTATCTTACTGAAGTTGAGCGTTGCTCAGGGCAGTAATGGTTAGGTCTCATTCAGTATCTAGTGACCCCAGTACTTTGGTATGACTATCTTACTGAATTTGAGTGTTATTCAGGGCAGTAAGGGTTAGGTCTCATTCAGTATCTAGTGACGTCCAGTAGTTTGGTATGGCTAACTTGTGAAGTTGAGTGTTGTTCAGAGCAGTAAAGGTTAGGTCTTATTCAGTATGTAGTGACCTCCAGTAGTTTGGTATGACTAACTTACTGAAGTTGAGTGTTGTTCAGGGCAGTAATGGTTAGGTCTTATTCAGTATCTAGTGACGCCAGTAGTTTGGTATGACTATCTTACTGAAGTTGAGTTTTATTCAGGGTAGTAATGGTTAGGTCTCATTCAGTATGTAGAGACCCCAAGTAGTTTGGTATGACTAACTTACTGAACTTGAGTGTTGCTCAGGGCAGTAATGGTTAGGTCTCATTCAGTATCTAGTGACCCCAGTAGGTCGGTATGACTAACTTACTGAAGTTTAGTGTTGTTCAGGGCAGTAATGGTTAGGTCTCATTCAGTATCTAGTGACCCCAGTAGTTTGGTACGACTAACTTACTGAAGTTGAGTGTTGGTTAGAGAAATAATGGTTAGGTCTCATTCAGTATCTAGTGACCCCCAGTAGTTTGGTATGACTAACGTACTGAAGTTGAGTGTTGCTGAGGGCACTAATGGTTAGGTCTCATTCAGTATCTAGTGACCCCAGTAGTTTGGTACGACTAACTTACTGAAGTTGAGTGTTGCTCAGGGCAGTAATGGTTAGGTCTCATTCAGAATCTAGTTACCCCCAGTAGTTTGGTACGACTGACTTACTGAAGTTGAGGGTTGTTTAGGGAAGTAATGATTAGATCTCATTCAGTATCTAGTGACCCCCCAGTAGCTTGGTATGACTAACTTACTGAAGTTGAGTGTTGCTCAGGGCAGTAATGGTTAGGTCTCATTCAGTATCTAGTGACCCACAGTAGTTTGGTATGACTATCTTACTGAAGTTGAGTGTTGCTCAGGGCAGTAATGGTTAGGTCTCATTCAGTATCTAGTGACCCCCCAGTAGCTTGGTATGACTAACTTACTGAAGTTGAGTGTTGTTCAGGACAGAAATGGTTAGGTCTCATTTAGTATCTAGTAACCCCCAGTAGTTTGGGATGACTGACTTACTGAAGTTGAGGGTTGTTTAAAGAAGTAATGATTAGGTCTCATTCAGTATCTAGTGACCCCCCCCCAGTAGTTTGGTATTACTAACTGACTGAAATTGACTAAAGTTCAGGAAAGTAGCGGTTAGGACTCATTCAGTATCTAGTGACCCCCAGTAGTTTGGTATGACTAACTTACTGAAATTGAGTGTTGCTCTGGGCAGTAATGGTTAGGTCTCATTCAGTATCTAGTGACCCTCACTAGTTTGGAATGACTAACTTACTGACGTTGAGTGTTGTTCTGGGCAGTAATGGTTAGGTCTCATTCAGTAACTAGTGACCCCCCACCCATAGTTTGGTATGACTAACTTACTGAAGTTGAGTGTTGTTCAGGGCAGTAATGGTTAGGTCTCATTCAGTATCTAGTGAGCCCCAGTAGTTTGGTATGACTAACTTACTGAAGTTTAGTGTTGTTCAGGGCAGTAATGGTTAGGTCTCATTCAGTATCTAGTGATGCCAGTAGTTTGGTATGACTAACTTATTGAAGTTGAGTGTTTTTCAGGGTAGTAATGGTTAGGTCTCATTCAGTATGTAGTGACCCCAAGTAGTTTGGTATGACTAACTTACTTAACTTGAGTGCTGCTCAGGGCAGTAATGGTTAGGTCTCATTCAGTATCTAGTGACCACAGTAGTTCGGTATGACTAACTTACTGAAGTCTAGTGTTGTTCAGGGCAGTAATGGTTAGGTCTCATTCAGTATCTAGTGACCCCAGTAGTTCGGTATGACTAACGTACTGAAGTTGAGTGTAGCTGAGGGTACTAATGGTTAGGTCTTATTCAGTATCTAGTGACCCCCAGTAGTTTGGTATGACTATCTTACTGAAGTTCAGTGTTATTCAGGGCAGTAATGGTTAGGTCTCATTCAGTATCTAGTAACCCCCAGTAGTTTGGTACAACTGACTTACTGATGTTGAGGGTTGTTTAAGGAAGTAATGATTAGATCTAATTCAGTATCTAGTGACCCCCTCTCCAGTAGTTTGGTATTACTAACTGACTGAAGTTGAGTGTTGCTCAGGGCAGTAATGGTTAGGTCTCATTCAGTATCTAGTGACCCCCAGTAGTTTGGTATGACTATCTTACTGAAGTTGAGTGTTATTCAGGGCAGTAATGGTTAGGTCTCATTCAGTATCTAGTAACCACCAGTAGTTTGGTATGACTAACTTACTGAAGTTGAGTGTTGTTCAGGACAGAAATGGTTAGGTCTCATTTAGTATCTAGTTACCCCCAGTAGTTTGGTATGACTGACTTACTGAAGTTGAGCGTTGTTTAAAGAAGTAATTATTAGGTCTCATTCAGTATCTAGTGACCCCCCCCCCAGTAGTTTGGTATTACTAACTGACTGAAATTGACTAAAGTTCAGGAAAGTAGTGGTTAGGACTCATTCAGTATCTAGAGACCCCCAGTAGTTTGGTATGACTAACGTACTGAAATTGAATGTTGTTCTGGGCAGTAATGGTTAGGTGTCATTCATTATCTATTGACCCTCACTAGTTTGGTATGACTAACTTACTGAAGTTGAGTGTTGTTCTGGGCAGTAATGGTTAGGTCTCATTCAGTAAATAGTGTCCCCCCACCCATAGTTTGGTATGACTAACTTACTGAAGTTGTGTGTTATTCAGGGAAGTAATGGTTAGGTCTCATTCAGTATCTAGTGACCCCCAGTAGTTTGGTATGACTAACTTACTGAAGTTTAGTGTTGTTCAGGGCAGTAATGGTTAGGTCTCATTCAGTATCTAGTGAGCCCCAGTAGTTTGGTATGACTAACTTACTGAAGTTGAGTGTTGCTCAGGGCAGTAATGGTTAGGTCTCATTCAGTATCTAGTTACCCGAGTAGTTTGGTATGACTAACTTACTGAAGTTGAGTGTTGTTCAGGGCAGTAATGGTTAGGTCTTATTCAGTATCTAGTGACGTCCAGTAGTTTGGTATGGCTAACTTGTGAAGTTGAGTGTTGTTCAGGGAAGTAAAGGTTAGGTCTCATTCAGTGTCTAGTGACCTCCAGTAGTTTGGTATGACTAACTTACTGAAGTTGAGTGTTGTTCAGGGCAGTAATGGTTAGGTCTCATTCAGTATCTAGTGACCCCCAATATTTTGGTATGACTATCTTACTGAAGTTGAGTGTTGTTTAGAAAAGTAATGGTTAGGTCTCATTTAGTATCTAGTGGCCCCAGTAGTTTGGTATGATTAACATACTGAAGTTGAGTGTTGCTGAGGGCACTAATGGTTAAGTCTCATTCAGTATCTAGTGACCCCAGTAGTTTGGTATCACTAACTTACTGAAGTTGAGTGTTGCTCAGGGCAGTAATTGTTAGGTCTCATTCAGTATGTAGTGACCCCCAGTAGTTTGGTATGACTAACTTACTGAAGTTGAGTGTTTCTCAGGGCAGTAATGGTTAGGTTTAATTCAGTATCTAGTGACCCCCAGTAGTTTGGTATGACTATCTCACTGAAGTTCAGTGTTATTCAGGGCAGTAGTGGTTAGGTCTCATTCAGTATCTAGTAACCCCCAGTAGTTTGGTATGACTAACTTACTGAAGTTGAGTGTTGTTCAGGGCAGAAATGGTTAGGTCTCATTCATTTTCTAGTTTCCCCCAGTAGTTTGGTATGACTGACTTACTGAAGTTGAGGGTTGTTTAGGGAAGTAATGATTAGGTCTCATTCAGTATCTAGTGACCCCCCCCCAGTAGTTTGGTATTACTAACTGACTGACGTTAAGTGTTGCTCAGGGCAGTAATGGTAAGGTCTCATTCAGTATCTAGTGACCCCCAGTAGTTTGGTATGACTATCTTACTGAAGTTGAGTGTTATTCAGGGCAGTAATGGTTAGGTCTCATTCAGTATCTAGTAACCATTAGTAGTTTGGTATGACTAACTTACTGAAGTTGAGTGTTGTTCAAGACAGAAATGGTTAGGTCTCATTTAGTATGTAGTTCTCATTTAGTATGTAGTTACCCCCAGTAGTTTGGTATGATTGACTTACTGAAGTTGAGGGTTGTTTAGGGAAGTAATGATTAGGTCTCATTCAGTATCTAGTGACCCCCCCCCCAGTAGTTTGGTATTACTAACTGACTGAAGCTGACTAAAGTTTAGGAAAGTAGTCGTTAGGACTCATTCAGTATCTAGTGACCCCCAGTAGTTTGGTATGACTAACTTACTGAAATTGAGTGTTGTCTGGGCAGTAATGGTTAGGTCTCATTCAGTATCTAGTGACCCTCACTCGTTTGGTATGACTAACTTACTGAAGTTGAGTGTTGTTCTGGGCAGTAATGGTTAGGTCTCATTCAGTATCTAGTGACCCCCCCCCCCCATAGTTTGGTATGACTAACTTACTGAAGTTGGGTGTTATTCAGGGAAGTAATGGTTAGGTCTCATTCAGTATCTAGTGACCCCCAGTAGTTTGGTATGACTAACTTACTGAAGTTGAGTGTTGTTCTGGGCAGTAATGGTTAGGTCTTATTCAGTACTTAGTGACAACAGTAGTTTGGTATGACTAACTTACTGAAGTTGAGTGTTGTTCAGGGCAGTAATGGTTAGGTCTCATTCAGTATCTAGTGACCCCAGTAGTTTGGTATGACTATCTTACTGAATTTGAGTGTTATTCAGGGCAGTAAGGGTTAGGTCTCATTCAGTATCTAGTGACCCCCAGTAGTTTGGTATGACTAACTTACTGAAATTGAGTGTTGTTCTGGGCAGTAATGGTTAGGTCTCATTCAGTAAATAGTGACCCCCCACCCATAGTTTGGTATGACTAACTTACTGAAGTTGTGTGTTATTCAGGGAAGTAATGGTTAGGTCTCATTCAGTATCTAGTGACCCCCAGTAGTTTGGTATGACTAACTTACTGAAGTTGGGTGTTATTCAGGGAAGTAATGGTTAGGTCTCATTCAGTATCTAGTGACCCCCCAGTAGTTTGGTATCACTAACTTACTGAAGTTTAGTGTTGTTCAGGGCAGTAATGGTTAGGTCTCATTCAGTATCTAGTGAGCCCTAGTAGTTTGGTATGACTAACTTACTGAAGCTGAGTGTTGCTCAGGCCAGTAATGGTTAGGTCTCATTCAGTATCTAGTTACCCGAGTAGTTTGGTATGACTAACTTACTGAAGTTAAGTGTTGTTCAGGGCAGTAATGGTTAGATCTCATTCAGAATCAAGTGACCCCAGCAGTTTGGTATGACTAACTTACTGAAGTTGAGTGTTGTTCAGGGCAGTAATGGTTAGGTCTCATTCAGTATCTAGTGACCCCCAGTAGTTTGATATGACTAACTTACTGAAATTGAGTGTTATTCTGTGCAGTAATGGTCAAGTCTCATTCATTATCTAGTGACCCCAGTAGTTTGGAATGACTAACTTACTGAAGTTGAGTGTTGTTCATGGCAGTAATGGTTAGGTCTCATTCAGTATATAGTAACCCCAGTAGTTTGGTATCACTAACTTACTGAAGTTGAGTGTTGCTCAGGGCAGTAATTGTTAGGTCTAATTCAGTTTCTAGTGACCCCTAGTAGTTTGGTATGACTAACTATTGAAGTTGAGTGTTGCTCAGGGCAGTAATTGTTAGGTATAATTCAGTATCTAGTGACCCCCAGTAGTTTGGTATGACTAACTTATTGAAGTTGAGTGTTGCTCAGGGCAGTAATTGTTAGGTCTCTTTCAGTATCTAGTAACCCCCAGTAGTTTGGTATGACTGACTTACTGAAGTTGAGGGTTGTTTAGGGAAGTAATGATTAGGTCTCATTCAGTATCTAGTGTCCCCCAGTAGTTTGGTATGACTATCTTACTGAAACTGAGTGTTGTTCTGGGCAGTAATGGTTAGGTCTCATTCAGTATCTAGTGACCCTCACTAGTTTGGTATGACTAACTTTCTGAAGTTGAGTGTTGTCTGGGCAGTAATGGTTAGGTCTCATTCAGTATCTAGTGACCCCCCCCCCTCATAGTCTGGTATGACTAACTTACTGAAGTTGGGTGTTATTCAGGGAAGTAATGATAAGGTCTCATTCAGTATCTAGTGACCCCCAGTAGTTTGGTATGACTATCTTACTGAAGTTCAGTGTTTTTCACGGCAGTAATGGTTAGGTCTAATTCAGTATCTAGTGACCCTCAGTAGATTGGTATGACTAACTTACTGAAACTGAGTGTTGCTCTGAGAAGTAATGGTTAGGTCTCATTCAGTATCTAGTGACCCTCACTAGTTAGGTATGACTAACTTACTGAAGTTGAGCGTTGTTCTGGGCAGTAATGGTTAGGTCTCATTCAGTATCTAGTGAGCCCCCCACTCATAGTTTGGCATGACTAACTTACTGAAGTTGAGTGTTGTTCAGGGCAGTAATGGTTAGGTCTCATTCAGTATCTAGTGACCCAAGTAGTTCGGTATAACTGATTTACTGAAGTTGAATGTTGTTCAGGGCACTAATGATTAGGTCTCATTCAGTATCTAGTGACCCCCAGTAGTTTGGTATGACTATCTTACTGAAGTTGAGTGTTACTCAGGGCAGTAATGGTTAGGTCTGATTCAGCATCTAGTGACCCCCAGTAGTTTGGTATGACTAACTTACTGAAGTTGAGTGTTGTTCAGGGCAGTAATGGTTAGGTCTCATTCAGTATCTAGTGACCCAAGTAGTTCGGTATGACTGATTTACTGAAGTTGAATGTTGTTCAGGGCACTAATGATTAGGTCTCATTCAGTATCTAGTGACCCCAGTAGTTTGGAATGACTAACTTACTGAAGTTTAGTGTTGTTCAGGGCAGTAATGGTTAGGGCTCATTCAGTATCTAGTAACCCCAGTAGTTTGGTATCACTAACTTACTGAAGTTGAGTGTTGCTCAGGGCAGTAATTGTTAGGTCTAATTCAGTATCTAGTGACCCCCAGTAGTTTGGTATGACTAACTTATTGAAGTTGAGTGTTGCTCAGGGCAGTAATTGTTAGGTCTAATTCAGCATCTAGTGACCCCCAGTAGTTTGGTATGACTAACTTATTGAAGTTGAGTGTTGCTAAGGGCAGTAATGGTTAGGTCTCATTTAGTATCTAGTGACCCCCAGTAGTTTGGTATGACTAACTTATTGAAGTTGAGTGTTGCTAAGGGCAGTAATGGTTAGGTCTCATTTAGTATCTAGTGACCCCCAGTAGTTTGGTATGACTATCTTACTGAAGGTCAGTGTTTTTCACGGCAGTAATGGTTAGGTCTCATTCAGTATCTAGTAACCCCCAGTAGTTTGGTATGACTGACTTACTGAAGCTGAGGGTTGTTTAGGGAAGTAATGATTAGGTCTCATTTAGTATCTAGTGTCCCCCAGTAGTTTGGTATGACTAACTTACTGAAACTGAGTGTTGTTCTGGGCAGTAATGGTTAGGTCTCATTCAGTATCTAGTGACCCTCAGTAGTTTGGTATGACTAACTTGCTGAAGTTGAGTGTTGTTCTTGGCAGTAATGGTTAGGTCTCATTCAGTATGTAGTGACCCCCCCCCCCATAGTTTGGTATGACTAACTTACTGAAGTTGGGTGTTATTCAGGGAAGTAATGATTATGTCTCATTCAGTATCTAGTGCCCACCAGTAGTTTGGTATGACTAACTTACTGAAGTTGGGTGTTATTCAGGGAAGTAATGGTTAGGTCTCATTCAGTATCTAGTGACCCCCAGTAGTTTGGTATGACTATCTTACTGAAGTTCAATGTTTTTCACGGCAGTAATGGTTAGGTCTCATTCAGTATCTAGTAACCCCCAGTAGTTTGGTATGACTGACTTACTGAAGTTGAAGGTTGTTTTGGGAAGTAATGATTAGGTCTCATTCAGTATCTAGTGTCCCCCAGTAGTTTGGTATGACTAACTTCCTGAAACTGAGTGTTGTTCTGGGCAGTAATGGTTAGGTCTCATTCAGTATCTAATGACCCTCACTAGTTTGGTATGACTAACTTTCTGAAGTTGAGTGTTGTCTGGGCAGTAATGGTTAGGTCTCACTCAGTATCTAGTGACCCCCCCCTCATAGTTTGGTATGACTAACTTACTGAAGTTGGGTGTTATTCAGGGAAATAATGGTTAGGTCTCAATCAGTATCTAGTGACCCCCAATCGCTTGGTATGACTAACTTACTGAAGTTGATTGTTGTTCAGGGCAGTAATGGTTAGGTCTCATTCAGTATCTAGTGACCCCCAGTAGTTTGGTATGACTATCTTACTGAAGTTCAGTGTTTTTCACGGCAGTAATGGTTAGGTCTCATTCAGTATCTAATAACCCCCAGTAGTTTGGTATGACTGACTTACTGAAGTTGAAGGTTGTTTTGGGAAGTAATGATTAGGTCTCATTCAGTATCTAGTGTCCCCCAGTAGTTTGGTATGACTAACTTCCTGAAACTGAGTGTTGTTCTGGGCAGTAATGGTTAGGTCTCATTCAGTATCTAGTGACCCTCAGTAGTTTGGTATGACTAACTTGCTGAAGTTGAGTGTTGTTCTGGGCAGTAATGGTTAGGCCTCGGTCAGTATGTAGTGACCCCCCCCCATAGTTTGGTATGACTAACTTACTGAAGTTGGGTGTTATTCAGGGAAGTAATGGTTACGTCTCATTCAGTATCTAGTGACCCCCAGTAGTTTGGAATACGAACTTACTGAAGTTGAGTGTTGTTCAGGGCAATAACGGTTAGGTCTTATTCAGTATCTAGTTACCCCACTAGTTTGGTATGACTAACTTACTGAAGTTGAGTGTTGTTCAGGGCACTAATGGTTAGGTTTCAATCAATATCTAGTTACCCCAGTAGTTTGGTATAACTAACTTACTGATGTTGAGTGTAGTTTAAGGCAGTAATGGTTACGTCTCATTCAGTATCTACTTACCCAAGTAGTTTGGTATGACAAACTTACTGAAGTTGAGTGTTGTTCTGGGCAGTAATGGTTAGGTCTTATTCAGTATCTACTGACCCCCAGCCATTTGGTATGACTAACTTACTGAAGGTGAGTGTTGTTCAGGGCAGTAATGGTTAGGTCTCATTCAGTATCTATTTACTCTAGTAGTTAGATATGAATAATCTACTGAAGTTGAATGTTGTTCGGGGCAGTAATGGTTAGGTCTCATTCAATATCTACTGACCCCCAGTAGTTTGGTAGGACTATCTTACTGAAGTTGAGTGTTATTCAGGGTGGTAATGGTTAGGTCTGATTCAGTATCTAGTGACCCAAAGTAGCTTGGTATGACTAACTTACTGAAGTTGAGTGTTGTTCAGGGCAGTAATGGTTAGGTCTCATTCAGTAACTAGTGACCCAAGTAGTTCGGTATGACTGACTTACTGAAGTTGAGTGTTGTTCAGGGCAGTAATGGTTAGGTCTCATTCAGTATCTAGTGACCCACAGTAGTTTGGTCTGACTAACTTACTGAAGTTGAGTGTTGTTCAGAGCAGTAGTGGTTAGGTCTCATGCAGTATCCAGTTACCCCAGTAGTTTGGTATAACTAACTTACTGAAGTTGAGTGTTGTTCAGGGCAGTAATGGTTAGGTCTCATTCAGTATGTAGTGGCCCCCAGTAGTTTGGTATGACTAACTTACTGAAGTTGAGTGTTGTTCAGGGCAGAAATTGTTAGGTCTCATTCAGTATCTAGTTACCCCCAGTAGTTTGGTATGACTGACTTACTGAAGTTGAGGGTTGTTTAGGGAAGTAATGATCAGGTCTCATTCAGTATCTAGTGACCCCCCAGTAGTTTGGTATGACTAACTTACTGAAACTGAGTGTTGCTCTGGGAAGTAATGGTTAGGTCTCATTCAGTATCTAGTGACCCTCACTAGTTAGGTATGACTAACTTACTGAAGTTGAGGGTTGTTCTGGGCAGTAATGGTTAGGTCTCATTCAGTATCTAGTGAGCCCCCCACTCATAGTTTGGCATGACTAACTTACTGAAGTTGGGTGTTATTCAGGGAAGTAATGGTTAGGTCTCATTCAGTATCTAGTGACCCCCAGTAGTTTGGTAAGACTAACTTACTGAAGTTGGGTGTTATTCAGGGAAGTAAAGGTTAGGTCTCATTCAGTATCTAGTGACTTCAGTAGTTTGGTATGACTAACTTTCTGAAGTTGGGTGTTGTTCAGGGCAGTAATATTTAGGTCTCATTCAGTATCTAGTGACTTCAGTAGTTTGATATGATTAACTTACTGAAATTGAGTGTTATTCAGGGAAGTAATGGTTAGGTCTCATTCAGTATCTAGTGACCCAAGTCGTTTGGTATAACTGACGTACTGAAGTTGAGTGTTGTTCAGGGTAGTAATGGTTAGGTCTCATTCAGTATCTAGTTACCCCAGTAGTTTGGTATGACTAACTTACTGAGTTTGAGTGTTGTTCAGGGAAGTAATGGTTAGGTCTCATTCAGTATCTAGTGACCCCCCCAGTAGTTTGTTATAACTAACTTACTGAAGTTGAGTGTTGTTCAGGGCAGTAATGGTTAGGTCCCATTCAGTATCTAGATACCCCAGTAATTTGTATGACTAACTTACTGAAGTTGAGTGTCATTCAGGGTAGTAATGGTTAGGTCTCGTTTATTATCTAGTGACCCGCAGTAGTTTGGTATGACTAACTTACTGAAGTTGGTTGTTATTTAGGGTGGTGATGGTTAGGTCTCATGCAGTATCCAGTGACCCCAGTAGTTTGGTATGACTAACTTCCTGAAGTTGAGTGTTGTTCAGGGCAGTAGTGGTTAGGTCTCATGCAGTATCCAGTGACCCCAGTAGTTTGGTATGGCTAACTTGTGAAGTTGAGTGTTGTTCAGGGCAGTAATGGTTAGGTCTCATTCAGTATCTTGTGACCCCCAGTAGTTTGGTATGACTAACTTACTGAAGTTGAGTGTTGTTCAGGGCAGTAATGGTTAGGTCTCATTTAGTATCTTGTGACCCCAGTAGTTTGGTATGACTAACTTACTGAAGTTGAGTGTTGCTTAAGGCAGTGATGGTGAAGTCTCATTCAGTATCTAGTGACTGCCAGTAGTTTGGTATGACTAAAGTACAGTTTTCTACCTACCATAAATGTAGATGTTCGAGTGCTAATACAGCTGCAGTAATCACATATGGGTTCTCTGCCGTCAGGCGGGTCCTCGGTCGGCCGAATTCCAAAGTCTTGGTCCAGCGTCGGTTGTTGTCACCTTCTTCCCTGACGTCAGTGCGACAGGGGTATATAAGTCACAGCCGACGCCATATTCTCCAGTCTTTCTTGCCCCAGATGTCAGGTGCCCCCAAAAGGAAGGCAATAGATAAATTATATATATATATATATATATATATATATATATAAATATATTCAAGCACTGCAATGTTATCAAAAAAGAGTAGTTGCAAGCAAATACACCATAGGAGGATAATCCAAAATAGGTTGTATGAGGAGGTGTTAGCCACTAGTCCTATACCTAGAGGTGAAGGAGGGAGGGAAACCTGGACTGCAGCTGTATTAGCACTCGAACATCTACATTTATGGTAGGTACAAAACTGTACTATGTTCATCGTGCATACAGCTGCAGTAATCACATATGGGTAGAATCCCAAAGCTATGCACAGGGTGGTAGGCACTAGGTAGAACTGGGATGAGCCAGAATGCCCTGCAACACAGCAGTAGCAAAGCCTGCTCTAGTTTTGGAATATAAAGGCAGGTGGTAGTGTCTTGTGAAGGTATGTACAGAACTCCAAGTGGCTGCCTCCAAGATATCTTTGGTAGGAACTCCTCTGAGGAAGGCTGTAGAGGTTGCTGTGGCCCTGGTGGAGTGTGGTCTGATGCCTACAGGGACAGATTTCCCATGATAGGAGTAACAAAATCGTATGCAGTGGCCTATCCATTTAGAGATAGTCTGTTTGGTAACAGGCTTCCCTTCAGCTCCTACAGCATAAGACACAAAAAGTTGTTCTGATTTCCTGAAAGGCTTTGTTCTGTCCAAATAGTAACGTAGCTGTCTATGGATGTCTAAGGAATGTAGCAGCCTTTCCCCTTTGTTTTGAGGATTGGGGTAAAAGGTAGGTAAGTGAATGGCTTGATTTAAAGCTACCCTGGATACCACTTTAGGCATAAATGACGGGTTGGTTCGAAGGGAAACCCTGTCCTGATGGAAGATAAGAAAGGGCTGCACAGCCATGAGGGCTTGAAGTTCCGAAACCCTACGAGCTGAGGTAATGGCCAGAAGGAAAGCTGTTTTCCAGGACAAATATTGCAAATCTGTTGAGGCAGCTGGTTCAAAGGGAGGCAATGTTAATTTTTCTAGAATGTAATTAAGATCCCAGGCTGGCACTGGTTGTTTCCTTGGTGGTCTTATATTCTTAGCCCCTCTGAGGAATTGCCTTAAAAGTGGGTGGGAGAATAATGGTGGATCCGTGTTGAATTCTTCAGAAATGGCTGAGGCATGGATTTTTATGGAGGAAAATGAAAGTCTACTGTTCAGCAGCTCAGCTAGATACTGTAATACCTGAGGCAAATTCAGTTTTCTGGGGTCCTGGCCTTTTTTCTCATTCCAAGAGCAAAACCGTTTCCATTTTGCGGAGTAAGTCTTCCTAGTAGATGGCCTTCTGGCCTCCAAAATGACATCCTGCACCTCTTTGGAGAGTAGGGTCTGCTGTGGTGTTAAGGAATTTTTCATGCAGCAAGATTGACTGTTTTCAGCTGACTGTGAAGAGTTTTGTAGCTGTGCTGAGTCAGCAGAAGAGGCATTAGAGGTAGAGGCCAGGGAGGAGTATGCGTTAGGCTCCTTAGGAGTGGGTACCAGTGCTGTCTTGGCCAGTCTGGAGCAATCAGTATCATCTTCGGTCTGTCTGCACTTGCTTTCAAGAGCACCTTGGGTAGAAGAGGCAGAGGTGGGAAAGCGTACACTGTCCATGCTGTCCAACTGAATGAAAGGGCATCCACCCTCCAGGCCTTTGGATGAAAAGTCCTTGAACAAAACTTTTCCAATTGATGGTTCCTGTGGGAGGCGAAGAGATCTATGTCTGGCCTTCCCCATGCTTGGATTATCTTTGTAAACACCTGTGGATGCAGCTTCCATTCGTGTGGATCCGTCATATTTCTGCTTAGATTGTCTGCCAGCGTGTTTTCCAAACCTGGCAAGTACTGTGCTTGAAGTTCGATTTGACATTCCAGAGCCAAGTTCCAAAGTGTCATGGCTAGTCTGCACAGGGGATATGAATGTGTTCCTCCGTGTTTGTTTATGTACCACATTACTGTGGTGTTGTCTGTTCTTATCAATAATTGTCCTGGATGCAGGAGGTCCTTGAATGCTGTAATTGCATTTATCACTGCTAGCATTTCTTTTTGATTGATGTGAAGGTGCTTTTCCTTTTGGGACCATTTGCCCTGAATGCACCTGCCTGTCATGTGCGGCCCCCAGGCATAATCTGAGGCGTCTGTTGTGATGACTTGATTTGCTTGAGGCTTGCAGAATGGGAGACCTGTGTTTGTTTGACATGCTTGGGCCCACCATAGAAATTCCTTTTACAAACATGGAATTATTGGTATTATTGTTTCCAAATTGTGGCTGTGTTGAGACCATAGGTTTTTTAGGTACCATTGAAGTTTTCTCATATGCAACTTTGCACATGGGATTAAAAGAATGCAAGATGCCATGAAGCCCAGAGCCTGCAGGATTTTCCTTGCAGTAAGCCTGGTACAATTTGCTAGTGTTTTGAAGTACTGAGTTAGTTGCCCTTGTTTTTCTGGCATAAGATAGGCCATCTGGGTGTTTGTGTCCAAGTTGGCACCCAGGAAAGTTATTTTCTGAGATGGTGTTAGCCTGGATTTCTCTTTGATGATTGTATATCCCAGAGAATTCAGTAACCGTGTTGCATAAGCCAGATGTTCCAGAAGAGTGTGCTTGCTGTCCGCTTGGATCAGGCAGTCGTCCAAATAAGGGTAAATTTGTATCCCTTGAAGTCTATAGTAGGCAATTACTGATGCCAGGCATTTCGTGAATACTCTGGGTGCAGTAGATAAGCCAAAGGGCAATGCAGAGAATTGATAGTGGATTGAACCTGCAAGAAATCTGAGGTATCTTCTGCAGCTTTTTCTGATTGGGACATGCAGGTATGCCTCCTTGAGGTCCAATGTTACCAGCCAAAACTCCTTGCCCAGCATGGGAAGAAGCTGCTGTAATGTGAGCATCTTGAATTTTGGTACGAGTAGAAATGTATTTAGGATGGATAAGTCCAAAATGGGTCTCCAGTCGGGTCCTTTTCTTGGTACCAGGAAAAGTATGCAGAAAAAACCTTGACCTTGTTCTTGAGTAGGAACCTCTTGAATGGCTTTCATGTCCATGAGTTTTGTAATTTGTATTTGCGCCTCTGCCCTTTGATTGTGTGGCAGGTTTGGCATGCCTCTCATTTTTGGAAGAGTGTGAAAATTAAATCTGTAGCCTCTGTTTATTATGTCCAGGATCCATTTGTCTGTTGTGATAATATGCCAATTTCTTGAAAATAGTGCCAGCTTTCCTCCCAAGGGAGCTGCCAGCTGAGATTTGCTTGGCATGAAAAGGAGGAAGTCATTGGGTTTGCTTTCTGTACTGTTGTGCACTGTTTTCGCCACCTCTTGGTGCTTGAGTTTGCCATTGCCTGCCTCTATATGATCCTTGAGATTGTCCTCTGCCCCTGGAGTGCCTGTATCTACCTCTTTGGGGCTTGTCCGTGGCTGGAAAGGACCAGTTTTTTGAAGGCCAATTTCTGCTAAAACGAGGTGGCTGTACCTGTAGAAAAGCCTTGACAGTTTGCATAGATTTAGCTTTTTCTTCCATTTTCCGTAGTATCTCCTCAGCATTAGTACCAAATAGCACATCCTTTTGTAAAGGAGCATCTAGTAGTTTAGCTTTAACATGATCAGGCAAGCTTTGTTCCATAAGCCAGGCATGTCTACGAATGACTGCACCTGTAGCAGCAGCTCTACTTGAGGCCTCTAAGGCATCATAACCACATTGTAAGGTGTGTTTACCCACTTGTTCTGCACTATGCATCATATCCTGCAATTCCTTCAAATCTGGTTGTTCAGGTTGAGACATTTTGTTTCTTAATTGTGATAACAGAAACTGCTGATATTTAAGCATATGGAACTGACAATTTAAGGCCCTCATGGCTAGGGTGGCCGAGGTGTATACCTTTTTCCCCCACCTTTCTAAGGATCTAGATTCTCTTTCGGAAGGTAGTGGATTCTTGGCAGTAGAGGCCTTCATTCCCTTGGGGCCTTGAGAAATGGTTTCAGGGTCAGCATTATGGCTTTTGAAAAGAAATTGATGAGAGTTAGGGACTCTGTAGTACCTATCAGGTTTGACTGGTGCAGGAGGCAGGGAATCCGGATTAAGACAAGCCTCCGAGTAAACATCATCAAGTATGTCCAGGACAGGAGGTATAGCCAGAGGTCTGTGTTGAGGTAACAAAAGAAATTCCCTAAGCCTTTTCTTGGAATCAGAAAAAGTCTTGGCCTTCCCAATGGAAGTGCTCCCTCAAGGTGTGCAAGGTTCCCCAAAAGAAAAATCCTCTGGGGGGAGATACAGAAGGAATGGACTGTTCTGCATCAGAATCTTCATAAGGGGAGTACGAGTGTTCCTCCACATCAGAATGTTCTGAGAAAATGGAGCCCTGTTCAGAAGAGGGAGAGTCTTCCTCCACTCTGGGTCTCTTGTCTGGAGGTGGTTGGGAACCCCTGATATAGGAAATTAAATCCTCAGCCATTTTAAGCATCTGTTTTTTAGGCATGGGGCCTGGGGGTGGGCCCTGTGCAACAGGCCTCTTGGGATGCATGGCTGATTTAGACTTAGTGAAGGCCTTAATGGAAAAGGAAGAAGAGGGTCTGAATACACCCTGGGTGGAAGTTGACCTGTCCACATTAGGAGGCTCAACACTCACTGTGGTTTTGGTGGTTGTAGTCTGAGTAAGGGCCGAGGTACCAGCGGTCTCGGGTACAGAAGACACCGCCAAGGAAGTGTCATTGGTAGTCAGGGACTGCATAGGCGTCTCGCTGAGAACCGGACCACGTACAGCCGGTTTTGGCGTGGTGTTGGTGGAGACCGCGGACCTCGCGTGTCGGTCCTTTCATTTTTTGGACAAAACGGTAGTCGGAGTATCCGACGACATTTTATAATCAAAGGCTTTACCAAAATAATGTTGGGCGAACTCCGCCTGATGCTTAATAGTGCGTTTATTGAAAGTAGCGCAAAAGCGACAGCCCGAGACGTCGTGGTCTGGGCCTAAACAAGGTATGCAGAGGGAATGGAAATCCTTATGCGGTATTTTCTTCCCACAAGAAATACAATTGTTAACTTTGTCTGACATCGGTCTGAGGCAAGAAAAGTTTCCCCAACGGGGTACTTAGCTTTAAAGAAGACTTCGTTTTCCAATTTTTCGTAAATTCAGGAGCTGGCCGACTGGCACTTGCAAACTGCTTCTGCTTCGGGCACCACGCGACAAAAAAGACTGGAGAATATGGCGTCGGCTGTGACTTAAATACCCCTGTCGCAGTGATGTCAGGGAAGAAGGCGACAACAACCGACACTGGACCAAGACTTTGGAATTCGGCCGACCGAGGACCAGCCTGACGGCAGAGAACCCATATGTGATTACTGCAGCTGTATGCACGATGAACATCTTATTGAAGTTGAGTGTTGTTCAGGGCAGTAACGGTAAGGTCTCATTCAGTATCTATTGACCCTCAGTAGTTTGGTATGACTAACTTACTGAAGTTGAGTGTTTTTCAGGGTATTAATGGTTAGGTCTCATTCAGTATCTAGTGACCCTAGTAGTTTGGTATGACTAGCTTACTGAAGTTGAGTGTTACTCAGGGCAGAAATGGTTAGGTCTCATTCAGTAGCTAGCAACCCCCCGTAGTTTGGTATGACTAACTTACTGAAGTTGAGTGTTGTTCAGGGCAGTAATTGTTAGGTCTCCTTCAGGATTGCAGATAGTTTGGCATGACTAACTTACTGATCTTGAGTGTTGCTCAGGGCAGTAACGGTTAGGTCTCATTCAGTATCTAGTGACCCTCAGTAGTTTGGTATGACTAACTTGCTGAAGTTGAGTGTTGTTCTTGGCAGTAATGGTTAGGTCTCATTCAGTATGTAGTGACCCCCCCCCATAGTTTGGTATGACTAACTTACTGAAGGTCGGTGTTATTCAGGGAAGTAATGGTTACGTCTCATTCAGTATCTAGTGACCACCGTAGTCTGGAATGACTAACTTACTGAAGTTGGGTGTTATTAAGGGAAGTAATGGTTAGGTCTCATTCAGTATCTAGTTACCCCCCCCCCCCGAGTAGTTTGGTATTACTAACTGACTGAAGTTGACTAAAGTTCAGGAAAGTAGTTGTTAGGACTCATTCGGTATCTAGTGACCCTCAGTCGTTTGGTATAACTAACTTACTGAAATTGAGTGTTGTTCTGGGCAGTAATGGTTAGGTCTCATTCAGTATCTAGTGACCCTCACTAGTTTGGTATGACTAACTTTCTGAAGTTGAGTGTTGTTCTGAGCAGTAATGGTTAGGTCTCATTCAGTATCTAGTGACCCCCCCCTCATAGTTTGGTATGACTAACTTACTGAAGTTGGGTGTTATTCAGGGAAGTAATGGTTAGGTCTCATTCAGTATGTAGTTACCCCCAGTAGTTTGGTATGACTAACTTAGTTGGGTGTTATTCAGGGAAGTAATGGTTAGGTCTCAATCAGTATCTAGTGACCCCAGTAGTTTGGTATGACTAACTTACTAAAGTTGAGTGTTGTTCAGGGCAGTAATGGTTAGGTCTCATTCACTACTTAGTGACCTCCAGTAGTTTTGTATGACTAACTATCTGAAGTTGAGTGTTGATCAGGGCAATAAAGGTTAGGTCTCATTCAGTATCTAATTACCCAAGAAGTTTGGCATGACTAACTTACTGAAGTTGAGTGCTGTTCAGGGCAGTAATGGTTAGGTCTCATTCAGTATCTAGTGACCCCCAGTAGTTTGGTATGACTAACCTACTGAAGTTGAATATTTTTCGGGGCAGTAATGGTTAGGTCTCATTCAGTATATAGTGACCCCAGTAGTTTGGTATGACTAACTTACTGAAATTGAGTGTTGTTCTGGGCAGTAATGATTAAGTCTCATTCAGTATCTAGTGCCCCCCCCCATAGTTTGGTATGACTAACTTAGTGAAGTTGGGTGTTATTCAGGGAAGTAATGGTTAGGTCTCATTCAGTATCTAGTGACCCCCAGTAGTTTGGTATGGCTAACTTCCTGAAGATGACTGTTTTTCAGGGCAGTAATGGTTAGGTCTTATTCAGTATCTACTGACCCCTAGCCGTTTGGTATGACTAACTTACTGAAGTTGAGTGTTTTTAGGGCAGTAATGGTTATGTCTCATTCAGTATCTAGTGACCCCCAGTAGTTTGGTATGACTAACTTACTGAAGTTGAGTGTTGTTCAGGGCAGTAATGGTTAGGTCTCATTCAGAATACAGTGACCCCAGCAGTTTGGAATGACTAACTTACTGAAGTTGAGTGTCATTCGGGGCAGTAATGGTTAGATCACATTCAGTATTTAGTGAACCCCAGTAGTTTGATATGACTAACTTACTGAAGTTGAGTGTTGTTCTGGGCAGTAATGGTTATCAACTGAAGTTGAGTGTTGTTCTGGGCAGTAATGGTTAGGTCTCATTCAGAATCTAGTGATCCCAGCAGTTTGGAATGACTAACTTTTTGAAGTTGAGTGTTATTCAGGGCAGTAATGGTTAGGTCACATTCAGTATTTAGTGACCCCCAGTAGTTTGATATGACTAACTTACTGATACTGAGTGTTATTCAGGGAAGGAATGGTTAGGTCTCATTCAGTATCTAGTGACCCCAGTAGTTTGGTATGAATTACTTACTGAAGTTGAGTGTTGTTCAGGGCAGTAATTGTTAGGTCACATTCAGTATTTAGTGACCCCCAGTAGTTTGATATGACTAACTTACTGAAATTGAGTGTTATTCAGGGAAGTAATGGTTAGGTCTCATTCAGTATCTAGTGACCCCCCCCCCCCCGTAGTTTGGTATTACTAAATTACTGAAGTTAATTAATGTTCAGTGAAGTAATGGTTAGGTCTCATTCAGTATCTAGTGACCCCAGCAGTTTGGTATGACTAACTTACTGAAGTTGAGTGTTGTTCAGGGCAAAAAAAAGAAACACCAAAATGAAAAATGCAGTCAACTGGATAAATCTTTACTTCTTTACTTGATTCTGATACCTCGGCCTTCGCCTTCAATGGAATAAATTACTTTGTACAAAGCCAGTTTTTAAATACACCAATTAATTAAGTAATCCAACAACTAAACAATTAGTTAAATTCATTAATTAAATAATCTTTGTTAAAGAACTTTTTCCATTTATCACAAACCAATATTACAATTCATTTTAATATAAATATGAATATTATAACCTTCAGTGTTAAATTTCATATTTAAATTTCTAAATTCATCCCATTTGGATACAGGGTTTTATAATTTATTATAAAATTTGATTCCATTCTCAACAGTTTTTTCTGAAAATTAAGGTTTGCCCCCCACCCCCATCAGGTTTGGCCAAAATACTAAATATTAGATCTGTACATCCACCGTCATGATACTGATGAAAATGATTAGCTACTGGACTATCCAATCTACCATTCCTAATATCTCCCAAATGTTCCATAATCCTCAATTTTACCTTTCGTTTTGTCTGTCCTATATACCATTTTTTAATCTCACAATTACAACCTATTATATAGATTACCCCAAAGGAATTACAATTAAAGTAATCAATGGCATTATATTTAATGCCATTTATTTTGCTACCATCCAAATTCACAATTTTTCTACAAACTTTACACCGCCCACAGGCAAAAGCACCTGCATTATTAGCTCTGTCCCTCCTGCCTTTATATCTGACCAACTCTTTTAAATTGCTACACCTGCTATAGGAAAAAATAATATTATTAGGGACTACAGTTTTTAAAAAATCATCACCAATAACAATGGGCCACATATTTAACACCGTTCTTTTTAAAATGGGCGAAAAAAGTGAAAACCTATTTTCAAAAAATATTTTATCTCCACCATCTGGATTACTACCATCATTATAAGTTGTTTCCAAAATTCCTTTTTTACTAAGTATTGTTTCCCCACTTGTTTTACCACTACAGCTTGTTCTCAAACATTGATAATCCAAAGGATCCAAATTTAATTCTCTTTCCACTTTTTTCCTGTGTAACATAATATTATCCCATTGATATCCTCTGTTTTTTAATTTTTCACAAATTATATCAAATTCCCTCTTAATATTCCTAACCTCTGATGTATTTCCAGCAATTCTTTTAAATTCTCCTAAAGGTAAAGAGTTGATCAAATGAAAACTATGCATACTAGTAGCATGTAAAAACTTGTTTACTGCTGTTGCCTTGTGAAAGGGTTTGTGCTGTATTTTTCCATCACAACCAACATAAAACTTTACATCCAAAAACTGGATGGACCTTACATCCACAATAGAAGTAAAATCCAAACCACAAAAATTTTGTTTCAAATTGGATATAAAATCATTGAACTCCAAAGGATCACCCTTGCACAAAAACAACAGGTCATCAATAAACCTTTTATAAACAATCGCATTTTTTTGAAAAAAAGTAGTAGTATACAAAAATAAATTTTCAAAATACCCCATGAAAATTATGGCATAAGAGGGAGCAAAACTAGCGCCCATTGCCATGCCTTCCTTTTGCAAAAATATTTTTTATCTAATTCAAAATAATTGTAAGACAAAATTCCAAAAGGGAAATAATAAATGATGTTCTAGGTCCATCACCCAGAAGCTTGTGCACTGCATCCAAACCCCACCTGTTAGAAATAGAGGTATATAAAGATTTCACATCAACACTTGCCCAATAAAAATTATCTTGCCATAGTATTCCCTTGAAACTATCACAAACCTCCTTAGTGTTTTTAACATGTGAGGGAATTCTTGAGATATGCTCCTTTAAAACTGAATCCAAAAAGATACCCACATTCTGTTGTTCAGGGCAGTAATGGTTAGGTCTCATTCAGTATTTGGTGACCCCAGTAGTTTGGTATAACTAACTTACTGAAGTTGAGTGTTCTTCAGGGCAGTAATGGTTAGGTCTCATTCAGTATCTGGTGACCCCAGTAGTTTGGTATAACTAACTTACTGAAGTTGAGTGTTCTTCAGGGCAGTAATGGTTAGGTCTCATTCAGTATCTGGTGACCCCAGTAGTTTGGTATAACTAACTTACTGAAGTTGAGTGTTCTTCAGGGCAGTAATGGTTAGGTCTCATTCAGTATCTGGTGACCCCAGTAGTTTGGTATAACTAACTTACTGAAGTTGAGTGTTCTTCAGGGCAGTAATGGTTAGGTCTCATTTAGTATCTAGTGACCCCAGTTGTTTGGTATGACTAACTTACTGAAGTTGAGTGTTGCTTAGGGCAGTAATGGTGAAGTCTCATTCAGTATCTAGTGACTGCCAGTAGTTTGGTATGACTAACTTACTGAAGTTGAGTGTTGTTCAGGGCAGTAATGGTTAGGTTTCATTCAGTATCTAGTGACCCCAGTTGTTTGGTATGACTAACTTACTGAAGTTGAGTGTTGCTTAGGGCAGTAATGGTGAAGTCTCATTCAGTATCTAGTGACTGCCAGTAGTTTGGTATGACTAACTTACTGAAGTTGAGTGTTGTTCAGGGCAGTAATGGTTAGGTTTCATTCATTATCTAGTGACCCCAATAGTTTGGTATGACTAACTTACTGAAGTTGAGTGTTGTTTAGGGCAGTAATGGTTAGGTCTCATTGAGTATTTAGTGACCCCCAGTAGTTTGGTATGACTATCTTACTGAAGTTTAGTGTTGTTCAGGGCAGTAACAGTTAGATCTCATTCAGTATCTAGTGACCCCCAGTAGTTTGGTATGACTAACTTACTGAAGTTTAGTGTTGTTCAGGGCAGTGATGGTTAGGTCTCATTCAGTATCTAGTGACACCAGTAGTTTGGTATGACTAACTTACTGAAGTTGAGTGTTGTTTAGGGCAGTAATGGTTAGGTCGCATTGAGTATCTAGTGACCCCCAGTAGTTTGGTATGACTATCTTACTGAAGTTTAGTGTTGTTCAGGGCAGTAATGGTTAGGTCTCATTCAGTATCTAGTGACCCCCAGTAGTTTGATCTGACTAAGTTACTGAAGTTGAGTGTTTCTCAGGGCAGTAATGGTTAGGTCTCAGTCAGTATCACTGAACAATTCAGGAGTGAAGAGAATAATTTTGACTTCTTGGGATTTACCAAGAACTGAGAGTGATTAAGATGGGATCCAATGGAGGAATATAATGTTGTGAGTTTTGTTTGTAACGCTATAGACCAAGCTCCCCTTTGAATGTAGACTACATGATCCTAATGTTGGTATGGGCATCTAGTCTGAGTCTTTATTTCTCATCTTCATTCATCCAGATCTGGTGGACGTTGTCAGAAATAGGCATATCTGAGGGATATAAATTTAGGGCTGCAAAATGGGTGAGCACTATAGTTAAGGGTCATTGTCTTCAAAAATTACAGTCCTAGATGCTGAAAAAAGCCTTTGACTACATTTGTTGTTCATTTTTGGATGAGATGTTTATCCACTTTGTGGTACATGCCTCTTTGTAGACTTTATAAAAGAAGTAAAGCTGTACTAAGACAAGGAGCCTGCAATTCTCAGTCCTTTTGCATGGCAAGTGTGATGAAACAAGGATACCATTTACTGCCCATTATCTTTACTGCCGTCACACAACCTCTGACTATTTCACTGTGGACTTCACTAATGGAGTTCGTGAATAACGGTCTGACATGTGAAATAAGGAATCAGTTAGATTTGTTTGTGGATGATCTTCTACTGTTGTTGAGAGACCCATCCCACTGTCTACCAGCTTTAAAGTCTTGGAAACCGTCTTGTTGGTAGTAAGTCAATTTTGTTTTGATAACTTTCTTCCCTTGTAGGTTTAAGGGAGCACTATGACTGTCCTTGCAACAATTTATATTTCACATATTTAGGAATTTTGTTGGTGCCAATTCCTAGAACTGCCAGAGATCTAAATAACAAAAACATGTGAACAAACATTTCTGCTGATATAGACAGATGGCAGAGTACCCGGTGTCTACATTGGAAATAAGAATATTGCTGGTTACATCTGTTTTATTTCTAAAAGTTCTCTGTGTCTTCCAAAACTTTCTCTTATACTTTCTATCCAAGTAGATACTCCTTTTATATGGGCTCCATCTGGGCCCAAAGCTTCTCCTGCTGCCCATCATGGTGAAAAATTTGAAGGAAGACTTCAGATTCTTTAAGCTATCCAGTATTGTTTCATATTAAATTACTTGTACTTAGCTAAACCAATCCATTGGTTGTCATTTTAGGTCAATTCTGTCTGTGTATGATAACAGTCACCTTCACCTATCTTTATGACACAATACTCAAAGTAGTAACAAGAGGGTTCCTTGGTATGTTATATTTTACAAATAATTAACAGAACAATGTTATTTTCCATTACTTGAATGACATACTAAGGAAGCCTGACACAAGGGATAAGCTTGTCCTTTTGCTTCTAATTTTCTCTCCCAATTTCCCTCCAGATTCTAGGGTTGCCCTAGATGTCTTTGCTACCTCACATTAGTGGGGTAAATATGTCAATCTTGGGATGTTATGTTGTACATATAATTCACAGAACAATGTTATTTTCTGATCCTTGAATGACATACTATGAAGGCTTGTCACACATGATTATAGGTTCATAGGTGTTTACTAAGCTAATGACCACAAGAGCCTTTTTAAGCCTAGCCATGCACCCCAAATCTCTGACAAGTTCTGATACCCCTGATAAGTGTAAGCATGGGCCTGGGAGATGAACAAATTTACAAGTTACCTGTCTGCATGAGAGACATAGGTGCCAAACCAGGGATGAATTTTTGGTTTCCCATCCAATTGTTTAAGTTGCACGTGAATTGGCTTAGGGAGGAACTCTGCTTTACATGGATGGGGTGCCTGTTCCATAGATGGGGTAGTATCTGGGATACATACCTATCTCTCCAGCAGGTCCTATTTATATCACAGGCAAGGTTTAAGTCTTTAGAATGTGTAATTCTGGTACTGTTTGTTTTGTGGATATGCAGGAGGTCCATCAGAGTGCGGTCTGATAACGACCTGTATCCCAGGCATAGATCACCCCTCAAAAGCCTGTAGGAGACAGAATACAGGGATAGGGACTTGAGGCGGTCTGCATGGGACATATTACTTATGCCCTGTATTCTTTTGTGAGGAACCTCTGAGGACATTCCAGTTGCTGGATATGCCTGGTTAGGTACATACCAAAGGGGGCATTGTACTCAATGATAGGTCTGATGAATGCCAAATACTGTGGAACAATGACTTCCTTGGACTTAGATGCCATAACTTGGTTTATAAGTTGTGCAACATAGAATGATTTCCTCACCACTCTAGACAAATGATGATCAAAGGCTAGATTTCTATCTATGTGTGTCCCTAAGTCCCTAACTACTGGGTCAACTCTAAGGGGTGTGTTGTCAATATGATAGTTACCAGGGATGGATGACTTCCCAAAGGATACTATTATGCATTTCTTGGCATTTAGTTTTAGTCCATGACTCTGACACCAGTTGTTTGTCTGTGTCAGCCCCTTCTGGAGAACATTTGTGCCCGTGTGAGATTCAATGACAGTTCCTAATTTGCAATCATCTGCAAATTTAGTCAGCCAGAGACCATTGACATTGGCCTTGGCTTCTGAGAAGTAAATGCCAAAAAAGAGCAGGCCAAGGATTGATAAGTTTGCACTTTTAATTTTCTCACCCAATATCCCTCCAGATTCTCTGGTTGCCCTAAATATTGTCACTACCTTGCATTGATGGGATAGATATATACATTTTTCCTTTGAAGACTTTTGTTCTGCTTGTGGCTTAAACAGTAAGAATTTCTTTTCACTGCAGTCTAGTGTGATGTTATTTGAAAGTAGGAGCTTCCTGATAACATCCTCCAGCCCTTAGCTAAGTATTTCATTAACACTATCACAATACAAATGCCTTCATTAAAGCTACATCGGCTACATCTATAATGTATTTTTATTTACTTGCCATACAATATAATATGACTTAGGATTTTAAGAAACTGTATCAGAGGGAGAGAGATTGCCTTTTGGAGGACGAGAAGGGTTTAAAACTGTGTGTATCCCTTCCATACTCTCTGCAGCCTCAGATAGCAGATGTTCACATCAGAATGCCTATAACATCTCTTTAATTCCACGTAACCATCAGCAACTTTTTTGCCCACAATTTTCTAGATTTTTTTGAGTTGTAAGGCAGTTATGCAGGTGCCTGGGTACGTATGTTTTGGGATTTCCCACATTGTAGAAGTACTGGAGTTCTTTTCAGACTGAATATGTGATATTGTGGGAACTGCTACTCTGTAATTGTTTATAGACCACTTAGTAATGTTAGCTGTTTACACAGTTTATTTTTCTTTTTTTAGGGAGCATTTTGACAGTAGTTAAATGTTAGTATTAGGAAGTAGAAATCCCCACATGAGCCCTTGTTGGAAAATTTTAGGTCACATATGTGAGTTGAAATTATATGTCCCCATTTTAAGTGTGATACTTTGCAAACAGAGTAATCACATTACCCTCCTGCACTCTTAGTGTTACCCAACCCGGACCCCCTTCTCCATTGTGCACTCTTAATGGACGTCTCTTTTTCTTCTTCTATCTGCTTTTCCTACGCCAGTTTTATAGTTCATCCAACTATGTTGTTCCTTATTTTGGATTGTTCCAGACATTTATTCTCATTTCTATATACTTCTCATTGTGTAACAGAATTAGAGTTTCCAATGCATTTACAGCAATGTGGTGTCACGTTTCCTCACAAAGTCTGCGGAGGCTATTGGGCCCTTGTTGCTAAACATCTGTATACTACAATGGTTAACTCTGTTTTATTTGGTGAATCTGTAGTCTTAATACAGTGAACAGATGAGATTTAGACAGCATTTTATCTGTTTTCTGAATGGAAATATTTAGTATTGCCTTAAATGTAACTAAAATTATATAAAAAGAGAGAAAATGCAGTTTGCTGTATAGAAGTCAAGATAAAAGAATGAATAAATATGCTGCAGGCAAACCACAATAAGATCTTAGAGCAATTCTATTTGGATTGAAATCATACATCACATTGTTCTGCAAAGTGTTTGGTACCTAATCACTACTTTTGTCTCAATTAAACAACACATTAAGGTTACTAATAACTGCAAGATATCACAGAGAGTCCTGATTTAGGATGTCAACCACAAAAGGCAAAACAAAAGTATGACCACCTGTACAATAACTCCCAATAAAACATCATTAAGTATATGAAGATGGTGATGGTAAGTTTTAAAAAAACATCTCTTATGTGGGTAGTTTTTGCTTGAAGTGTGCCATGAAATCCTAGAGTACATTCCATATATGACCCTCTGTGGGAAAGGATGCTTAACTGTATCCTATCGCACAGGGTCCCTCCTGATACTAATCCAACACCAGATGTGTGCTGAAGACTTCCACGATCTCTATCTTATTCCAGGAGTGGCTGCATCTGTTCCTGTACTCCTCATAAATCTGTGATAGTGACTAAGTGCACAAACTCGCCTACCCTCCCCAATGGAAAACAATCAGAACCCTAGATTCGCTCACATACATATCCATTTAATGTAATATATATGTTATCAGTCACACTTCTTTTGATAATGATTAGAAATGTTCCCATATGATCACCACTTCATACATATGTATAAATGATTCAATTCCTGTTTAGAGGTAAGCACTAGGCTAGTTGCCCTTATGAGTAATTTTAAATGTAGCTGATTTCCTTTCAAATGTGAGAATCAAACTCTGTACCTTGTGTTTCTGAGGTAAACACCTCAGCTATTATACCAAGCCCCAATTTTTTTTTTGCCCATCTGTAAGCAGTCACAGACTTCAGCTTTGCCTCTTTGCCTTGACAAGGCTCATAGCTAGCCATTACAGGATTCTCTAAATGATCACATCTGCCCCTGCCCTGTCAGCCCATCTGGTGGTAATAATATCATAATACTTGAACGTGTCTGTGGTAGTGAGGAAATCATTCTATGTTGCACACTTAAGTCCAAGGAAGTCATTGTTCCACTGTATTTAGCATTCATCAGACCTATCATTGAGTACAATGCCCCTTTGGTATGTACCTAACAAGGTATATCCAACAATGGGAATGTCCACAGAGGTTCCTCACTAAAAGAATACAGGGTGCAAGTTAAATGTTCTATGCAGACCACCACAAGTCCCTATCCCTGTATTCTGTCTCCTACAGGCTTTTGATGGGAGATCTATGCCTGGCATGTAGGGTGTTGCCAGACCCCACTGTGATAGACCTCCTGCATATCCACAAAACACAAAGTACCAGAATTACCTATTCTAAAGACTTAAACCATGCATGTGATAAAAATAGGACCTGCTGGAGAGAGAGGTATGTATCCCAGAGACTACCCTGTCTATGGAACAGGCTCCCCATCCATGTGAAGCAGAGTTTCTCCCTAACCCAATTCAAGTGCAACTTGAAAAATTGAATTGGGAAAAGGAAATTCATCACTGTTTGGCACCTAAGTCTCTAATGGACACAGGCAACCTGTGAATGGTTCATTTCCAAGGTCCCTGCTTATAAATGTTTCATCTCTCAACCCCCTGCTTACACTTATCAAGGGTATCAGAACTTGTCAGAAATTTAGGATGCATGGCTAGGCTTAAAAAGGCCCTTGTGGTTGTTAGCCTAGTAAACATCTATGACCCTATGAACCTATAATAGTGTATTAGAATATCACAGCTACTCAATACTATTCAACAACCCCACATGAAGGCAATCTGCCCAAAGCCTGTGTTACTCTAGACCCATGGACTACACAGTGCTCCTGCTAAAGGTACTCAATTTTGGGACTTCAAACTGCCCCATCTTATCACTACACAAGTAATCTCTGTATTGCAACTCACTGGCATTTTATTACTGGGCTTATTCTGCCTTACCACCCTTCTTCCTCTGAGCTGCCCCTACAGCCTCCCATCAAGTACATCATTCAGTGACCTCCCCATCACAGTCCTCTTAAGTTTTTAAGTGGGAAAACCATGCTTCTCCACAACATAGTGATAACTCAGTATATCCCATCATGTACAGGGCTGGGTAACTGGTCCACAATATAGTGATAACTCAGTATATCCCATCATGTACAGGGCTGGGTAACTGGTCCACAACATTGTGATAACTCAGTATATCCCATCATATACAGAGCTGGGTAACTGGTTCACAACATAGTGATAACTCAGTATATCCCATCATATACAGGGCTGGGTAACTGGTCCATAACATAGTGATAACTCAGTATATCCCATCATGTTCAGGGCTGGATAACTGGTCCACAACATAGTGATAACGCAGTATATCCCATCACATACAGGGATGGGTAACTGGTTCACAACATAGTGATAACTCAGTATATCCCGTCATGTACAGGGCTGGGTAACTGGTCCATAACATAGTGATAACTCAGTATATCCCATCATGTACAGGGCTGGGTAACTGGTCCACAACATAGTGATAACTCAGTATATCCCATCATATACAGAGCTGGGTAACTGGTTCACAACATAGTGATAACTCAGTATATCCCATCATATACATGGCTGGGTAACTGGTCCATAACATAGTGATAACTCAGTATATCCCATCATGTTCAGGGCTGGATAACTGGTCCACAACATAGTGATAATGCAGTATATCCCATCATATACAGGGATGGGTAACTGGTTCACAACATAGTGATAACTCAGTGTATCCTATCAAGTACAGGCCTGGGTAACTGGTCCACAACATAGTGATAACTCAGTATATTCCATCATGTACAGGCCTGGGTATCTGGTCCACAACATAGTGATAACTCAGTATATCCCATCATGTACAGGGCTGGGTAACTGGTCACAACATAGTGATAACTCAGTATATCCCATCATGTACAGGCCTGGGTAACTGGTCCACAACATAGTGATAACTCAGTATATCCCATCATGTACAGGGCTGGGTAACTGGATGAGTAACTTGGCAAATAATAGTCTGAAAATATAAAAGTATAATCATCTATTTATTTCTGAAAGTTACCCCCTCCCTAGTCAAATCTGACCATTTTGTTGTGATCTTTATGAAAACCTGCTTTGTGGCCCCTAAAACTTTATTATGGTCAGGGATTAGTCCCAGACCCATTACTTACAACTCAGTGATCTTACTGATAATCCCAAATGACATTGCTCCCACAAGCCTTCTAACTGTGGCTCCTCTCAAATGACATTGCTCCCCCACAAGCCTTCTACTGTGGCTCCTCCCAAATGACATCACTCCTACACAAGCCTTCTAACTGCGTCTCCTCCCAAATGACATCACTCCCCCACAAGCCTTCTAACTGTGGTTCCTCCCAAATGACATCACTCTGACTCCCACAAGCCTTCTAACTGTGGCTCCTACTTACTGCTCTGGCTTTACTCCTTCAAGGGTAGATGATATGAAGAATCAGTACCTATCTCAAATGGGAAATTTAAAACTCTAAGAAAAAAATGGCAAGTCATATTCCACAGGGCTGTGTCCCTTTCTCTTTGTTATATATATATGTCTATGACATAAAAGCCAATATCAGGGGAATATGGATAACCACGTTTAGTGACAACTGCAAACTGTGGGTAATTATTAAACTCCATTTTGATACTCAGATTTTCCAACAAGGGCTGGACTAAATTATTTATTTATTTTATTATTTCCTTTTTCAACGGAGGCCTTGGGAAAAAAACTAGTTACTTAGTAGACAATTTTGTTAGTAGAAAAAATCTTATAATACAATGAAGAAAAAATAATAATAGACATTCATAACAGTAAAAAGACTAAAACAGAATAAATTGGTCAAGTGGAAGACAAGACCAATAATCTTGATAACAATGCTTCTAGAAGATTGTTCTTACAATAGTAGCATTTAGTGACATTGTATACAATGAGCGTGCAATTAGGATACTTAGCCTTAGATGACTGCAAACTGGGAGCCATTATTGAATCCCCAAATGATGTGGATACTCTACAAAAGGGCCTTACAGAAACAGATGCTTGGTGCCAGAGCCATGGGCTCAAGCTCATTGCCAAGAAATGTATTGTTATCCCCTTTGGGAAAAAACATGTATCCATGAATTACCATATAGGTGGCAGTACACTAAACACAGAAAGTGTGATAAGAGACTTAGGGACGCAGGTGGACAGTGGTCTCACCTTCGATAACCACATCGCCACAACAGTCAGGAAATCCTTCTATGTGGCACACCTCATCACGAAGGGCTTTTCATCCAGAAAAAAGGAGGTCATTGTCCCACTGTACTCATCCCTCATTAGACCTATTATAGAATACAATGCCCCATTTGGTATGTACCTCTCAAGACATCTGCAACAACTGGAAAGGCCTCAGAAATACCTCACTAAAAGAATCACAGGCCTAAAGCAGATGGCCTATGCTGACCGCCTTAAAAAACTCCAGCTATACTCTGTCGCATATCGTCTACTCAGAGGTGATCTCTGCTTAGCATACAAGGCCATGTCAAACCCAGAGCTGTTGGACATGCTACACTTAAAGAAATCCCCAATCCCTCAGAGCTACACGCTCCAGGGATCTAAACCTTGTCATCACAATAAACAAAACATGTTGGAGGGATAGGTTCCTGACCCAGGGACTCCCCAGACTCTGGAATAGATTGCCCATACATGTCAAGCAGAGTGCCTCTTTGGACCTCTTCAAGAGGAACCTTGACGATTGGATGGGAGAAAGGAAATTCACCCCAGGGATCACGTCAGTCGCCCTGCTAGACAGGGGTCCAGGAAAGTAAATAATGTGGGAAGAAATATTCAGGGAATTGTTATGGCTAGGCTTGTATAGGCCCTAGGGCTGATAGCCTAGTACTAACCTATGAACCTATGAACCTATGAACCTATGAACCTATATACAGGTAACATAGCAAACTAAAGACTTAAAATATACTAGGTATTAACAGTGAGAAAGAAAAAAAACAACATAAGGTAGTCATATGACTTAAATTCAATGCTCATTACATATGCAATTAAAATTTTTAAATCAGCTAGTTCCATGGTTTGGGCTACCCATGCCTATTACATGTACAAGTCCAGAAGTGGTGAGATTTATTTATTTTTATTTTACATTTGTTTACCAGGTAGTGTCTGACTGGGCTGGGGAGCCTGTTTTCAGCGGAGACCCAGAGAGAAAAGCTCCACAACATACAATACAATTTAAGACATTTGACTAAAACAGTAAGAATAATTACATATCAACAGAGTAGTACAGCATTTGAGTATTTGGGGTTAGAGTACATAACAGTGTAAATGACATAATGTTAAGGTAGGTATTAATATTATATGTTAAACTCGGAGGATAATAAAATACAGGTAGATTAAGAAGGTGAAAAGATAGAATGCTTTGTAATTAGAATAGAGATTGAGAGCAAACTAATTAGTGAGTGGGGGGGGGGGGTAAGTAAAAGGAAAAAATGAGGCAGGAAGGATTTTAAAACCAGAGTTGAGGGAAACACGATATGGGCTTTAATGCGATGCTTGAAGTTTTTTAAGCTAGTTATAGTTCTGATTTTGAGTGGTAAGGCATTCCACAGTTTAGCAATGTAGTATTAGTATAGAGAGTCACCTGAGCTATTTTTACTCCTGCTTACTTCAGTTACAGCTTTATTAGTGGATCTTAGTGGATGGGTACTTGTATGGGGGTTGAGGAGGCCTTGTAGAGCTGGAGTTTTATTGGGTTTATAGAATATCTGGTGGACAGTGGAGAGTTTTGTGAGGATGAGTTGGTGGGGTAGTTATAACCAAGATAGTTGTCTTAGGGTTTTGCAATGATAGGTTCTAGGAGGGCAACTAGTAGCAAATTTAGCTATCTTATTATCGCAGGCATCTAACTTGCTTAGGTCTGATTTGGAGAGGTTGGTAAGGATGGGTGAGCCGTACAGTAAAGTTGACAGAAGGTGAGTTCTGGCTGTGGTTATTCTGGAGTCTGTGGTTAAGTAGCTTTTGCATCTATTTTCTTGTGTACTTTTTTTTACAGTGTGGGCAAAGTGTAAGTCAAACTTTAGATTTTGATGAATAATAACACGAGAAGTTTGGTGGATGGTACTGGTTCGATCAAAGTCTTATTGCTGGACATGATATTGAAGTAAGTGGATTGGGTTTAGAGTTTAGTGGGGTGGATGAGCCTACGTCTGGTTTTATTTGGGTTCAGGATTAATTGGGCATCTGCCAACCATGATTTAATAGCACTGAAGGATGTCTGGGTTATGTTCTGTAGTTCAGGTAGAGTTGGGGCAGATTGTATGACCGTGGAGTCATCTGCATATTGTATAAGGGTGGCTAGAGTTGTAGCATTATGGAGATTACTTGTAAACAGGTTAAAAAGGAGGTGGCCAAGAATAGACCCTTGGGGCATGCCCATTGTCACTGGTAGTAAGGGAGAAAGAGCTTTGTTCTACTGTACCGCTTGTTGCCAATTGTTGAGGTAATTCTGAAACCAGGCTAGAGTGGAATAGCTTAGGTTCAGTTTGGACAGGGCAGTCAGCAATTTGTTATGAGAGACTGTATCGAAGGCTATCGATAAGTATAAAAAGATTGCTGATACTAGGTCACCTTTATTTCTAAGTTGATTGAAGGTGTTAGTGAAGCTAATGAGGGCTATGGCAGTACTATGGTAGGAGTGAAAGCCGTGCTGAGTATTTGTAAGTTATTTATTGTCTAGAAGATGGTTAAGTATTTGGGTGTGAACACACCTTTCAAGGATTTTTGATAGAGAGGATAGGATTTCTATGGGCCGATGGAGAAGTCGATGGAGGGACCTCCTTTTTGTAGGGGTATGATGTGTGGGGATGCATTACTCGGATATGGAATGGTTAATTAGTAGGGAAACTGGATAGGAGATGGATTCAGCTGCTATTTTTAGGGTAGGTTGTCACCTGCCAGGGGTAGTGGATTTTAGCCTGAGCAAGTATTTGTGTGTGGTATATGTTGGGACTGGTTTTAATGAGAGGCTGTTGTTATTATCTAGTAGAGAGGTTAGGTTAGAGAGAGGTTAATGCTGGTATAATATCCTTGGGCTTACCGTTAACATTAGAAAATGCATCATAGTTTAATTTGGCAAGTCCATCATCATCTCTGCTTGTCATTTAGATAACATTCCACATAAATTTGACAGTCACCAGGGACATGGGTATGTATCTTGACAACAGACTCTCCTATGATCACCATGTCTCTGGTGGTTAGAAAGTCCTTCTACATTGTACAATATATCCATTGTGGTATCTCCTCAAGGTCCCAAGAAGTTGTAATTCTGCTTTATTCATCTCTCATTAGGTCCATCATTGAACATAATGCACCTTTTCACAGTTTGCACAGTTTGTTTTGTAGTCCTTATAATGTATTTTTACCATCTCAACAGTGCTTACTCCTCTCTGTACTCTTCTTTTCTAGACCTAACACCACTCTAAGTAATCAGCTGCAATAACATCTTTATCTTTAACCAGACTGGTGGATACATTCTTATATGAAAAGCGCAATCCACGTCTGAAATGTCTGCTAACACAAACAGCTACAGTTAACTTTGTGTATGTGTCTACCTGTTTGAGCTAATATTCATTATCCCCTGGAGAGCACTCTGCTTTGGCTTGTAAGCAGCCCCAACCCCCCCCCCACACACACACACAAACACTATTATTCTTCCATTTCTCTTAAATAGTATCCATAACTGATCAAATACTGTGTGTGTTTGTTCATTTCATTGAGAGCACAGTAGCCTACAGATACAAGGTTATGCTGTTTTTCCATCTGACAAATGGTTAAGAAATGACTTACAGCTTCACAGCAGTTGTTAATCAATTCTGATTCTTCTTAAACACAAACTTGCCTTTCCTTGGATCTTGGCTCATTAGCAGCAGTACAAAAGAACTGCCAGCCCACACTCTTGTTTCCCCCTCCCCCTTCCCTGTTTATTACCTTAAGCCAATCCCAAAGTTAATAATGACAGTGTTTCTAACCTTAAAACCCTAAAAATTATATTACACTGCAGTAGCTACCCTTAAAATTATATTAAACTACAGCTAAACTACAGCTATTAAAACAAAGAGCTTTGTCTCCATATTTACTTACCTTACAGCTCTAGGAAGCCTTAAGAAACCTTGTACTCTGGATAAAACCCTAAAATTATATTACACTACACCAACTACACTTAAAATCATATTAAACTACAGCTAAACTACAACTATTAAAATAAAGAGCTTTGACTCTCTATTTACTTACCTTACAACTCTAGGAAGCCTTAAGAAACCTTATACTCTGGATAAGCCCCGCCCTGCTTGCCCTCGCTGCGCTCAAGCTCACTCCACGGCCCAACCCTGCCCCCAATTCTCACCCACCCCCAGTACCACTAGATTGGTAGTCATAAAGCAACACCCCCTGTTACTAGAACCTATCAGCTTACATCTGTCATAATTTCTCCCATCCCCACTCCATTACCTCAAATTCTATCACTTTATCTTCTGGTGCTGTACCACCCAAGTAATACAGTTCCTTCAACTCACACGTTCCATCACACATAATGATATACTCCTCTTTACTACCCCTTTTGCTTGCCCCATACCTCCTTACCTTGTATGAAAACCAGTTTCTCACTGGATTTCAGTACCCAAAAGTCCACACTATCACCCCAGCTGTATGTCCTTGCACCACTTACCAGTCATACAGCACTGTGACCAGCCCCACACCCTATTCATTCTATCAACATACCAATACCAGATACATTAGTTCCAGATCTAAACACTACCATAAACTTATAAATAAATTTCTGAAATTTATCACTAGGTTTAAACCTAACCTTCCACTTGGTGGTGATATCCACGCAAACCCTGTCCCATCTACTCCAGATAAATTTAACCCCCTCTACTTGCAATCCAAGTTATAAACCTACAATTAATAGGCCACCTAACTCTCCTGGCCTGTCACCTCAACATTAGAAGTATAAAAAATAAGGTACATGAACTACATGCACTTTTGGCTGTCCACTCCCCTGAGATACTCTGTTTATGCAAAACCTGGTTAAAACCTAACACCACAGATAATGAAGTGTTACCACCCGGGTATAACATACTCAGACTAGATCATGCTTCTAGGAAGGGGGTGGGATAGCTGTTCTCTATAAATCTGTGTTAAATATCACCATTGAAGCTATACAACCACTTCAAATTTATAACTCAGAGATTCTTGCCACCAAATTGCAACTTAATAAAAATAAATGTATTAATATCATCTGTATGTACATTCCCCAGGAAATAATATATCTACACTTGAAGATACCCTTCATTGGCTATCATGTAACTACCCCCAAGAAACCTTACTACTCTGAGATTTTAACATAGACTGGAACACCTCTTCCTCAGAATCCCCAACCACCCATGTTAACCGGCATGCATTTACACAAATCATAATCACCTCTACCAGGATAGGAAAACCTAACCATAAAGAAAGCATACTTGATTGGATACTTATCAATAGTCACCTCCAACTGTACACCTATAGAACCCTCCCTGATGACGTAAGTGATCACCTTCTTACCTATATAATTAAGTATAAAGCCATCAACCTCCACCAACCCATACTCAGAATGGTAAGAAACAAAAAGAACTTTAACATTGCCAATTTCCAACAGGAACTAAACTCATGTAAATGGTCAGTTCAAAAACCCCTCCCCTTAGAGGAAGCAGTTGTATGTAAATGGTCAATTCTAAAACACCTCCCCTTAGATGAAGCAGTTGTATGTAAATGGTCAATTCTAAAACCCCTCCCCTCAGAGGAAGCAGTTGTATGTAAATGGTCAATTCTAAAACCCCTCCCCTTAGAGGAAGCAGTTGTATGTAAATGGTCAGTTCTAAAATCCCTCCCCTTAGAGGAAGCAGTTGTATGTAAATGGTCAATTCTAAAACCCCTCCACTTAGAGGAAGCAGTTGTGTGTAAATGGTCAATTCTAAAACCCCTCCCCTTAGAGGAAGCAGTTGTATGTAAATGGTCAATTCTAAAATATATCCCCTTAGAGGAAGCAGTTGTATACTTCAACAACAAATTCCTTGAGATCCTTGACTCTCATGCACCTGTTTGCTCAATAAGAATAAAGGCAAAAACTGCACCATGGCTTTCCAAAGAGTCCAAACTAAAAATCACCCTTATAAACAAAGTATGGGCATTATGGCGTACTACAAAAGACCCCCAAGATCACATTAAATATAAGCAATCAAGGAATGAGACTAAAAGATCCACTTTACAAGACAAAAACTACTACTATAATCTACAGCAAATAAATCAAAACAACCCTCAGAACTTTTGGGCAGGTTTAAATAAATGATTATATCCTGGACAAACTTCCACCCCGACCCCTGCAGCCATCATTGATAAACCACCTGAGGAAATCTCAGACAGTTTTAACCAATTCTTTACGGAGACAATCCAAGCCCTAGCTACCCAACTACCTCCAAGCTCCCCTGGCCCTGAGAACAACACCCCTAGTAACCAACTCTCATTCAGATTCCAACTAGTTGCCACTTCACTTATCCATACCTAGATCAAAAAATTAAAACCAACTACTCTCTCTGCTGATCGACTCCCTGCCGAGTATCTACAAAAAGCAGCTGATGTCACTGCTTACCCCATCTCTATACTAATCAATCGAACCATAGTAGAAGCCAAAATCCCCACCATCTGGAAAATATCCTATGTAATCCCACTTCACAAACGAGGTAGCTCTACTGAACTATCCAGTTATAGGCCAATAGCTATATTATCTCCACTTGCAAAGATTATGGAAAAATGTATTCATAGACAACTGATGCACCACCTAATTCAGAATAACCTTATGGCAGACTCCCAGCACGGCTTCCGACCTCACCACAGCACTACTTCAGCCCTCCTAGCCTTCTCCAACACCATAAACCATAATCGCAACAATAATAACATGTCCTCTGCCCTCTTCTTGGATCTCTCCAAGGCATTTGATATGATTGATCACCAACTTCTAATCCACGCCCTGAAAACATTCTGTCTAGATACTAAAGCCCTTCAATGATTCCAATCTTATCTGAGTGGCAGACAGCAGGCTGTCCTTTGGCAAAGCAAACTATCTAACCTCCTACCCAACTCCCTTGGTGTACCCCAGGGTTCTATATTAGGGCCCCTTCTGTTCTCTATTTTCATCAATGACCTTTACACTGTTATCCCAAAAGTTAGCTGTATCCAATACACTGATGACTCCACCCTGATCTGCTCGGCCACATCTCAGACAGAACTATGGTCAGCTACCCAGAACACCTTCAACATAATAGAAAACTGGCTTTCTGATCATCGTCTGATCTTAAATCCTAACAAAATAAAACTGTTACTTTTCTTACCAACTCATAGGTCTACTGCATTTACCTTTACCATAAAATCCAATAATGTCACTATAAACTCCCCAGACACCCCTACAAAACTACTAGGTGTTATCATAGATAACAGTCTTAAATTCGACCTGCATGTTAATCAAACCATCAAAACCATCAATAAAAAACTAGGGTCACTTTACATGATAAAAGCCTTCTTAACCCCACCTGTTAGAATTGCCATAGCTCACTCTCACCTACTTTCAACCTTCTGTACGCATCCCCTTTACTCTCTAATTTAAACACGTCTGTCCTCACAAACTCTCTATCTGCTACAACCACATTGCCAGATTTGCCACTGGTCTGCCTTATAAAACACACCACTGTATCAGTCTAAACCAGCTTGTGTGGCTAGAACTGCCCAGCCTGATCCAGTATAACCAATTGATTATGGCATATAACATCCTTTACAATCCGGACAGTACTCCTGCACTAAAAAATATTATCACCCCCTATAACAGTCCCAGAGCTCTTTGATCTTCTAACAGACTGCTAGTTCAGACTATCAAAACTAATAACTCAGCCGGTGCCTTTTTCTTTGCCAACTCGTCAGGTAGAACCTGGAACTCACTCCCAGCTAATATTACTTTACTTACCACCCTGAGTCAATTTAAGATAAGACTCAAACAATATTTGACACTAAACTGGCAATGTCAATGTATCAAAACAGACTAACTCTCCTATACTATCAGTTAATAACTATAATTTAGCTTAGTTGTGTTACTTAATTCAGACTTACACCCGGGATTATCTCTAACCTTGGAATCTGTATAACTTGTTAAGTATGTAACCACTGTTTATATTCATAGGTTCATAGGTAGATACTAGGCTATTTGCCCTAGGGCGTTTATAAGCCTAGCCGGACTGTATTTGGCTTCCGCCTCCCTATTAGATTAGCCTACTGTGCCTCTGTAAAGTAGGTCACAGAAGGTACCCTTTTAAGATTAGTTTACTGTGTCTCTGTCTAGCAGGGACACAGGAGAGATCCCAGGGGTGAATTTGCAATTTCCCATCCACGTGTCCAAATTTTGCTTGAAGAGGGTCAGCGAGGGGCTATGTCTAACATGAATTGGGATTCTATTCCAGAGTGGGGGGAGCCCCTGGGAAAGTGCATCTGTAACCTTGGAATTAGTATAACTTGTTAAGTATGTAACCACTGTATATATTGTATCTGTAACCTTGGAATTTGTATAACTTGTTAAGTATGTAACCACTGTATATATTGTATCTGTAACCTTGGAATTTGTATAACTTGTTAAGTATGTAACCACTGTATATATTGTATCTGTAACCTTGGAATTTGTATAACTTGTTAAGTATGTAACCACTGTATATATTGTATCTGTAACCTTGGAATTTGTATAACTTGTTAAGTATGTAACCACTGTATATATTGTATCTGTAACCTTGGAATTTGTATAACTTGTTAAGTATGTAACCACTGTATATATTGTATCTGTAACCTTGGAATTTGTATAACTTGTTAAGTATGTAACCACTGTATATATTATATCTGTAATCTTAACTGCTTATCTTGGAGCTTTTCTCCCTGGGCCTCCACTGAAAATGGACATGAATCCAATCAGACTATCCCAGTCAACAAATGTAAAATTAAATAAATAAAAATGTTGGCATGTACTTCACTAAGCATCTAAACAAGCTTGAGAGACCTGTGTTTCTGACCCCAAAGATCTCAAGTCTCAGCATCCTTAATTACTCCAGTAGAATAAAACCTCTGTCCATCACTCAGTAGAGGGGGTGATCTCTACTTAGCCTTCTGTGCTATGAATGATCTGGCATTCTTTCATTTTCTTCACCTAAATGGAACCAGTGATAAAGGAAACACCCATTTCAGAAACCTAAATCAATACTACCCCACCAACATCAGGCGGCATGTCAACTGTTTCTCAAATAATCAAAAAGAAAAAACCACACTGCCAGGTGAAGCACTCTCCTTAAACGAGCAAAATCAAACACAAAAAAAGTACAGAGTGCACCATGAGCGGTATCACAAATTGCAATAAATCCCAATGAGTTCTTCAATTGAATTAATAAATTCCAAGATGATAGATAAAAAATCCACTTTTATTTAGGAACAAAAACTGCAGAGGATAGTAAGCGCTTTCGCGTTGTCTCACAACGCTTCATCAGACATAAAAACATTCTGCAGAGTAAATCATTAAATACACCTGAATTGCATGATGTCACAATCACTTAAAGGGGCAATAAAAACGCAAACAAATATAACATTATTAAAAGCTTTACATAAAAGTGTTAGTGCTTAAGAGATCTAGCAGCTAAAAAAGGCTTGATAGTAAATCTATCATTAAGCCCGAATCTATGGGCCTGAAGCTTCAAGATCCATTTGCTTTCTCTTTCCTCTGCTCTATTTTTTATATTACCTAATCTTCCATCAATGTTAACTAGTTCTAGAACCAAGAACTTGAATATGTGTGTGTTACCTAGCTCAATAGTGTGTTTCGCCAGGGCATTTAATGCGTTACTCTTGGTAATAGCATAAACATGCGGGATCTAGTGGTCATCTCTACGTAGAATTTATGGCAGACTTGACAATCAGCTAAATAGACTAAGTTAGTAGATCTACAAGTGGCATAATGTTTGAATATGTATGATCTGTGCATGGTGGGGTGTGTGTATGTGGAAGAATTAGCAATATGTCTGCATTGGTTGCAGGTTTGGCAGGCAAAAGTGCCAGCCTTGTGAGTATTGTTGTTTATGTGAGTGTAGGTCCTGTCATAACATAAAAGTCTATTCAAAGAAAGCATATTCTTATAGGCTACCCTGGGTTTGGTGTCTATTAGGGATTTAATGCCTTCATCTATCATCAATAAATTCCAATGTTTATTGAAAATGTGAAGGATATGGTCATTTCTGTTAGTATAAGGAATGACAATTCTGTTGGTATTGGATGTATGTTCCAACCTCTGATGATCCAATTGAGCATTGGGTCTGGTAATTGAGGCTTCCTCATTTTGGTTTTTGGAAATCCCTTCAGAGATAGCCTCATGTACTAATTTCTTATCGTAACCCCTAGATATGAAATTCTAGCTACTGGTAAGCTGTTTCTGTTGATGTCAACTTAGAAACCCTTGTAGTTTGGTTCTTAACTATATTTTTATAAATATGTTGAGGGTGCATGCTCCCTCGATGTAAAAGATTGATGATCTTGATGTCCTTAACAAAATCCAAAAGTTGTTGACCGCTCCTCCCATATGAGAACACATCATCCAAATCTATTGTAAAAAATCAGATGGTGATAGAAAAATTGAATCATCATTGAACACAAAATTATGTTCCCATTGTGCCAACACCAAATTGGCGTAGGCGTTGGCACATGGGGTGCCCATTGCTACACCCTTGGTTTGTAGAAAGTATTCATTCTGATAACATAGTACGTTATTTTCTAAAACAATCTCTGACAATATGAGATGTCAACTCATAAGATTTCACATCTAAAGTGACTAGTGTGTAATTGTCAAAAGATGGAAGTGTGCTGTTGAGAACTGCCAGATTATTAAGGAAATTACTAGTGTCCTTTAAAATATGTCTGACTTCAGAAACAATGGGTTTCAACATCTTGACTAGACACAATAGGATGCAAAGGTGGACCGAAAGTGTTCTTATATATTTTTGGGAGCCCCCTGAATGATGGTATCAAGAATACAAGTCACTGTCAATGACATCAGATAGTAACAAATCATAGAGCATAGCATGTACATCTCTAATCAATGTATTCAATTTATAACTAGGTATAGGTTTTTCCTCATATCTGAAGGGTCTAAAACTGTTAATGGATTGTTCATCCCTTGTTGAGAACAGAAGTCTCAAAAGCATTCAAACAATAATTAGAAATATTAACAACCAAGTGTTCTGTAGTAACATCATTTATAAAATCATTGGAACCAATCTCTTTGTTGATTTTGTTTGCCCTTGTTTGTACCAAGTCCTCCTATCCTGAGGTTTGTAGGGCAAGGGAAAAGAAGGCAAACCTTCACCTAAACCAAATAATTCATTCTCTGATTGTATAACGAACGAATCAATGGAAAGCTGTTTGATACATGTATCATGTCTCCTAGTAGTGACCGGACTGACTTTGTCCGGATGGGGAGCATGATCCGAGTCAAAATTATTATGTATCTGTGCCTCTACCACGATAGTTTTCGAGCGTTGACCCAACGGATGTTCATGTGTCTCAGACGCTATAGTTGTGGATGGATTCACAATGGTAACCTCCTGAGTAACCATGCAATGTGATTGCTCAATATTTGTGGAGGACCTGGGTGGATTGTCCAATGGTCTATTAGGCTTTTCAAATCTCGGTTGTGTATGGTCTTTGGGCCAAGAGAAAACTTGGGATTTACTAAAATCGAGGAAATCCCTCTGTAGTTTACGTTTTTTATCCCGTAAGCATTTGATATCCAAAGACGAAACCATATGTTTGAGGTCATTAAACAAAGTGTCAAGATGTTCAATGCTCAACAAGTCGGTCAGCTCATTATATATTGTTTCAATGTCTTTTTTCAACTCACTAATAAATAAGTCATAATGTTCGATCAGGATACGTATGTATAGGAAACTAGTTTCTATATTACATTTTTGCCACTTTGCTAGTAGTTCAGGTTGAGAGTTACCGAAGGTCGGCATTTTCAAGACTCTCAGGCCCCTCGGAACTAACCTGAATTTAAGGCAAAACGGCAATGAATCAAAAAGAAAAAAACACACTGCCAGGTGAAGCACTCTCCTTAAACGAGCAAAATCAAACACAAATAGTAGGGTAGCCTATAAGAATATGCTTTCTTTGAATAGACTTTTATGTTATGACAGGACCTACACTCACATAAACAACAATACTCACAAGGCTGGCACTTTTGCCTGCCAAACCTGCAATCAATGCAGACATATTGCTAATTCTTCCACATACACACATCCCACCACCCACAGATCATACATATTTAAACATTATGCTACTTGTAGATCCACTAACTTAGTCTATTTAGCTGATTGTCAAGTCTGCCATAAATTCTACGTAGGGATGACCACTAGATCCCTGCGTGAACGCATAAGGGAGCATGTTTATGCTATTACCAAGAGTAACGCATTAAATGCCCTGGCGAAACACACTATTGAGCTAGGTAACACACACATATTCAAGTTCTTGGTTCTAGAACTAGTTAACATTGATGGAAGATTAGGTAATATAAAAAATAGAGCAGAGGAAAGAGAAAGCAAATGGATCTTGAAGCTTCAGGCCCATAGATTCGGGCTTAATGATAGATTTACTATCAAGCCTTTTTTAGCTGCTAGATCTCTTAAGCACTAACACTTTTATGTAAAGGTTTTAATAATGTTATATTTGTTTGCATTTTTATTGCCCCTTTAAGTGATTGTGACATCATGCAATTCAGGTGTATTTAATGATTTACTCTGCAGAATGTTTTTATGTCTGATGAAGCGCTTACTATCCTCTGCAGTTTTTGTTCCTAAATAAAAGTGGATTTTTATCTATCATCTTGGAATTTATTAATTCAATTGAAGAACTCATTGGGATTTATTGCAATTTGTGATACAGCTCATGGTGCACTCTGTACTTTTTTTGTGTTTGATTTTGCTCGTTTAAGGAGAGTGCTTCACCTGGCAGTGTGTTTTTTTCTTTTTGATTCATTGCCGTTTTGTATCCACGTTTCTGCCAGGACATGGCTGCTGTACCAAATGAACCAGCATTGAGCTCTGGAATCAATGGACTGTTTAATTTGGATGGACTTGTTGACTTTGAAGTCAACCCATTACTTAAACTGACTGTATCAGATCTTAATGCCGTAGGAGACACAGCGCATAATTTTAGGAATAATATGCAAATCACAATGGCTACAAGGAATCTTGAAAACAAGCTCCACAAGCTCCGTAACACGCAATGGCAGAAACTACATATGGAAGCTTGCCTTAAATTCAGGTTAGTTCCGAGGGGCCTGAGAGTCTTGAAAATGCCGACCTTCGGTAACTCTCAACCTGAACTCCTAGCAAAGTGGCAAAAATGTAATATAGAAACTAGTTTCCTATACATACGTATCCTGATCGAACATTATGACTTATTTATTAGTGAGTTGAAAAAAAGACATTGAAACAATATATAATGAGCTGACCGACTTGTTGAGCATTGAACATCTTGACACTTTGTTTAATGACCTCAAACATATGGTTTCGTCTTTGGATATCAAATGCTTACGGGATAAAAAACGTAAACTACAGAGGGATTTCCTCGATTTTAGTAAATCCCAAGTTTTCTCTTGGCCCAAAGACCATACACAACCGAGATTTGAAAAGCCTAATAGACCATTGGACAATCCACCCAGGTCCTCCACGAATATTGAGCAATCACATTGCATGGTTACTCCTACTTTATCGACGTCATCGGAGGAAGTTACCATTGTGAATCCATCCACAACTATAGCGTCTGAGGCACATGAACATCCGTTGGGTCAACGCTCGAAAACTATCATGGTAGAGGCACAAATACATAATAATTTTGACTCGGATCATGCTCCCCATCCGGACAAAGTCAGTCCGGTCACTACTAGGAGACATGATACATGTATCAAACAGCTTTCCATTGATTCGTTCGTTATACAATCAGAGAACAAATTATTTGGTTTAGGTGAAGGTTTGCCTTCTTTTCCCTTGCCCTACAAACCTCAGGAGAGGAGGACTTGGTCGCCACAAACAAGGGCAAACAAAAGGAAAAACACAGAAGACAACACGCCATCAACAAAGAAGGTATGGCGGACAAAAACTTGATTGGTTCCAATGATTTTATAAATGATGTTACTACAGAACACTTGGTTGTTAATATTTCTAATTATTGTTTGAATGCTTTTGAGACTTCTGTTCTCAACAAGGGACTTGGCTTTATTCCCTCGAGTTGTAATGACGTGACGGACATTATTGTGGATGTCAAGTTGTTTACAAGAAATCTTGCTTTGAAGTTGTTATATGGCAAACATGATGAACAATCCATTAACAGTTTTAGACCCTTCAGAAAACCATCATTGTTCATACCCCAGCAGCACCCCTTATTAGAAGCGTTCGAACAGGCAGTTGAGAAGGACTTATTTGAGTTGTACAATGACATGAGTGTTAAACCACAGTTTTACAATTTGACACCCAATGAGAAACAGGCTCTCAACAGTTTGAGAGACAACAACACCATTGTCATTAGGCAAGCGGACAAAGGGGGAGCTGTTGTAGTAATGGACAGTTCCAGATATGAGGAAAAAATGCATCTCATGCTTGCTGATAGTGATACTTATTTACCTATACCTAGTTATAAATTGAATACATTGATTAGAGATGTACATGCCATGCTTTATGATTTGTTACTATCTGATGTCATTGACAATGACTTATATTCCTATTTTTTGGTTGAAAAGCCCTTGATACCATCATTCAGGGGGCTCCCAAAAATATATAAGAACACTTTCGATCCACCTTTGCGTCCTATTGTGTCTAGTCGAGGCTGGCTTACGGAACCCTTATCGATTTATCTCGACAAGATGTTGAAACCCATTGTTTCTGAAGTCAGACATATTTTAAAGGACACTAGTAATTTCCTTAATAATCTGGCAGTTCTCAACAGCACACTTCCATCTTTTGACAATTACACACTAGTCACTTTAGATGTGAAATCTTTATTCACGTCCATTCCTAATGACAAAGGTTTGGAGTATGTCAGAGCTATACTGACACGCAATGAGTTGACATCTCATATTGTCAACAGATGCATGTCGCTCCTTGAGATTGTTTTAGAAAATAACGTACTATGTTATCAGAATGAATACTTTTTACAAACCAAGGGTGTAGCAATGGGCACCCCATGTGCCAACGCCTACGCCAGTTTGGTGTTGGCACAATGGGAACATAATTTTGTGTTCAATGATGATTCCAATTTTTCTAACCATCTGAAATTTTACAATAGATTTGTGGATGATGTGTTCCTCATATGGGGAGGAACGGTTCAACAACTTTTGGATTTTGTTAAATATCTAAATGCGTCCACAGATTTTCTTGGGACATCAAGATCATCATGGGTAACCATGGCCTTGACACTGAGCTTTTTAGAAAGAGCTGTTGGAAAAACAATCTTTTACATCGAGGGAGCATGCATCCCCAACATATTTATAAAAATATAGTCAAGAACCAAACTACAAGGATTTCCAAGTTGACGTCAACAGAAACAGCCTACCAACAGGAATTTTATATCTAGGGGTTATAATAAGAAATTAGTACAAAGAACCAATGAGGGCGCCCCTCTAATTACCAGACCCAATGCTCAATTGGATCATCAGAGGTTGGAACATACATCCAATACATTCCTTATACTAATAGAAATGACCATATCCTTCACATTTTCAATAAACATTGGAATTTATTGATGATAGATGAAGGCATTAAATCCCTAATAGACACCAAACCCATGGTAGCCTATAAGAATATGTTTGAATAGACTTTTATGTTATGACAGGACCTACACTCACATAAACAACAAGGCTGCCAAACCTGCAACCAATGCAGACATATTGCTAATTCTTACATATTCAAACATTATGCCACTTGTAGATCTACTAACTTAGTCTATTTAGCTGATTGTCAAGTCTGCCATAAATTCGAGATGACCACTAGATCCCTCATGGAACGCATAAGGGAGCATGTATGCTATTACCTTAAATGCCCTGGCGAAACACACTATTGAGCTAGGTAACACACACATATTCAAGTTCTTGGTTCTAGAACTAGTTAACATTGATGGAAGATTAGGTAATATAAAAAATAGAGCAGAGGAAAGAGAAAGCAAATGGATCTTGAAGCTTCAGGCCCATAGATTCGGGCTTATGATAGATTTACTATCAGCACTAACACTTTTATGTAAAGGTTTTAATAATGTTATATTTGTTTGCATTTTTATTGCCCCTTTAAGTGATTGTGACATCATGCAATTCAGGTGTATTTAATGATTTACTCTGCAGAATGTTTTTATGTCTCTGCAGTTTTTGTTCCTAAATAAAAGTGGATTTTTTATCTATCATCTTGGAATTTTTTAATTCAATTGAAGAACTCATTGGGATTTATTGCAATTTGTGATACAGCTCATGGTGCACTCTGTACTTTTTTTGTGTTTGTTTCTCAAATAAGCTGCCTTTCCTATGAAGTGGAGAATTTTCTTATCAATTTTTGCACTCAGTTTGGATGACTAAATGGCTGATTGCAAATTTTCACGGGAGATATATGCAGAAAATTTTGTTTTGGAGATCAGTTATTAATTTCATTAATATGCAGTCATCTGCATACTGCATTAGTTCGCCAGAGGCATATAAAATTGTAACATCGCAACATTATAACATTGTGTACAAAAATAGATAAAAACTTTGTGGGCCAGCACAGATCAATCAGTTACTCCTAGACTAACAAAATGCAGACTTGAGGAATAATTTTCCCATCTCCACGTCTGCTGACCACCACAGCAACAACAGAACTGGAGAGGCCGAGAGTCAGGGAGCTTGAGAAGAATTAAGTGGTTCACTTTGTCAAATGCTTCAGGCAAATCCCACAATAATGGTTCTGTGGACTGACTGCATTTAAGTTTAACCTTTGGATAATCTGAAAATCTAAAGTAAAACAGATTATATAACATTGCCTGGGCAGAAACCACACTAAGTACTTGCAAACCCCTAACTGTGAAGTATAGAAATGTAAATGCTTATATCCGTCTACATAAAATAGTTTTATTTCTGCTAGCAGGAAAAATAATTAATTGAACTGTATTTTATTTGAAAACAGGATAATATTGCATAGGACATCATTTGATAAAGTTTACCTGTTGTGATTTCAAATGGAAAAAAATGATGAGATACACAAGTCTAAATGTAGTCCTCTTTCCATGAAAGGATTAGGTTCAGTTGTGTAGAACATTTCAAAGGCATAATATACAGTGTTGTCAATCAGTTACCTCATTTTAGTCATAAGAAATTAATGTGTAATCAGTTTGGAAAGGGTCAGCAAGTAAGCAAATATTTTTTGTTTGTTTCAAAAAAATATCCATGGTTCACTGTATTCTTCAGTAAAAACAAGCAAACACGTCATGTATAAGTACATTTTACTAAAAGCCAAAGGCATCTAACTTTTCATACTCATTTTACTAAAACAAGAAATGTATCCCAAATATAGACTGTACTAAAATAAGTTTTCTGTATTTGCAAAATCCAAAAATATATTCTATATATATAAATTCTATCTGTGAGAGTAAACTTTGTCCCATGTCTGTTTTGCATGCAATTTAAAGCTATGTGAAAACCATGGCACATCATATACTATATCCTGTTGCCTCTGTTAATTGGAGATTAGGATGTTGTGTGTAAACAGAGTATCCAAATTAATTTTGTATCAAAAACTGTTCTAGATGAGATTTTGGCAGTTCCACTGATGTAAGGTGAGACTATCCTCAGCGTTTCTACTACTCATAATTGATTGTGGAGATGGTGGAACAATCCCTGTGTTAAAAAGAATGAAATAAACATAATAATAAAAAAGTATGGATGAAAGACATCTAAAGAACAAAGTATGTCTTGCCACTTTGTTTCAGAAATTTTAGGAGGCTTTAGAAATGTGTTTTTTACCAAAACAATGATAAATGACTGACCCTGCCTGGAACCTCCAGCAGTCCAAACAAACACAGCTGGAGCCACCTTCACCTACAGAGCATATTTAAGTATGTCCTGCCTTACCAGTTAAAGACTGTAGTTGCCATCTGTACTGGTTCTCCTGTGCTGGCTAGTCTGTTACACCTCTTGCACATCTCTGGACTGCTACCTATTCTCTCCACTCTGTCCTGCCCTCATACTCTTCTATAGCCTCCCCTAACTGGCTTACTCTCAATCAGCTCTCGCCTGCTGAACCCCCCCCCTTGCCTTTTTTCTCTATCTCTCCTCCTGTGAACTGCACTCTAGCTTCGATAGTTCACATTTCTAACCTTACAACCTTCCAAGCTACTCTTGATATTTCTCCTAGAACTCTTCCACCTACATCCTCCCTCTTCTCTTATAGTTGCTTAACTTACCTGCCTGTTTGGGCCTATCTCTCTGATTGTTTTCTTGGGATTTCTCTTCCTTGGGTGTAGCCCCACTCCGTTCACCCTCGCTATGCTCAGGCTGACTTCACTCCCCATACCCTACCCCCATTTCCACCCACCCCAACATCAATTACCTTTATACTACCCTATCCCTTTCCTTCCTTTTCTGGTCATTCAAACAGGAACAACTTCCTCCAACAACCTAAGCCCAACCCCTCACCTGCCTACTCTGCCTCACATCACCTCTAACCTAGCCAAACCAAAACATAATACATTTTCTAACTCCACCTACCATGCCTCTGCTCAACACATTGTATAAGTACCAACACTTTACAAACTTCAATACTCACATTCCAACATGCAATTTATTCTCTTTACTACAACACTTCTCATAATTCTCTGTACTCTAACTTCCTATCATTCCAACCTTCCCCACCAACTTATATGTTCCCTCACCCCCTACTCCTATGTTACTCCTCCTAAAACTCTCTCCTTCTGTATCTCCCCATCTCTCTTCAACATATCTTAACCTGCCATCACAAACAATTCATAGTTCAAAACCATACTTATTCTTATAAGTATAAACCAAAACTCTACCTTCATCCGCTACGTTATACAACATTCAAAGTATGTGCAAGCAATTTGCTCTGTTCAGGTGACATCCACCCTGACCCTGGCCCCATCACCTCTACACACAATCATGCACCACTTAATTCTTTTCCTATATCCCCGTTTACTTATACTGCCAACCAAGCTCATCCTTATAGTCAAACTATATCTGCACAAAAGCACCTATCAATTTACTCCTTAAACATTTGAAGCCTAACTAACAAAATCACTGAATTTCACACTTGGTTAGCTCACACCACCCCTAACATTCTTTCCCTATCAGAAACTTGGTTAAAGCCACATATCTCTAACAAAGAAATTCTCCCTCCTGGTTACAATATCTACCGCACAGACAGATGCCCCCAAAAAGGAGGAGGTGCAGCTATCCTTTATTCAGATGGCCTAAAAAAAAACACACCTATCTCCATCCCCATTCCCAACTTTAACCCAGCTGAACTTATCATCCTAAACTGCCATCTAAACTCACACAAAAAGTTTGCAATTGCCTCCGTCTATATTCCCCCTGGTAATAACATACCCACCTTAGAAAATATTCTATGTTGGTTTAGCCATAACATTGACTATGAAACTCTCATTCTAGGAGACGTTAACGTAGATTGATCCCAATTACAAACTGACTCCCCCCAACTCAGCATCAACCTACATGGTTTCCATCAATTCATAACATCCCCTACCCACTTCCTCACAAACTCTTCATCCAGCTCCACCGTTGACTGGATTCTTTCCAATTCTCCCCACCTTTACCATAGCCCCACTACCCCACCTAACTGCTTAAGTGATCATCTCCCCACCTTCATTCTACGGCACTCAACTCACTCACACAAACCTCACCTCTTCAGAAATTGTCATAAGTTCTCCAACTTTAATAACACATTATTTAACTCCATACTGTAAGGTTTCAACTGGTCCTTCCTCAAACACATCGCTAACAACCCAGTTGACAAGTTCAACAGCATCTTTCTCCACACTCTGAACTCCCTTGCTCCCTCCAGAAAAATTAGAATCAAAACAAACTATGCTCCCTGGCTCTCTAAGGATACTCGATTACTTATGCATAAAAGAGACAGCACCTGGAAAACATGGCATAAAAGCAAAGAACTCCCCCTATTTAATAAATATAGAGAACTACGCAATTTAGTATAAAACCTAGTCAATAAAGACAAAAAATCCTATTATTACTCTGCTCAACTCCTTCACAAATCTGATCCCTGTAAATTTTGGTCTAACCTTAACAAAATCCAATCCCTGGTCACCTTGCTAACTCCTCACCATACCCTGATAAATATCCACTGGAAACAGCTACTCTCCTAAACAAACACTTTATAGAGACTATCCAAAACCTCACCCTCTCCAACTCCAAAATAACTACTTCACTAACCCCACCCAACACTCATAAACAAAAGCTCTTCTGTTTTCAACCTGTTTCTACTTCTTATATCAAGTCACTTCTGCTTAAACTTAATGCATGTTCTACCTCTACCGACAACCTCCCTCCTTCATTCCTCAGAATTGCTGCTGAGTCCATAGCCTACCCCATATCTATTCTCATTAATAGATCTATACAAGAAGCTACAGTTCCTACCATTTGGAAATCTTTCTTCACAATCCCCCTCCATAAAGGAGGCAACTCAACTGACCCTTCTAACTACCATCCCATTGCCATTCTATCCGCCCTCTCTAAAATGCTATAGAAATGTATCCACTGACTGCTCTTCAACTGTCTCCTTCAGCATAACCTTCTTACTCCCTCACAACATGGTTTCTGGCCTCACCACAGTACATCAACAGCACTCCTCTCTTTCACACACATCATAGCTGAAGCTCTAGAAAACAAACAACTCATATTCTGTATCTTCCTCAACTTTCCAAAGCTTTTGGCACTGTCTTTCACTCCATTCTGCTTACAAAGCTTGCTAAGCTCAACCAATCCACTGCCTCTCTTGATTGGTTCTCCAGCTACCTCTCTAATAGGCAGCAATCTGTTAGGTGGCAATATTCCTGCTCTCCCTATATCTCAGTACCAACCAAAGTTCCACAAGGCTCCATTTTGAGCCCTTTATTGTTTAATATCTTCACTAATGAACTGTTTACATCTTGTACAAAATCTTCCCTCATCCAATACACAAATGACTCTATAGTTATCTCCATCTCCAGCAATATCTCTGAACTCCAGACCCTTTTGCAACAATTCTTCCTAGCCATCAAAAAGTGGTTGACTGAAAATCTTCTGATTCTTAATCCCAAAAAGACCAAACTGTTGCTTTTCTTTCCAAGATCTCTCTCCCAACAGAAATCTGCTTTTTACATTTCATCCTCTAACAACACAGTCATTAGACCTGAACCCTACACAAAACTCCTAGGTGTCATCATTGATGACAAATTTAAATTCAACCTATATCTACTCCAATGTATAAAAAGGACACACCAAAAACTAGGCATGCTGTATTGGAACAGAACATTTCTAACTTCTAATGCAAGACACACTGGCACAAGCTTTCCTCCTTCCAACTCTTCTCTATGTAGCCCCAGTCCTAACCAATATTCAGTCAACAACACTGAACAAACTTGAGCAAACCTATCACAGAACTACTAGATTCATAACAAACTCATCACATAACTCTCATCACTGCCATGCCCTTAACTCTCTACAATGACTAGAATTCCCTAAACTACTGCTACAATCACAGTTTCAAGTTATTCAGTCGGTACTCAGCAGACCATCTTCCTGTCCAGCTCTCTCATCGCTTGTCACCACTTATTCCCCCCCTCAAGGACCTTCCAAACTTCTAACCAGCAACTTTTGACAGTCAATCAACCAAAGAAAAATGTAGGCAAAGTTCTTTATGAATGCTCTATAGCCCTGGCTTGTAACAAGCTTCACTTAAACATATGCTTCATTAAACACCCTTCACACTTCAAAAAGGAGCTCAGACTTCATCTACTTAATAACAAAAGCTGTCCTTGCCTAAATCAGACCTAACCCACCCATCCTACCTGTGGTGTTTTTGCTTTCACACCCTATGCAATTAGTAACCTATTTCTGTTTACTAGCCACGCAATGTATATAACTGAATGTCTGCTGTAAACACTTGCTTTTAATGATCTTTTACTACTTGTACTTAAGTATCTTGGTGAATTTGCAAACTATATATTGCTTTTGTGTATCCAATACTGTATTTCATATGCTGTATTTCTCTGTGTATTTTTATTTTTTATCTATTGTTAATTGTACTGTATGTTACTGGAGCTTTTCTCCTCGGGTCTCCACTGAAAATTATGGGCCTTTGACCCAGCTGGACCAACCCGGTTAAAAAATGTCAATAAATAAATAACAAACATGTTGGATAGCAAAGAGAAAACTTCACTGGTAGAATGAGTTTAATTTCAGTAGCTGAAGTCACTGTGGCAATTAGTTCTGTTGGGGCACAGCTGTGGGTGGATGAGATATATCCAGAAATGTTGAGGATAAAGGACATTGTTATGTTTCCTTAGCTAACATTCCTTTTGAATGCAGTGTAGAAGGCTGAAATAGTTCCTCTGGATTGACAAACTCAGATGATATCCTACATTTTAAAACTGTGAGAGTTCTAGTCATACAGGGATCACACTACTTAGCCTGCCTAGAAAAAAAAAGATAGGTTGCTGTGAGGAGACTTAATTTAATAGTCCAGCCTGTGACTCAGGAGGAGTTATGCAGATTACATCATGACTGTTCAGGAGGATCAGGAGGAGCTATGCAGATTACATCTCAGCTGTGGAATAGTCGGTACAAAAGACATCACTTTATGTACCTGAAGGAGGCATTAGGGTTACCACCTGTCCCACTTTGTGAGGGACAGTCCCTCTTTGGGCAGTTGTGTCCTGACAAAAAATATTAAAAATGGCAAATGTCCTGAGATTGTAGGACATAATTATGTCCCATATTTTGTGTAATAGTTGCATAAAATAGTTATTTATGTATCTAAAATACCTAAATGTTACAAGAAACAGAATAAGCAACTAAACTGCTAAAAGAATAAGCTTTTATTTAGGCAAAAAAGTTAAGTTCTATCCTTTGTACTGACTGTGGGTATGTGTCAGCCTGTAAAATCTGATGTGTGTCCCGAAAATGTCCCGCTTTGGCCATTTGAAAAGGTGGCAACCCTAGGAGGCATATGTTCATATACCACCTGAATGTCTCCTGGGAAGTACTCCAAAAGCATGGGACCCCTGTGCCCTTTCAGAAATTCATTATGTTCCTGCTTTTGAAGAATGGTTGTTGAGGCTGTGTTCCTAAAGTTAAATTGAATAATCCAAGGTGGAGATAAGGCCCAAACCTAGGATACATCATGTCTCCACTCCTGCTTGGTATTTTCATCACCAGAATCTGAAGGCACAGACAAGGTATGGGAAGAATCTGGTCTGGGGGTACGAAGTTATCCACTGTCCTATTAGCTGTAAATGGCTGAGATCTCCAATATATATTGAAGTTACTGAGTGGAAGCAAATGGGATGAACTGCAGCATGTTCAAATCAGAGGTCATGGTTCCCTGCAGCAAAATACTAGTCTGTCCTGTGTAGGTGAAAGGAGAAGCTAAATCAGGTGGAGAAGTTTATGCATCTTAGAGTCTTGTCATGAATAAATGTAGGGGGAAGACTGAACAGTGGATGGGTCTATGGCAGTAGAGCAGTCATTGTACCAGAGTGTAGATGTGATGAATGACCTGAGGTAAAGGGCAAAGGTCTAATTTTATTGGTCAGTCCCTGCCAACCTATATACCTACTGTCATGGACTTTGGCTAGAGACTGAGATGATAAGATCAGACATACAAACAGCAGGAATGAGGTTCCTTCAAAGGCCAAGTGGGTTCTCTCCCTCTCTCTAATGGAACTCAGGAATTCATCACTCTTGGCAGATCTTGGGGTATGAGGACTGCTGCACCATGCTGAAAGAAGTCAGATGAGGTTCTGTGGACACCCTCCATATGAGATGTATAAGTATATACAAAATATAGCTCATTAGGAGTATGTCTTGGGCAGACTCAGGACAAATTGAAGGGATTATATTCCATGATAGAATGGTAGGTAGACCCACTCAGGACTATGTCACGTCTGTGAACAGTAATGGTGGCTTCCAAGTTTACTCTTCTTACATAACCTGTCTTCATCAGTCCATATTGGCCTGACATGCCCAGCCTATTTTGTATACAGCTTTGTCTAATCATGCTGTGTTTGTTACCACCATGACATTCATTGGAACAAGCAGTAGAAGAAATGGATGCATTCGTAAAAACTGTCACTGTTTCAAGGGCGTGTCTTACATTCTGTTTTATTTTTCTGACATGCATTGCTCTAGGAACACAGTTTGAAACCAAACAAGGAACCATTCCTTAACAGCTTCAAAAGGGCCAAACATGCAGAACAAGTATATTGTACACAGAGATATTCCAGGCCCATGATGTATAATCATTGCAAGAAACAACAGCAATTCATATTCTGAAAATGTCACATGCGATGTGTTGTGTGAGCCGAGAATCAATTACCTTGGGAGGATTTCAAAAAGCCTTGCACCACACTTCACAAAGAGTTGAGAGTAATTAAAGGGGTGATGTAATATTTTTGGAATAATTAAATAATTAAAGGGACAATGTAAGAACCATAGCTTACATGTGTTATGTAAGTGAACTGTAACATTGGCTAAGCAGATTTATAGATAATTTACTAGCATTGTGTGTTGGCTTTGCTTACAACTTTCAACTTTCAAATTTCAGCTTCAACTAATTTTTTGGAGTTTACATTCAACCTACAAAATGAATGTATTAATTTTCTTGACATTAGTCTGTATAAGGATGTGGTTGGAAAAAGGTTTAAAAGTACCATCTATAGGAAGCCCACTTATTCCAACTGTTTCCTTCATTTTTCTAGCTGTCACCCCTACCACCAAAAGAGAGCAGTGGTTAAGGGGCAGTTAGTCAGGGCAGCCCGAATGATCTCCGATGAGGGAGATTTTACGGATGAATGTTCTAAGCTTGAATGCATGTTCCTTAAGAGAGGCTACCCTCTGAGCCTAGTTTCTAGTATTTCCACCGAGGTCATTACTAAAAGGCAGATTGGTTATTTTACACCCCTTTTAGGCATAACTCAAACTTTTGCTGAGGATTTCTCTCCCGTTGACCAGAGGGATGTTTCTAAATGTAACACCAAAGACTGCCACCACATAAGTTTTGTTGTTACCTACAACCTTAACCACTCTTTCATTAGACAAACCATGTATAAGACCCCTCCCTATTTAAACTTTTTGGTAACAAACCTAAGATTACCTTTAGAAGGGGGCAGAACTTGAAGCAGTTGCTGCAATATTCCATTAATCCACACCCCATTACTAGTAAAGGCATGTTTAAATGTGGGAGGTGTCAACAGTGTAAGTACCTTAACACGAATCACCATTTTGAAATAAGGGAGAGGGTACATAAACCTAATGGTAGATTTTCGTGTGATTCTAAGGGAGTAGTTTATTGTGCCAAGTGCCAGGCCTGTAAAGCTTTCTATATCGGGAAGACCGAAAGAAAGCTCAGGACACGCATTTATGAGCATATTTATGCTGTTAACAAAAGGGATACAAACAATGCTTTGGCCAGGCACATTGCAGACTTTCCAGACCACGTTTTTAAGTTCTCTGTGTTAAAACAAATTAATACAGACCTTAGAGGAGGGCCTTGGCAGATCAATTTGGAAATTGATGAACTCAAATGGCAAATTTCTACTGCTGCTTATTTACCCCCAGGCTTAAATGAAATGGTCTCTATAAAATGTTTTTTAAAGAAGTTAGCTCTAAACAGATAATAGTTTTTCTGACTTCACATGTGAGCCTTCAGTTTATTTAAAGCATTAGTGCCATGGAAGATTTGTTTTTAATGGTTTAATAAGTATTTTTATTAGATTTGTTTAATAACAATTTTATTCACAGTTTTTTTAATATTTACACACAGCATTGTTATTCTTATATGTTGTTTGAATTGATAGTTAGGATTCTGGGATTTAAGTGTATTTCTTTAAGGTTCATTCCTTTGGCTTGTAAAAATCTACTGAGTTGGATCTGTCACTTTAAAACTATTCAATTAGTTTTAATTATCAGTTAATTGGCATTTTATGTGTTACTTATAAGCACTGTAAAATGGTTGTATCTTGTCTGATGAAGGAAAAACACAGTTTGTTTCCGAAAGCGCTAACTCAATAAATTGTTCGTTTTAAGTAATCTGCTAAGCCTTTGGTGCTTTTGATTCTTAACATGGGTATAGTGTCTTAAGCAGCACATACTAGAGTGGAATCATGGTGCATTGTTCTATGGTGGCCTCTCTGTTGTGTTTAGCTTGTTGATAAAAAAGTTAAATAGTACATGTCCTAGTACAGAGCCTTGTGGGATTTCAATGGATAGAGGAAGGAAGGAGGAGAACTATCTTGCTATTTCATTGTTTGTGACCAATTAGTTAGGTATATAAGAAACCAGTTAAATGAGGAGGGTAACAGCCCATAAAGACAGAGAGTGCTTTTTCAGGAGAATTTGGTGATTGACTGTATGAAACACCTTAGCCAGACCCATAGAGATACTGCTGAGGTTAGAAGACCTGAATTTCTGTTGTGATTTATTATATCTGTGGACCTTAAATGAGTGGTGGTTGTACTGTGATTGGGTTTGAAACCAAGATGTGAGGGAGTGAGGAGGTTATGAGAAGTAATATATGTAGTAAGCTGAGAGCAAATACAGCTTTCTAAGTTTCTGGATAAAAGTGATAAAATGTAAACTTCTCTATAGTTTGTGAGCGTGGTTGATGAGCTGCCTTTATGGTGGGATTTTATATAGGACTGTTTTCAAAAAGTGGGACATTTTTCTTGGATAGAATAGTTTATTAGAATTTAGATAGGATATGCAAGGCTATCTGCAGTGAGACTGAAGTTGATCAGGGGTAGTGGTTGTTGCCTTAAGGATGTGTATGTATTTTTTAATTGTAGATGTTGGCACTGGACTGTGTGTGAAGGTCTGTTATGGCTTCAGTGATTGGAGTGGGATGGCTGGATTTGTAGTAGTTTTGTTTTGTAAGATGGTGGTTACTGTATTCATAACATGAGAGAGAAACTGTGAAGCAGTGCTTTGGGAGTTACTGGTTGGGGGATGGGTTGTATGAGTTTGATTTCTGAGGACTGAGGAATGCACATATTGATTGCCAGACATATTTTGGATTATATAATGAAGAATTTTGGATATTGCTATAATAACATAAGCCTTTTTTGTCCTGAATTTATGTATTGTTTGCTATAGTTTCATTAACTGCCTAGATTGTTGAAGGGATGTTAAGACTTCATTTTTAGCCATGGCTTCCAGGCTTTATCTCTATGTTGCCTGAGTTGTTTTGTTTAGGTAACCAATGACTGATTTGTTTTTAACTATTTTGGTTCTTAACAGTGTCTGCTCTTCAAGGATATTTAGGAATATTCTTTTAAATGTATCTACTACTTCATAAACAGGAATAGTTTTAAGTGGTGCCCAGTTGATGTCACTAGTTGCATTACACTGTGTGATAAACATAATGCATGTCACTGATGTCAGTGCACTGTGTAATAAACATAATGTATGTCACTGGTGCCATTACACTGGTGATAAACATAATATATGTCACTGGTGTCACTGTACTGTGCGATAAACAATGTATGTAACTGATAGCATTACACTGTGTGATAAACATAATGTATGTCAGTGGTGTCATTACACTGTGTAATAAACATAATGTATGTCACTGGTGTCATTACTCTGTGTTAAACAAAAGGTATGTCACTGGTGTCATTATACTGTGTGATAAACAATGCATGTCACTGGTGTCATTATAGGTTCATAAGTTCATAGGTTTATACTAGGCTATCTGCCCTAAGGCATTTATAAGCCTAGCCCAAAGTTTTGTGGCTTACGCCACCCCTTATGTTAAAAAATACTGTGCCCATTAGTTTGTTGTGCCTCTGTCCAGCAGTGACACAGAGATGATTCCCGGGGTAAACCTACGATCTCCCATCCACCGGTCAAGATTTCTCTTGAACAGAGCCAGCGAGGTGCTCTGCCTCACATGGACCGGGATTTTATTCCACAGCATAGGGAGTCTCTGGGTGACAAATCTATCCCTCCAGCATGTCCTATTTATATCCGTGCTAAGGTTTAAGTCACTTGCTCTAGTGGATCTGGTAGATTTGGATTTTTGAGGTGGAGCATGTCCATTAATTCCGGGTTGGACATGGCCTTGTATGTCAGGCACAGGTCACCTCTGAGCAGGCGGTATGCGACTGAATAGAGCTGGAGTTTCTTCAGTCTGGCAGCATATGACAGATTTTGGAGTCCCTTTATCCTTTTGGTGAGGAACATTTGGGGTCTCTCCAATTGCTGCAGGTGTCGGGTGAGATACATCCCGAATGGGGCATTGTACTCGATCATTGGTCTGATAAGTGAAGAGTACAGGGGAACAATGACCTCACTTGATCTGGATGTGAATCCCTTCATGATCAGGTGGGCAATGTAGAAGGTCTTTCTAACCACTTTAGCAATGTGAGTGTCAAAAGAAAGGCCACTGTCAACCTGGGTCCCCAGGTCCCTGATAACCTCTTCTGTGCTTAAAGGATTGCCACCTATATGGTAGCCTGGGGTTACCTTGTTTTTCCTGAAGGGTATGACTATACATTTTTTGGCATTTAACTTCAGGCCATGGCTCTGGCACCAGTTATCAGTTTCCATGAGACCCCTCTGAAGGATATCAGTGTCCAATGTACTTTCCACTATGGCGCCCAGTTTGCAGTCATCTGCAAACTTTGTCAGCCATAGTCCTCCTATGTTTGCCTGTACTTCTGAGAAGTAGATGCTGAACAACAGGGGGCCAAGGACTGAGCCCTGTGGGACACCACTTGTGACCGGCTTGGAGTCTGACATGGCGCCAGCAACTCTAACCCTGTGGGTTCTGTCCTTTAGCCAGTTTGCAACCCATCTTGTGACATATGGGTTTACATTTAAGCTGGTAAGTTTCTCTATAATACCCGAGTGGGGTATTGTGTCGAAAGCTTTTGCAAGGTCAAGGTAGGCTGTATGGACTGCCTTTCCTCATCAATGGCCTTGGTGACTGTTTCAAGAAGTCGACCAAGTTCAAAAGGCATGATCTGCCCTTGACAAAGCCAAACTGGGTCGGGTCCAATGTCTGCAAGTCCCCTATGTCTTTGTTTATGAGTTCCATTATGATCCTCTCCATAGCTTTGCAGACCAGGCTTGTTAAGCTTATGGGCGGTAATTACCAGGGTCCGTAGAGGTACCACTTTTGTGGAGTGGGACCACAGTTGCCCACGCCACTCCTTGGGCATGTATCCTGTGGTAAGGCTAAGATTAAACAGCTGCCTTATATGCGGGTTTAGTTCCTTGTTGAGTTTGTGTAGCACACAGCCAAGGACACCATCCGGTCCCATTGATGCTGTGTTTTTAGCTTTAGAGAGAGCAGCTTTCACCTGCGCATTTGAGATGTCTGGGAGGCTACACTCCACTGGGATAGTTATCTCTCCTTTTGGGGGGGAGAGGGGGGTGAAGTTTGCACTGAACCTGTCTGCCAGTATGTTGGCAATGTCTGTGAGTTCAGTGATTTTTGTATCATTTTGGACTAATTCTGCGCATATCTGGGAGTTTCCACCCAGGTTTCTAACACAGCTGAAGAAGGCCTTATGATTGTCTTTTGAATCTATTGCAATTTTTCTCTCAAAATTGGCCTTGGTTGATTTTGAGTGCTCGTATTTTTTTTACTAATAATGATCAAGGGTGTCTTCTCTTTTATGGATTTTGCTCTATCATGTAACAGCTTTCTCCTCTTATTGTAAAGTTTGTTTATGGCTGGGGTCCACCAGACTGTACGTTTGCCCTTGGTGGAAAGAGTCTTGGTTTTATTAGGGATTGCCTGATCCATGCAGTCCTGGAGGTGTTCGTAGAAGGCATTTGTAAGGGCTTCCGCAGCTTGGGTTGTGGTTTCCACTGGCTCAGGGGCCTTGAAGGATACCACACCAGTCTTGAGTAGTGTGAAATTTGCTTTAGAGAAGTTCTTCACTGTGGTCTTTTTTGTTTGGGGTGGGGGGGCATGTGGATTTCCAGTGAGATAAGTTTGTGATCTGATCTCACCAATGAGGGATATACTCCCGGTGTGGAGCATTTTGTCCCCATGTTTGTGATGACGAGATCTAGTATATTTTCTCCTCTTGTGGGAACGGTGACTAGTTGTTCCATGGCATTTGAATTTATGAACTCCAGGAACCTTTGGGCTAGAAAGTTGGGGCTTGAGTAATGTTCCCAGTCTATATTCGGGTAGTTGAAGTCACCCAATATAATGGTGTTTGGAGATTCATTTTGAGAGGGTGGCCTGTAGCATGCTACAAACTGTAGAGCAGTTTTGCCTATGGTTAATTGCACCTGGATGGTTTCCGATGCTTCATGTGTTGCCACCAACCTGGAGGTGTGGGTATCCTTGATGAATATGGATACACCCCCTCCTTTTGTGGTGTGGTCCGGGTTTTGGGGCCGGAACGCATGATATGAGGTAAAACCTGATAGTGCCGGGGTGCTCTCAGGAGCCTTAAACCAGGTTTCAGTCACAGCACAGACATCGATGTTCTCCATACTGAGAAGGGCTTCAAGTGCGTGCATTTTGAGATTTAGACTTCTGGCATTGAGCAGAATTACCCTTAGTTTCTTCCCATTTTTGTTTTCTAGGGTGGTAGGTTTAGAATTTGAGCCTTGCCTAAAAAAGGCACTATGGGGGTGGCAAGAGCCTTAGCCAATATCCGGAATCCCAGGGGTGACAGGTGCAAGCCGTCCCTTGCGAAGCAGTGTGGCTTGTCAAGCATGTCATCCCAGGCAGACAGACACTGGATCCCCTTTGAATGACACCAGAAATTAAGCCAATTGTTAAAGCTGATCATCTTGTCTCTATGTTGTGGCATCATTCTTGGTGAAGGAAGGATACTGCTCAGGGTCAGGGTCATACCTGCCTGGGCTACATAATCAGAGAGCTCCTCTATGTCTCTTTTCATGTAGTCCAGGGAGGTACGTCTCAGGTCGTTCACACCAGCATGGACAATGACAGTGTCATATTTGTACTTGCTGTGGAGTGACCCGAGTGCTTGTGTTATGTGGTGGATTCTAGCGCCAGATAGGCAGCTTACTGTGACCCTCTCCTTGTTCAGCCCGGTGAGTGGGACGTCAGTGTGTCTGACTATGGAGTCACCTATGACAAGCATGTTTGGTGTTGTATTTGGCCTTAAGGGCTGTGACTGCTTTGCACACTGATTTTGTGGTTTATGTGTTGCCTGTGGTGTGTCATGAGGTGGCAGTTGCTTGGATGTCTGCTTTGGAGGCCTCTGCTGTTTAGGTAAATGTTTGCTCAGAGCCTCCGATTATGACTTTGTGTGTTTATGTGTTTGATTCATTGTTGTGATAGCTTTATGTGAGACTGGTTTTGTGGTGTGTGTAGTTGCCTTCTCCTCCTGTCTGGTCTTGCCAGTCCTGAGTTGAGAGAGCTCAGCCTCCAGTTTGGCTAAATAGCTGCATCTCTCGCAAGTATTTGTGTTATGTGGGAGGAGGAGAGGGTTGTCAGTGTACATGAGGCAATTGTAACATTGCCTCAAAATTCCCAAATTCACCAACTGGACAGGAGAGGACGCCAGCATCTGGCCCTTCGACATGCTAGAGAAATTTAGAAGTTAGGGGTGTAACTGAATAAGAGAGGACTTAGTAAGGAAGTGGGTACTCCTGGGGGGGTTGCTAGTGAGGGACTTTGTATAATACAGAAGTGCTAAACCTGAAAAGAAGATGCTTTTAAGACAAGTAAAAGCTTTTAGGAACAAGTGCTGCGCTTTTTAGTTAAGGGATATACTGTTTAGATTACTAGTAGAGCAGTTCTAAGGGAAAAAATGAAGAACAGACTTTATGGAGCCAGAAAAAGTTTAACCTTGTTAAACCAGCGCTGCCCGATGCTGCTCTAGTGGCAACTCCACGCTAAATCGCGCTAAAGCACTCTAAAGCATGCTTAATAGCAGGGGCTGGAAAGAGCCAGTAATTGACCCAAAACGGCCAATAAAACTACAGTTTCAAGTCAGTAACCACTCCCACGGGGGGCAGGGAAGCAGCTCAATGTTTTTCACTGCCACTGATCAACAGAGGGACTTTCCTCTAGCCCAAGCAAAAATGGCCTCACAGAAACTTACAAAACAGTTCAAGAACAGCAAGCCTGTAACCTGAACTTTTTTAAATCTCAGAAAAGTGGGAAAAAAGCAAGATTTTTTTTTTGTTTTTTCAGAGATAGCAGAGGTTCACAAGTAATATCAAGTTATAACAGTGCAGTAAATGACCCCACACAAGAGTGCTAGGTCAAAGACAGAAAATATGCAAGTTTTGAGAAAAAACGATTTTAAAATTAAGTGCAAACAGGAAATTCAGTAAACAGCTTTTGGTTGTGCTCTAAATACAGCTACTAATGCAGAAATCAAGCTTAACAAGCCAGAAAATGCTCAAACTAGGCAGCTATGCAGAAAAACTTATCAAATAAACAGAGGAAAAATACTTAAAATCTCAAAAGTGGCTCCTTTCTTCTCTCAGCATTTTCTTCTCTTGGTGGGTGCTTCTCCAACAGCCAACAAGCCTGAAAAGATGCCAAAACCAAGAGGCAACTACGTTTTAAGAGAGGAAGATGAAGGAGTTTTGGAAATGACCCCTTTTGGCCAATAAAACTACAGTTTCAAGTCAGTAACCACTCCCACAGGGGGCAGGGAAGCAGCTCAATGTTTACACTGCCACTGATCAACAGAGAGACTTTCCTTTAGCCCAAGCAAAAATGGCCTCACAGAAACGTACAAAACAGTTCAAGAACAGCAAGCCTGTAACTTGAACTTTTTTAAATCTCAGAAAAGTGGGAAAAAAGCAAGATTTTTTTTTGTTTTTAAATATATACCTTCAACCTGTGAATCTCCAGCTCGTGGTGAGAATCAAACCTTGCACCTTGTGATTGGAAGGCATACACCTTAACCACTGCCCCACTTGCCTTTGCAGGTAAAAGATGTGAATACTGCCAGATTCACACCATCAACACCATCATCCATGCTACCATCCCTAGCCCACTGAGCCACACAGGCCACCTGTGTGATAGACATAATGTATGTCACTGGTGTCATTACACTGCAGGACAAACATAATGTATGTCACTGGCATCATTACACAATGTGATAAACATAATGTATGTCACTGGCATCTTTACACAATGTGATAAACATAATGTATGTCACTGGTGTCATTACACTATGTGATAAACATAATGCATGTCACTGGTGTCACTGCACTGTCTGGCAAACATAATGTATGCCACTGGTGTCATTACACTGTGTGATAATGCATGTCACTGGTGTCATTACACTGTGTGATAGACATAATGTGTGTCACTGGTGTCATTACACTGCAGGATAAACATACTGTATGTAACTGGTGTCATTATACTGTGTGATAAACATAATGTATGTCACTGGTGTTATTACACTGCAGATTAAACATAATGTATGTCACTGGTGTCATTGCACTGCGTGATAAACATAATGTATGTCACTAGTGTCGCTACCCTGTGTCAAACAAAATTTATGTTATTGCTGTCATTGCACTGTGTGATAAACATAATGTATGTCACTGGTGTCATTGCAATGCATGATAAACATAATGTATGTCACTGGTGTCGTTACCCTGTGTTAAACAAAATGTATGTCACTGGTGTCATTACACTGTGTGAGAAGCAAAACGTATGTCACTGGTGTTATAACATTGTTCAAGAAACCTAATGTATGTCCCTGGATCATTAAATTGTGTGATAAACATAATGTATGTCACTGCTGTCACTGTACTGTGTGATAAACATAACATATGTCACTGGTGTCATTACACTGTGTGACAAACATAATGTATGTCACTGGTGTCATTACACTATGTGATAAACATAATGCATGTCACTGGTGTCACTGCACTGTCTAGCAAACATAATGTATGTCACTGGTGTCATTACACTGTGTGATAAACAATGCATGTCACTGGTGTCATTACACTGTGTGATAGACATAATGTATGTCACTGGTGTCATTACACTGTGTGATAAACAATGCATGTCACTGGTGTCATTACACTGTGTGATAGACATAATGTATGTAACTGGTGTCATTACACTGTGTGATAAACATAATGTATGTAACTGGTGTCATTGCACTGTGTGATAAACATAATGTATGTCACTGGTGTCGTTGCACTGCGTAATAAACATAATGTATGTCACTGGTGTCTTTGCACTGCGTGATAAACATAATGTATGTCACTGGTGTCGTTACTCTGTGTTAAACAAAATGTATGTCACTGGTGTCATTACACTGTGTGAGAAGCATAACGTATGCCACTGGTGTCATTACCTTGTTTGATAAACCTAAGGGATGTCCCTGGATCATTAAAATGTGTGATAAACATAATGTATGTCACTGCTGTCACTGCACTGTGTGATAAACATAACATATGTCACTGGTGTCATTACACTGTGTGACAAACATAATGTATGTCACTGGTGTCATTACACTGTGTGATAAACATATTGCATGTCACTGGTGTTATTACACTGTGTGATAAACCTATTGAATGTCACTGGTGTCATTACACGGTGTGATAAACATAACACAAGTCACTGTTGTCATTACACTGTGTGATAGACATAATGTATGTCACTGGTGTCATTACACAGCAGGATAAACATAACGTATGTAATTGGTGTCATTCCACAATGTGATAAACATAATGTATGTCAATGGTGTCATTACACTGTGCGATACACATAATTCATGCCACTGGTGCCATTACACTGTGTGATAGACATAATGTATGTCACTGGTGTCGTTACACTGCATGATAAACATAATGTATGTCACTGGTGTTGTTACCCTGTGTTAAACAAAATGTATGTCACTGGTGTCATTACACTGTGTGAGAAGCATAACGTATGTCACCGGTGTCATTACATTGTTTGATAAACCTAATGTATGTCCCTGGATCATTAAACTGTGCGATAAACATAATGTATGTCACTGCTGTCACTGTACTGTGTGATAAACATAACATATGTCACTGGTGTCATTACACTGTGTGCTAAACATAACGTATGTCACTGGTGTCATTACACTGTGTGCTAAACATAATGTATGTCACTGGTGTCATTACACTGTGTGATAAAGATAACATATGTCACTGGTGTTATTACACTGTGTCATAACCTTGATGAATGCCACTGGTGACATTACACTGTGTGACAAACAATATATGTCACTGGTGTCATTACACTGTGTGAAAAACATATTGCATGTCACTGGTGTCATTACACTGTGTGATAAAGATAACTTATGTCACTGGTGTTATTACACTGTGTGATAAACCTGATGAATGTCACTGGTGTCATTACACTGTGTGCTAAACATAACATATGTCACTGGTGTCATTACACTGTGTGCTAAACATAATGTATGTCACTGGTGTCATTACACTGTGTGACAAACAATATATGTCACTGGTGTCATTACACTGTGTGAAAAACATATTGCATGTCACTGGTGTCATTACACTGTGTGATAAAGATAACTTATGTCACTGGTGTTATTACACTGTGTGATAATGCACAACACTGGTGTCATTACACTGCATGCTAAACATAACATATGTCACTAGTGTCATTGCACAGTGTGCTAAAAGTAACTAAAAGTGCTATATGTAATGTATGTCACTGGTGTCATTACACTGTGTGCTATACATAATGTATGTCACTGGTGTCATTACACCATGTGCTAAACATTATGTATTTAACTGGTGTCATTACACTGTGTGATAAACATACTATATGTCACTGCTGTAATTGCACTGTGTGATAAACATAATGTATGTCACTGGTGTAATTACACTGTGTGGTAAACATAATGTATGTCACTGGTGTCCTTACAGTGTGTGCTAAACATAATGTATGTCACTGATGTCATTATACTGTGTATTTAATGTAACATATGTCACTGGTGTCATTACACTGTGTGCTAAATGTAACGTATGTCACTGATATCATTACACAATGTGCTAAACATAGTGTATTTCATTGGTGTCATTACACTGTGTGATAAACATACTGTATGTCACTGTTGGTATTGCACTGTGTGATAAACATAATGTATGTCTCTGGTGTAATTACACTGTGTGCTAAACATAATGTATGTCACTGGTGTCATTAGACTGTGTGATAGACATAATGCATGTCACTGGTGTCATTACACTGTGTGTCAAGCATAATGTATGTCACTGGTGTCATTACACTGTGTGACAAACATAAAGTATGTCACTGGTGTCATTACATTGTTTGATAAACCTAACATATGTTCCTGGATCATTACACTGTGTGATAAACAATGTATTTCACTGGTGTCACTGCACTGTGTGATAAACATAAGTCACTGGTGTCAGTACACTGTGTGACAAACATAATGTATGTCATGGTGTCATTCCACTGTGTGATAAACATAACGCATGTGATTGGTGTCATTACACTGTGTGAGAAACATATTGTATGTCATGGGTTTCATTACACAGTGTGACAAACATAGTATATGTCACTGGTGTCATTACACTGTGTGCTAAACATAACATATGTCACTGCTGTCATTATACTGTGTGCTAAACTTTAGATATGTCACTGATGTCATTACACTGTAAGCTCAAAGTAATGTATGTCAGGGGTGTCATTATACTATGTATTAAATGTAACATATGTCACTGGTGTCATTACACTGTGTGCTAAATGTAACGTATGTCACTGGTGTCATTACGCTGTGTGCTAAGTGTAACATATATCACTGGTGTCATTACATTGTGTGCTAAACATAATGTATTTCACTGGTGTCAATACACCATGTGATAAACATAAAGTATGTTACTGGGTGTCATTGCACCGCATGCCAAACATAATGTATGTCACTGGTGCCATTACACTGTGTGCTAAACATAATGTATGTCACTGATGTCATTATACTGTGTATTTAATGTAACGTATGTCACTGGTGTCATTACACTGTGTGCTAAATGTAACGTATGTCACTGGTATCATTACACTATGTGCTAAACATAATGTATTTCACTGGTGTCATTACACTGTGGGAGAAACATACTGTATGTCACTGCTGTCATTGCACTGTGTGATAAACATAATGTATGTCACTGGTGTAATTACACTGTGTGCTAAACATAATGTATGTCACTGCTGTCATTATACTGTGTATTTAATGTAACGTATGTCACTGGTGTCATTACACTGTGTGCTAAATGTAACGTATGTCACTGGTATCATTACACTATGTGCTAAACATAATGTATTTCACTGGTGTCATTACACTGTGTGATAAACATACTGTATGTCACTGCTGTCATTGCCCTGTGTGATAAACATAATGTATGTCTCTGGTGTAATTACACTGTGTGCTAAACATAATGTATGTCACTGGTGTCATTACACTGTGTGTCAAGCATAATGTTTGTCACTGGTGTCATTACACTGTGTGACAAACATAAAGTATGTCACTGGTGTCATTACATTGTTTGATAAACCTAACATATGTTCCTGGATCATTACACTGTGTGATAAACATAATGTATTTCACTGGTGTCACTGCACTGTGTGATAAACATAAGTCACTGGTGTCAGTACACTGTGTGACAAATGTAATGTATGTCACTGGTGTCATTCTACTGTGTGATAAACATAATGCATGTGAGTGGTGTCATTGCACTGTGTGAGAAACATATTGCATGTCATAGGTGTCGTTACACAGTGTGACAAACATAGGATATGTCACTGGTGTCATTACACTGTGTGCTAAACATAGCATATGTCACTGCTGTCATTATACTGTGTGCTAAACTTTAGATATGTCACTGATGTCATTACACTGTATGCTCAAAGTAATGTATGTCAGGGGTGTCATTATATTATGTATTAAATGTAACATATGTCACTGGTGTCATTACACTGTGTGCTAAATGTAACGTATGTCACTGGTGTCATTACACTGTGTGCTAAATGTAACATGTATCATTGGTGTCATTACATTGTGTGCTAAACATAATGTATTTCACTGGTGTCAATACACCATGTGATAAACATAAAGTATGTTACTGGGTGTCATTGCACCGCATGCCAAACATAATGTATGCCACTGGTGCCATTACACTGTGTACTAAACATAATGCATGTCACCGATGTCATTATACTGTGTATTTAATGTAACGTATGTCACTGGTGTCATTACACTGTGTGCTAAATATAACGTACTTCACTGGTATCATTACACTATGTGCTAAACAATGTATTTCACTGATGTAATTACACTGTGGGATAAACATACTGTATGTCACTGCTGTCATTGCACTGTGTGATAAATGTAATGTATGTCACTGGTGTAATTACACTGTGTGCTAAACATAATGTATGTCACTGGTGACTTTAGACTGTGATAGACATAATGCATGTCACTGGTGTCATTACACTTTGTGTCAAGCATAATGTATGTCACTGGTGTCACTACACTGTGTGACAAACATAAATTATGTCACTGTTGTCATTACATTGTTTGATAAATCTAACATATGTTCCTGGATCATTACACTGTGTGATGAACATAATGTATTTCACTAGTTTTACTGCACTGTGTGATAAACATAAGTCATTGGTGTCAGTACATTGTGTGACAAATGTAATGTATGTCACTGGTGTCATTTCACTGTCTGATAAACATAATGCATGTGACTGGTGTCATTACACTGTGTATAAAACCTATTGCATGTCACGGGTTTCGTTACACAGTGTGACAAACATAGCATAAGTCACTGGTGTCATTACACTGTGTGCTAAACATAACATATGTCACTGCTGTCATTATACTGTGTGCTAAACTTTAGATTTGTCACTGATGTCATTATACTGTATGATCAAAGTAATGTATGTCAGGAGTGTCATTATACTATGTATTAAATGTAACATATGTCACTGGTGTCATTACACTGTGTGCTAAATGTAACGTAGGTCACTGGTGTCATAGCTCTGTGTGCTAAATGTAATGTATGTCACTGGTATCATTACACTATGTGCTAAACATAATGTATTTCACTGGTGTCATTATACTGTGTGATAAACATACTGTATGTCACTGCTGTCATTGCCCTGTGTGATAAACGTAATGTATGTCACTGGTGTAATTACACTGTGTGCTAAACATAATGTATGTCACTGCTGTCATTATACTGTGTATTTAATGTAATGTATGTCACTGGTGTCATTACACTGTGTGCTAAATGTAACGTATGTCACTGGTATCATTACACTATGTGCTAAACATAATGTATTTCACTGGTGTCATTACACTGTGTGATAAACATACTGTATGTCACTGCTGTCATTGCCCTGTGTGATAAACATAATGCATGTCTCTGGTGTAATTACACTGTGTGCTAAACATAATGTATGTCACTGGTGTCATTACACTGTGTGTCAAGCATAATGTTTGTCACTGGTGTCATTACACTGTGTGACAAACATAAAGTATGTCACTGGTGTCATTACATTGTTTGATAAACCTAACATATGTTCCTGGATCATTACACTGTGTGATAAACATAATGTATTTCACTGGTGTCACTGCACTGTGTGATAAACATAAGTCACTGGTGTCAGTACACTGTGTGACAAACGTAATGTATGTCACTGGTGTCATTCTACTGTGTGATAAACATAATGCATGTGAGTGGTGTCATTGCACTGTGTGAGAAACATATTGCATGTCATGGGTGTCGTTACACAGTGTGACAACATAGGATATGTCACTGGTGTCATTACACTGTGTGCTAAACATAACATATGTCACTGCTGTCATTATACTGTGTGCTAAACTTTAGATATGTCACTCATGTCATTACACTGTATGCTCAAAGTAATGTATGTCAGGGGTGTCATTATACTATGTATTAAATGTAACATATGTCACTGGTGTCATTACACTGTGTGCTAAATGTAACGTATGTCACTGGTGTCATTACACTGTGTGCTAAATGTAACATATATCATTGGTGTCATTACATTGTGTGCTAAACATAATGTATTTCACTGGTGTCAATACACCATGTGATAAACATAAAGTATGTTACTGGGTGTCATTGCACCGCATGCCAAACATAATGTATGTCACTGGTGCCATTACACTGTGTACTAAACATAATGTATGTCACTGATGTCATTATACTGTGTATTTAATGTAACGTATGTCACTGGTGTCATTACACTGTGTGCTAAATATAACGTACTTCACTGGTATCATTACACTATGTGCTAAACAATGTATTTCACTGATGTCATTACACTGTGGGATAAACATAATGTATGTCACTGCTGTCATTGCACTGTGTGATAAATGTAATGTATGTCACTGGTGTAATTACACTGTGTGCTAAACATAATGTATGCCACTGGTGACTTTAGACTGTGATAGACATAATGCATGTCCTGGTGTCATTACACTGTGTGTCAAGCATAATGTATGTCACTGGTGTCACTACACTGTGTGACAAACATAAATTATGTCACTGTTGTCATTACATTGTTTGATAAACCTAACATATGTTCCTGGATCATTACACTGTGTGATGAACATAATGTATTTCACTAGTTTTACTGCACTGTGTGATAAACATAAGTCACTGGTGTCAGTACATTGTGTGACAAATGTAATGCATGTCACTGGTGTCATTCCACTGTGTGATAAACATAATGCATGTGACTGGTGTCATTACACTGTGTAAAAACCTATTGCATGTCACGGGTTTTGTTACACAGTGTGACAAACATAGCATAGGTCACTGGTGTCATTACACTGTGTGCTAAACATAACATATGCCACTGCTGTCATTATACTGTGTGCTAAACTTTAGATTTGTCACTGATGTCATTACACTGTATGATCAAAGTAATGTATGTCAGGGGTGTCATTATACTATGTATTAAATGTAACATATGTCACTGGTGTCATTACACTGTGTGCTAAATGTAACGTAGGTCACTGGTGTCATAGCTCTGTGTGCTAAATGTAATGTATGTCACCGGTATCATTACACTATGTGCTAAACATAATGTATTTCAGTGGTGTCATTATACTGTGTGATAAACATACTGTATGTCACTGCTGTCATTGCCCTGTGTGATAAACATAATGTATGTCTCTGGTGTAATTACACTGTGTGCTAAGCATAACATATGTCACTGGTGTCATTAGACTGTGTTATATACATAATGCATGCCACTGGTATCATTACACTGTGTGTCAAGCATAATATATGTCACTGGTGTCATTACACTGTGTGACAAACATAATGCATGTCACTGGTGTCACTGCACTGTCTGGCAAACATAATGTATGCCACTGGTGTCATTACACTGTGTGATAAACAATGCATGTCACTGGTGTCATTATACTGTGTGATAGACATAATGTATGTCACTGGTGTCATTACACTGCAGGATAAACATAATGTATGTAACTGGTGTCATTACACTGTGTGATAAATATAACGTATGTCACTGGTGTTATTACACTGCAGAATAAACATAATGTATGTAACTGGTGTCATTACACTGTGTGATAAACATAATGTATGTCACTGGTGTCATTGCACTGCACGATAAACATAATGTATGTCACGTGTCATTGCACTGCGTGATAAACATAATGTATGTCACTGGTGTCGTTACCCTGTATTAAACAAAATGTATGTCACTGGTGTCATTACACTGTGTGAGAAGCATAACATATGCCACTGGTGTCATTACATTGTTTGATAAACCTAAGGGATGTCCCTGGATCATTAAAATGTGTGATAAACACAATGTATGTCACTGCTGTCACTGCACTGTGTGATAAAAACATAACATATATCACTGGTGTCATTACGCTGTGTGACAAACAATGTATGTCACTGGTGTCATTACACTGTGTGATAAACATATTGCATGTCACTGGTGTCATTACACTGTGTGATAGACAATGTATGTCACTGGTGTCATTACACTGTGTGATAGACATAATGTATGTAACTGGTGTCATTACACTGTATGATAAACATAATGTATGTAACTGGTGTCATTGCACTGTGTGATAAACATAATGTATGTCACTGGTGTCATTGCACTGCATGATAAACATAATGTATGTCACTGGTGTCGTTACCCTGTATTAAACAAAATGTATGTCACTGGTGTCATTACACTGTGTGAGAAGCATAACGTATGCCACTGGTGTCATTACATTGTTTGATAAACCTAAGGGATGTCCCTGGATCATTAAAATGTGTGATAAACACAATGTATGTCACTGCTGTCACTGCACTGTGTGATAAAAAACATAACATATATCACTGGTGTCATTACGCTGTGTGAGAAACAATGTATGTCACTGGTGTCATTACACTGTGTGATAAACCTATTGCATGTCACTGGTGTTATTACACTGTGTGATAAACCTAATGAATGTCACTGGTGTCATTACACTGTGTGACAAACATAACATATGTCACTGTTGTCATTACACTGTGTGATAGACATAATGTATGTCACTGGTGTCATTACACAGCAGGATAAACATAATGTATGTAACTGGTGTCATTCCACGATGTGATAAACATAATTTATGTCACTGGTGTCATTACACTGCGCGATAAACATAATTCATGCCACTGGTGTCATTACACTGGGTGATAGACATAATGTATGTCACTGGTGTCGTTACACTGCATGATAAACATAATGTATGTCACTGGTGTCGTTACCCTGTGTTAAACAAAATGTATGTCACTGGTTTCATTACACTGTGTGAGAAGCATAACGTATATCACCGGTGTCATTACATTGTTTGATAAACCTAATGTATGTCCCTGGATCATTAAACTGTGTGATAAACATAATGTATGTCACTGCTGTCGCTGTACTGTGTGATAAACATAACGTATGTCACTGGTGTCATTACAGTGTGTGACAAACATAATGTATGTCACTGGTGCAATTCCACCGTGTGATAAACATAATGTATTTCACTGGTGTCATTTCCCTGTGTGAAAAACATATTGCATGTCACTGATGTCATTGCACTGTGTGATAAAGATAACATATGTCACTGGTGTTATTACACTGTGTGATATAATGAATGTCAATGGTGTCATTACACTGTGTGCTAAACCTTACATATGTCATTGGTGTCATTACACAGTGTGTGAAACATAACATATGTCACTGGTGTCATTACTCTGTGTGCTAAACATAATGTATGTCACTGGTGTCATTACACTGTGTGAGAAGCAAAACGTATGTCACTGGTGTCATAACATTGTTCGAGAAACCTAATGTATGTCCCTGGATCATTAAACTGTGTGATAAACATAATGTATGTCACTGCTGTCGCTTTACTGTGTGATAAACATAACATATGTCACTGGTGTCATTACACTGTGTGACAAACATAATGTATGTTACTGGCATCATTACACTGTGATAAACAATGCATGTCACTGGTATCACTGCACTGTCTGGCAAACAATGTATGTCACTGCTGTCATTACACTGTGTGATAAACAATGTATGTCACTAGTGTCATTACACTGTGTGATAGACATAATGTATGTCACTGGTGTCATTACACTGTGTGATAAACAATGCATGTCACTGGTGTCATTACACTGTGTGATAGACATAATGTATGTAACTGGTGTCATTACACTGTGTGATAAACATAATGTATGTAACTGGTGTCATTGCACTGTGTGATAAACATAATGTATGTAACTGGTGTCATTGCACTGCGTGATAAACATAATGTATGTCACTGGTGTCGTTACCTTGTATTAAACAAAATGTATGTCACTGGTGTCATTACACTGTGTGAGAAGCATAACGTATGCCACTGGTGTCATTACATTGTTTGATAACCTAAGGGATGTCCCTGGATCATTAAAATGTGTGATAAACACAATGTATGTCACTGCTGTCACTGCACTGTGTGATAAAAACATAACATATATCACTGGTGTCATTACACTGTGTGATAAACATACTGCATGTCACTGGTGTTATTACACTGTGTGATAAACCTAATGAATGTCACTGGTGTCATTACACTGTGTGACAAACATAACATATGTCACTGTTGCCATTATACTGTGTGATAGACATAATGTATGTCACTGGTGTCATTACACAGCAGGATAAACATAATGTATGTAACTGATGTCATTCCATAATGTGATAATCATAATGTATGTCACTGCTGTCGCTTTACTGTGTGATAAACATAACGTATGTCACTGGTGTCATTAGACTGTGTTATATACATAATGCATGCCACTGGTATCATTACACTGTGTGTCAAGCATAATATATGTCACTGGTGTCATTACACTGTGTGACAAACATAAAGTATGTCACTGGTGTCATTACACTATGTGATAAACATAATGCATGTCACTGGTGTCACTGCACTGTCTGGCAAACATAATGTATGCCACTGGTGTCATTACACTGTGTGATAAACAATGCATGTCACTGGTGTCATTATACTGTGTGATAGACATAATGTATGTCACTGGTGTCATTACACTGCAGGATAAACATAATGTATGTAACTGGTGTCATTACACTGTGTGATAAATATAACGTATGTCACTGGTGTTATTACACTGCAGAATAAACATAATGTATGTAACTGGTGTCATTACACTGTGTGATAAACATAATGTATGTCACTGGTGTCATTGCACTGCGCGATAAACATAATGTATGCCACGTGTCATTGCACTGCGTGATAAACATAATGTATGTCACTGGTGTCGTTACCCTGTATTAAACAAAATGTATGTCACTGGTGTCATTACACTGTGTGAGAAGCATAACATATGCCACTGGTGTCATTACATTGTTTGATAAACCTAAGGGATGTCCCTGGATCATTAAAATGTTTGATAAACACAATGTATGTCACTGCTGTCACTGCACTGTGTGATAAAAACATAACATATATCACTGGTGTCATTACGCTGTGTGACAAACAATGTATGTCACTGGTGTCATTACACTGTGTGATAAACATATTGCATGTCACTGGTGTCATTACACTGTGTGATAGACAATGTATGTCACTGGTGTCATTACACTGTGTGATAGACATAATGTATGTAACTGGTGTCATTACACTGTATGATAAACATAATGTATGTAACTGGTGTCATTGCACTGTGTGATAAACATAATGTATGTCACTGGTGTCATTGCACTGCATGATAAACATAATGTATGTCACTGGTGTCGTTACCCTGTATTAAACAAAATGTATGTCACTGGTGTCATTACACTGTGTGAGAAGCATAACGTATGCCACTGGTGTCATTACATTGTTTGATAAACCTAAGGGATGTCCCTGGATCATTAAAATGTGTGATAAACACAATGTATGTCACTGCTGTCGCTGCACTGTGTGATAAAAACATAACATATATCACTGGTGTCATTACGCTGTGTGACAAACAATGTATGTCACTGGTGTCATTACACTGTGTGATAAACATATTGCATGTCACTGGTGTTATTACACTGTGTGATAAACCTAATGAATGTCACTAGTGTCATTACACTGTGTGACAAACATAACATATGTCACTGTTGTCATTACACTGTGTGATAGACATAATGTATGTCACTGGTGTCATTACACAGCAGGATAAACATAATGTATGTAACTGGTGTCATTCCACAATGTGATAAACATAATTTATGTCACTGGTGTCATTACACTGCGCGATAAACATAATTCATGCCACTGGTATAAACAGTAAATTCAAAACGAAAACTGGCAAAAAACAGAACTAGTAGTAAATCCCACGGCAGAATAAACAGACACGGACCTTTATTGTTGTAAGCGCTTTCGGTCAAGGTATTACCTCAACCTTCTTCAGACATAGACAATTATAACAACCACACAACTTTACTTAAATACCCAATACTTAATTAATAAATCACTCTCTTAATTAATACATTAAATATCTTGATCTTTTAAAGCAACAGGAAGCTTATACTGTTTAGTATAGCTATACATTAGTTAAATTCAAAGTAAAAAGTAAAGTAAAATAAAATAAAATAAAATAAAATGAATAAATAATGTGCATAGTATAAGTAATATGTTCATATATATATACAGGATATATGCATATAATATACACACTTACTTAAATGTTAAAATATTTACATTTGAACTTTCTTTTGGAAGTATTATTGCCTGAAGTAATTTAACTCTCCCCATTGTTACAGTATCTATGCACAACACACTCATATTCTGCAACATCTCACCAACAACTCCAATTGTTAAAATCTCCTCATCTTATGCATGTCAATAGAAATTATTGTTTATATATGTATGTACATATATATATATATATATATATATATATATATATATATGTACATACACATACATACCCATACATTTATATGTCTATATGTATAATAATGGATTGGATAGCAATTTCCATTATATTGCTTAAAAACATTCTATGTACATATAATTAAAATCAAAGATAAATATATAAATATATATACAAAATGTTTGAATATTGTGAAAAAACTTGTACAGAAATTGGTAAACAATATTCATGAACAGTACATAATGATACACAGCAACCAATAAATTTTTCTTATCTCCTTAATGCCCTCAATTTTAAAATACATTTGATTGATGCATACTCATTTAAGCCTGGTGGAATTTGGGCTAATGTTCTAATTTGCCACAATAATTCTTGTTCTTCAAGTCGTAACTGCCATGGGCCCCCCCTAATGTCAATTGTAACTTGTTGAATGACAGTGAATACAAAGTGGTGCGTGGGATATTCATTTATGTGCCTAGCTAGTGCATTATTTGGATCTTTCTTCCCTATAGCATAAAGATGTTCATACACTCTTTTCTTTAATGCATGCTCAGTCTTACCTATGTAGAATGATAAACATTCCACACAAAGGGCCACATAAACTACATTTTTAGTTTCACAGTTGAACTTACCATTGATTTTATAATCTTTCCCATTAATATGTACTTCTTTTCCTGGAAGTATGTGTTTACATTGTGGACACATTCCACATTTGGCCATACCAGTTTTTGAGGTCAAGGATTTATAACTAGGTTTTTCCACTAGTTGTTTTAAATTGATCCCCCTCCGATAAACAAATTTTGGCTTAATACCAAGTGTTTTCGCTAACATATTATCTTCTAATATGATGTTCCAATTCTTATTGATAATACTTTTTATTGTATTAAAGTCAATAGAATATGTAAAAATGAAATTAATCTGGGGTGTAATCTCACTTGATGGATTAACATTATTGTGCATTGTGCCCCCTCCTAAAAGTGGTTTAAAGTGGCCACCTTCTCTTTTAAGCACAACCTCATTCCTTATTTGCTCAACAAGGGCCTTTGGATAACCTCTGATGATAAACTTCAAGCTCAAATTATCACATTCTTTTACAAAATCCTGATGCTCAGATGTCATTCTTGCTGCCCTCACGAATTGTCCCTTCATCACACTTCTTTTTTGATGGAATGGATGTCCACTTGAGAAGTGGAGAAGGGAGTTCGAGTGTGTCGGTTTTCTATAGATTTCAGATTTGAATTTGTTGTTGGCGCTGCTCTTACTTAATTTAACATCCAAAAAATTGATTTCGTTTTCTCCTATAGTATAAGTGAATTGGAGAAAACTTGTCATGTTTGAGATGCTTACTATGAATTGGGGGATGAGTTCCAATGGTCCTTTCCAAAGAAAGAACATGTCATCCTGGTATCTATTATACCAGGTAACATTTTCTTGATATAACATGTTTTGGAACAAATGATTGTGCTCCCAGTATGCTAAAACACTATTTGAGAAGCTGCATCCACATGGAGACCCCATGGCTATCCCAGTCCTTTGTAAAAAGAACTGTCCCTTAAATGTCACAAAGTTGTTTAATAGGACAATCTCAAGTAGTGTTTCAACTAAGTTCATTTGATCATTTGATGTTTTTTTACTCAACATGAACTCTCTTGTCCATTCAATCCCTAGTTGTTGTGGGATAACGGTGTACAAATCCTTGATATCAACTACTAGAAATTTAAGATCCGGATTGTACACCAATTTATCAATACTCTGTAAAAAAGCCCAAGAGTCCTTACAAATTTGAGACTCACTTTTTAGTAAGGGTTTAAGGATACTATCCACCAGTTTGGCACAGGCGTAGGTAATCGAACCCCTTCCATCTACTATAGGCCTGAAAGGGGGATTAACCAAGTTTTTGTGAATTTTTGGCGTGCCAAACATGGTGGGAATCTTAGGTGCTAACATGTCCAAATACTGCAACGTGTTGGAATCAATAGTGCCTTGAATGAAAAGATCCTCCAAGGTACCTTTTATCTTTTTATATGCCATGTTAACCTCGTTAAGACTAGAATGTGAGTAGCTATCAGATTCCAAATGTTCCAATACTTTTCCATTGTAATAGTATTCATCCATCAAAACTAATCCACCCCCCTTGTCAGGTGCCATGACCCTTATATTACATTCATTGAGAAGGGAAATGAATGCTAGCTCTTCTTTAGAAATGTTAACTTTGGTACTTTTGGGAACCCTATGGCAAGACAGCATTGTTCTTAAATCAATCTCACAGACCCTTTCAAAAATGCTTAAAGTGTTATACAATGGGGGATTGAAAACACTAGAAACTCTATGAGTATTTAAGAGAGAAGGGGTGTTACCAAATCTAAATGCCAAGTTCAATTTACGCACATATAATTTCAAATCTACAATGGTGTTAACAATATTACTTTTTCTATCTGGAACAAATGTAAGCCCCTTAGAGAAAAAGTCTATAAGGTTTTGTTCAATTGTGATGACCGTATAATTGTAGATTTTAAAGTCCCCTCTTTGACTAGTAAGGATAGTAGGACCATTGTTTTCACTACTCTCTATCTCCTCCACTGGTTCCCCTTCTTCTTCCTCTGCGATCTCCCCCTGTAATTGGTTGTGGAATTGTTGTTGCTGTTGCTCGTGCCAGGAGTTGAGGCATCTCTCGTCCTGTGAAAACCCTGGTTGTTGTTATTACCAGTGTTTCCCCCTTCACTCTGATTATGATTGTTCAAACCTCCATTATTGTTGTTTATATGGGTGCCTTGGTTCCTGATGCGTTCACTCCTCCTAATGGGTTCTGTTTCAGCCTCATTGGGAACCTGTTGAATCAACTGTGGTGGAGGGTTTGTGTTAACATTCGCCCCCACATCTCCCAATCTGGATTGTCCTAAAGGGGGAGGGGGGTACGCTTTATGATTGTTATAGTCTTTTATATCTCTGTCAATTTTACGTTGCTTATTGATAACCAATTTGTTAATTGCTGCTTCAATGCTTGTCAAAATTCTAGTGTAATCATATCTGTATCTAATAAACTCAGAATGATTTTGTAAGAATGATTCCAACTCAGTTAACTCTTGCAGCAACACATCCACTTCCACATTATAGAAATTAATAAGTGAATTCAAGAATTCTGTAGCCTGTTTATCAAACAGGACTAAAAGTTCTTGGTGAAATACTGAGTTGTTAATCAGTCCTGCAGGGTAACGCCATTGGCGTAACCCTTTGGGGATGATCTTTAAACTTATACATTTTTGAGGTACGACACCTCTAACTGCAGTTTTTTGCAGCGATACAATTTGCTATCAAACATGTTAAGTTTTTCAAGAAATACAGTTGAATTGGAACTCACCGATGTATCATCATTGTTCCCCGGGCCGTTGTTGTTGTTAGTATGTAAAGATGTAAAAAAATCTCTCTTGGCAAGAAAATTCGTTACTGAGGGTATTACAGTAGAATCACTCGCCCCATTTTGCACTACACTTGAATTATTCCTCGCAGTGTTCATTGTGCTATCACGAAGAATATGAGAATTTTGCCACTGGTGTCATTACACTGGGTGATAGACATAATGTATGTCACTGGTGTCACTGGTGTCGTTACACTGCATGATAAACATAATGTATGTCACTGGTGTCGTTACCCTGTGTTAAACAAAATGTATGTCACTGGTGTCATTACACTGTGTGAGAAGCATAACGTATATCACCGGTGTCATTACATTGTTTGATAAACCTAATGTATGTCCCTGGATCATTAAACTGTGCGATAAACATAATGTATGTCACTGCTGTCGCTGTACTGTGTGATAAACATAACGTATGTCACTGGTGTCATTACAGTGTGTGACAAACATAATGTATGTCACTGGTGCAATTCCACTGTGTGATAAACATAATGTATTTCACTGGTGTCATTTCCCTGTGTGAAAAACATATTGCATGTCACTGATGTCATTGCACTGTGTGATAAAGATAACATATGTCACTGGTGTTATTACACTGTGTGATATAATGAATGTCAATGGTGTCATTACACTCTGTGCTAAACATTACATATGTCATTGGTGTCATTACACAGTGTGTGAAACATAACATATGTCACTGGTGTCATTACTCTGTGTGCTAAACATAATGTATGTCACTGGTGTCATTACACTGTGTGAGAAGCAAAACATATGTCACTGGTGTCATAACATTGTTCGAGAAACCTAATATATGTCCGTGGATCATTAAACTGTGTGCTAAACATAATGTATGTCACTGGTGTCGCTTTACTGTGTGATAAACATAACATATGTCACTGGTGTCATTACACTGTGTGACAAACATAATGTGTGTTACTGGTGTCATTACACTGTGATAAACAATGCATGTCACTGGTATCACTGCACTGTCTGGCAAACAATGTATGTCACTGCTGTCATTACACTGTGTGATAAACAATGTATGTCACTAGTGTCATTACACTGTGTGATAGACATAATGTATGTCACTGGTGTCATTACACTGTGTGATAAACAATGCATGTCACTGGTGTCATTACACTGTGTGATAGACATAATGTATGTAACTGGTGTCATTACACTGTGTGATAAACATAATGTATGTAACTGGTGTCATTGCACTGTGTGATAAACATAATGTATGTAACTGGTGTCATTGCACTGTGTGATAAACATAATGTATGTCACTGGTGTCGTTACCTTGTATTAAACAAAATGTATGTCACTGGTGTCATTACACTGTGTGAGAAGCATAACGTATGCCACTGGTGTCATTACATTGTTTGATAACCTAAGGGATGTCCCTGGATCATTAAATTGTGTGATAAACACAATGTATGTCACTGCTGTCGCTGCACTGTGTGATAAAAACATAACATATATCACTGGTGTCATTACACTGTGTGATAAACATACTGCATGTCACTGGTGTTATTACACTGTGTGATAAACCTAATAAATGTCACTGGTGTCATTACACTGTGTGACAAACATAACATATGTCACTGTTGTCATTACACTGTGTGATAGACATAATGTATGTCACTGGTGTCATTACACAGCAGGATAAACATAATGTATGTAACTGATGTCATTCCATAATGTGATAATCATAATGTATGTCACTGCTGTCGCTTTACTGTGTGATAAACATAACATATGTCACTGGTGTCATTACACTGTGTGACAAACATAATGTATGTTACTGGTGTCATTACACTGTGATAAACAATGCATGTCACTGGTGTCACTGCACTGTCTGGCAAACAATGTATGTCACTGGCGTCATTACACTGTGTGATAAACAATGTATGTCACTAGTGTCATTACACTGTGCGATAAACATAATTCATGCCACTGGTGTCATTACACTGTGTGATAGACATAATGTATGTCATTGGTGTTGTTACCCTGTGTTAAACAAAATGTATGTCACTGGTATCATTACACTGTGTGAGAAGCATAACGTATATCATCGGTGTCATTACATTGTTTGATAAACCTAATGTATGTCCCTGGATCATTAAACTGTGCAATAAACATAATGTATGTCACTGCTGTCGCTGTACTGTGTGATAAACATAACATATGTCACTGGTGTCATTACAGTGTGTGACGAACATAATGTATGTCACTGGTGTAATTCCACCATGTGATAAACATAATGTATTTCAGTGGTTTCATTTCACTGTGTGAAAAACATATTGCATGTCACTGATGTCATTGCACTGTGTGATAAAGATAACATATGTCACTGGTGTTATTACACTGTACGATAAACCTAATGAATGTCACTGGTGTCATTACACTGTGTGCTAAACATTACATATGATGTCATTGGTGTCATTACACAGTGTGCGAAACATAACATATGTCACTGGTGTCATTACACTGTGTGCTAAACATAATGTATGTCACTGGTGTCATTACACTGTGTGATAAAGATAACATATGTCACTGGTGTCATTACACTGTGTGCTAAATGTAACGTAGGTCACTGGTGTCATAGCTCTGTGTACTAAATGTAATGTATGTCACTGGTGTCATTACACTGTGTGCTAAACGTAACATATATCACTGGTGTCATTACATTGTGTGCTAAACATAATGTATTTCACTGGTGTCACTACACCGTGTGATAAACATAAAGTATGTTACTGGTGTCATTGCACTACATGCCAAACATAATGTATGTCACTGGGGCCATTACACTGTGTGCTAAAATAATGTATGTCACCTGTGTCATTACACTGCATGACAAACTTAATGTATGTCACTGGTGTCATTGCACTGTGTGCTAAATGCAATGTATGTCACTGGTGTCATTGCAGTGTGTGATAATCATAACGTATGTCACTGGTGTCATTACACTTTGTGATAATTGTAATGTATGTCACTTGTGTCATTACACTCTGTGATAATCATAATGTATGTCACTGGTGTCATTACCCTGTGTGATAATCATAAAATACAGTTATGTACACTTACCATAAATGTAGATGTTCAAGTGTCTTCACTGCTGCAGTCATAACATGTGGGTTTATCCATGCTGTGGTAGCCTTCAGTTGGCCCAAATACCAGAGTCAAGGTTTTTTGTGCATCGGCTGCTGTCGCTTGCTAGCTGACTTCAGGTCATCCGAGCGATAAAGGAGAGCAGGTGATGCCAATACCTCAGTTTTTCTTGCCTTAACCAACCAAAGAAGCTCAATCTAATCAGGGGTAGTGGTCCCGGGGTCCAGGACACTCAAACATCTACATTTATGGTAAGTGTACACAACTGTGCTATGTTCTTCATCTTTTACTGCTGCAGTCATAACATGTGGGAAGATTCACAAAGCTGAGGAAGAGGGTGGAAGGTTGATAAAGACCTAGGAATGGGTCAACATACCCTGCAGACCTGCAGAGGCAAACCCAGTCCTAGTTTTTGAAAATAGGTTCAGATGGTAATGTTTGGTGAATGTGTAGATTGATGTAAATGTGGCAGCTTCCAGGATGTCCTTGATGGGAACCCCTCTAAGGAATGCTGTGTTGCCCTAGTGGAATGGGTTCTTATGACCCTAGTCATTGATTTTCCATGTAAGGTGTAGCAAAAATAGATGCAGTGGGCTGTCCATTTGGAAATGGCCTGTTTGGAAATTGGCTTCCCCTGTGCCCCTGTTGCTAACCTGACTAGAAGCTGGTTAGTTTTCCTGAATGTTTTAGTACAATCCAGATAAAATCTGAGTTGCTTGTGGACATCTAGTGTATGCAGTATCCTTTCCTCCTTGTTCTGTGGGTTTGGGAAGAAGGTGGATGGCCTGGTTGAGGGTTACATCTGATACCACCTTGGGCATAATGGAAGGGATGGTTCTCAGGGAGATGCTGTCTGCATGGAAGATGATAAATGGTTCAATGGACATTAGTGTTTGAAGCTCTGACACTCTCCTGGATGAAGTAATAGCCAGGGCGAAAAGCAGTCTTCCATGAAAGGTATTTCAATTCTGCAGGTGCTGCAGGCTCAAAGGGAGACAGAGTAAGCTTTTTCAAAACATAATTCAGATCCCAGGCTAGGATGGGTGGCCTTCTGTGAGGTCTGATATCTCATTACAGCCGAGTGACGTCTACAGGCGTTTTTGCAGTTACCTCCTACTGCTCTTCTAGGTGTCAAATATTGCCTGTTCATATTTGCATTAATAAATCCAAAACCATACTATACCCAAGGTATCAGAATATTTTATCTTGAAACATATATGATGGCAAACACAACTGTATTGATATATGACCTTTGTTAACAAGTGTAAATTCGTTTTTTAAAGCCTGAAGCCACACCCACTGGGAGTTAAAGGTATACACTCAAAAGAGCTCTGCTGGAAGGAATGAGATATTAGAAGCCCCTTTACAGAATTGTTTGAGTAAGGGGTGGGAGAACAGGAGTTGTTCTGTATCAAAGTGAGCTGAGATGGCAGAGGCATGGATTTCCATGGAGGAGAAGGAGAGGCCACTATTAAGTAGCTCAGCTGGATAGTCTAGTATAAGAGAAATGGAGGGTAGATGTACATCTGCCCCCTTGGACTGGCTCCAAGAGCAGAATCTTTTTCATTTTCCAGCATACGATTTCCTGGTGCATGGCCTTCTGGCCTCTGTGATAATGTCTAGGACTTGTTTGCTTTGCATAAATTCCTTGCCTGTCCTGGGTGTATAAGCCATGCTGAAAATTTGAGAGCCTGCAGGTCTGGGTGTAGCACTGTTCACTCCCCCGGATAGCAGGTGTGATATCAGGGGTAGCTGCCAGGTGGGGCTGATGAGTTGCACAGCAGGGGGTACCAGTGCTTGCTGGGCCAGTCTGGAGCAATTAGTATGGCTCTTGTCCTTTCCTCTCTTATTTTTATCAGTAACTTTGAGATAAGAGGCAGTGGAGGGAATGCATACACAAAAAGGGAGTTCCATGGGAAGGTCAGGGCATGACCTTCCAGGCTAGGTGATGATACTATCTGGTGCAGAATTTCTGTACCTGATGATTTAGATGAGAGGCAAAGAGGTCCACGTGGGTGGTCCCCCATGTTTAAGTGATTTGCAGAAAAATATTTCTGTGAAGTTGCCATTCATGTGGGTCCAGAAGATTTCTGCTTAGGTGGTCTGCCAGGGTATTGTTGATGCCTGGTAGGTATTGAGCCATGAGATGTAGTTTCATGGATGAGGCTGTTAGCCAGAGGTTCATGGCTAGTCTGCACAGAGGGTAAGATTGAGTCCCTCCCTGTTTGTTTATGTATGACATGACTGCGGTGTTGTCTGTTTTGATGAGGAGAACTCCTGGTTTGAGGTAGGGTTTGAAGGATGACCAGGCTTTTTGCACTGCTATCATTTCCTTTGGGTTGATGTATAAGGGCAGGGGTTGTGCATCCCAGAGACCTTGGGTGCATCTGCCTTCCATGTGAGTGTCACAGGCTATGTCTGAGGCATCTGTCATTATGGCCCAGCCTATTGGGCAGAGGGTGAAAGAAAGTCCCTTGTTCTGTGCACAGGACTGAGCCTAGCAGTGGAACTCAGCCCTTATGCAGGGGATCAGAGGGAGGGCGGTGTCCAAGGATTGTGAGTGCTGACACCATAGGTTCTTTAGGTACCATTGAATTTTCCTCATGTGGAGTCTGGCCAGAGGGACCTAGAGGATGCAGGAGGCCATGTAGCCTAGAGCTTGCAGGAACTTCCTGGCAGTGAGGTGAGTCTGGAATGCCAGATGAGAGAAGTATTTTGGTAGAAAGCTTTGTTTTCTGAGGACAGAAAGATCATTTGCTGTTCTCTGTCCAGCAGAGCACCCAAGAAAATTATCTTCCTGGAGGGTGTCTGTTTTGATTTCTTTTCATTGATAGTGAACCTGGGGAGGTAAGAAGGGACTTCACAAAGGAGAGGTCCTGTAGGAGCTTTTCCTTGCAGTCTGCCTGTATGAGGCAATCGTCCAGGTAAGGGTAAATCTGTACATTGTGTTGCCTGCAAAAGGCAATGGCTGGGGCTAAGCATTGGTGAATACCCTGGGAGCAGTAGATAAGCCAAAGAGCAATGCAGAGAATTGAAAGTGTTGCGAGCCTGCTCTGAAGCAGAGGAATTTTCTGCAGGATTCACTTATGGGGATGTGCAGGTAGGCATCTTTTAGGTCTGAAGTGACCATCCAAGCTTTATTTGGCAACATTGGTAGTAGCTGCTGTAGGGTAAGCATTTTGAATTTTAGAATTATCAGGAAAGTGTTCAGAAAGGATAGGTCCAAGTTGGATCACCAAGTGCCCTCTTTCCTGGATACAAGGAATAACTTGGAATAAAACCCTTGTCCAATTTGGTCTGGAGGTACAGGTTCTACTGCCCCTAGAGAGATGAGGTTTTGGACTTGTTTCTATGCCTCTACCCATTGATTTGGAGGTAGGTCTGGGTACCCTCTTGGAGGTGGTAGCTCTTAAAAGTTGAATTTGTACCCCTGTGAAATGATTTTTAAGAACTACTGAACTTTTGTTATAGAGATCCAATTTTTCTCTGCAGAGAGATAGCCTTCCTCCTAATTTTTGGTGAGGAGGAGGTGGGCAGAGATGGGTAAAGTAGTCATTGAGAGTTTTTTTCCATACAGGGTTGCTTCTGAACTCCCTGCTCTAGTGTTGGACAAAGGCCACTGTTTGATTCTTTGTTGCCCTTGAGATCGAGGCCTAGTAGGTCTGTCTCTATGGCTTTTGCCTTGGGTCGGTCTACTTGGTGCAGAAAAGGGCCAGTGTTTAGAGGGAAAATTTCTGCTGAACCTAGGAGGTTGTACCTGAAGAAAATATTTAACAGTCTGCATTGATTTTGCTTTGTCTTCCATCTCTTTAAGGAACTCTTCAGTTTTCTGTCTGAACAAGCAGTCCTTATCTATAGGTGCCTCCACTATTTTAGTTTTGACATGGTCAGGAAGAGGTTGTTCCTTCAGCCAAGCATGTCTTCAAATAACAGATCATGTCACTGCTGCCCTGCTTGTGGCTTCTAAGACATCAAATCCACAGTGTAAAGAGTGCTTTGCCACCTGAGCGGAAGAGTGCAGTAAGACTGCTATCTGTTTAGATCTGGCTAATCAGGAAAAGCAGAAATGTTCTCTTTCAGAAGTTCCAAAGTGTGCTGTTAATAGTTTAACATATGGAACTGACAGTTAAAAGCCCTTATAGTTAAAGTTGCAAAGGTCTGTACTTTTTTACCTCATCTGTCCAGGGCTCTGGATTCCTTGTCTGATGGAGTAGGATTCTTTCCAGAACTAGCCTTAGCTCCCTTAGGTCCCTGAGGAATTATGTCTGGGTCTGCTGCAGGAGTTTTGTAGAGGAATTTGTGGGAGTCAGGTGCCCTGTAGTACCTCTCAGGTTTTCTGAGGGCAGGCAGGGGGTGTCAGGGGTTAGACTGAATTCTTGGTAAACATCATCCACCTCCTCCAAGATGGGTGGGATGGCCAAAGGCCTGTGTTGGGGGAGATCCAGAAACTCTCTTAGTCTTTTCTTGGATTGTGGGAAGTCCTATGATTCACATTGGAAGTGTTCCCTTAGGGTGTGAAGGGTTTCCCCAAAGGAAAAAATATCTTCTGGGGGTGATGCAGAAGGAATAGAATCCTCTGTATCTGAGTCCTGATTGGCAGTAAAAGGATTTTTCTCTTCAAAAACAGAGGAGTCAGATCCCTCTGAGTCTCAATCCAACTGGATGTCTGGAGAAGGTTCCCTTCTCCTTTTTGCAGGTGTGACTTGATCACCCTGGAAGAGGGTGATAAGGTCCTCCTCCATTTTAACATTTTAAGCATTATAGTTTGAGGAGGAGGAGGAGGATTAGTGGAATGGAGACTTTTTGCAACTTTCTTTGGAGTAACTCTTAGTCTGGCCTGAAGAGAATCCCTCAGTACACTAGGAATGGTAGTCGGAAGAGATAGCGATGGCCTAGAAATGAATTCGGGAAGTACGAATGGTTTCCTTGGAAGCCGATGCCTGCATAATGGCTCTGGCCCCAACTGAGGCAGAGACAGCCAAAGGCTCGGAAGATGATGCAGATTTCTGTGGCATACAGGACTCCAAAAGGGTCTCAGTAGAGGCCTGTGAAGTAATCGAGTCGGGCATCAAGGGCTGCGAAAGTGCCTCACTGAATTCAGAACTGATGACCCGTTTAGTGGTCGTGTCATCAGAAGGCTTGGCCTTGTGTGGTCTGTCTCTATCCTTATCCTTACGTTTTTTCAGAGGATCTGCAGTTTGCTGACTGACGGATGCCATATCGGTAATCGGAGATGGAAGACGAAAATATCTGCCTACAAACAGAGCTCTATGACAAATAGCTCTTGCATTAAAGAGGGTACAGAACTGACAGTGTGGGGCATCGTGATCTGGGCATAAGCAAGTGATGCAGTAAGAATGGAAGTCTCGGTGTGGTATTTGCTTTCCACAGGTGAGACAGTTATTGACTTTTTTGGACATCGGTTATTGCAATTAAAAGGAAGGGTCCCCAATGGGGTACTTAGCTTTAGACATTTTCAGCTGAAGTTCAAAAAATGTAAACAGCTGACCAGCACTCTTGTGAATTGCTTCTGCTACAGGCTCCATAGCAAGAAAGACTGAGATAATGGCATCGCCTGCTCTCATTTATAGCTCGGACGACCTGATGTCAGTTAGAAGGCGAAAGCAGACAATGCTCAGAAAACCTTGACTCTCGTATTTGGGCTGACTGAGGGCTACCACAGCATGGATAACCCCTATGTTATGACTGCATCAGTGAAACATGAAGAACATCATATGTCACTGGTGACACACTGTGTGATAAACATAATGTATGTCACTGATGTCATTACACTGTGTGACTAACAATGTATGTCACTGGTGTCATTGCACTGTGTGACAAACAATGTATGGCATTGGTGTCATTACACTGTGTGATAAACATAACTTATATCACTGGTGTCATTACACTGTGTGAGAAACATACCATGTGTCACTGGTGTCAGTACACTGATAAACATAATTTATATCAATGGTGTCATTACATTGTGTGATAAACATATCGTATGCCACTCATGTCATTACACTGTGTCATAACATAATGTATGTCACCGGTGTCATTATACTGTGTGATAAATATAATGTATGTAACTGGTGTCATTACACAGTGTGATAAACATAACATATGTTACTGGTGTCATTACACTGTGTGCTAAACGTAACATATGTCACTGGTGTCATTACACTGTGCGCTAAACGTAACATATGTCACTGGTGTCATTTCATGGTGTGATAAACATAACATATGTCACTAATGTCTTTACACTGTCTGCTAAATGTAACACATGTCACTGGTGTCCCTACACTGTGTGATAAAAGTAACATATGTCACTGGTGTCCTTGCACTGTGTGATAAAAGTAACATATGTCACTGGTGTCATTGCACTGTGTACTAAACATAATGTATGTCACTGGTTTATTAGACTGTCTGATAAACATAACGTATGTCACTGGTGTTGCTACACTGCATGATAAACATAATGTATGTCACCGGTGTCATTACGCTGTGTAATAAACAATATATGTCACTGGTGTTATTACCCTGTTTTAAACAAAATGTATGTCACTGGTGTCTTTACACTGTGTGACAAGCATAAAGTATGTCACTGGTGTCATTACATTCTTTGATAAACCTAATGTATGCCCCCTGGATCATTAAACTGTGTGATAAACATAATGTATGTCACTGGTGTCACTGCACTGCATGATAAACATAACACATGTCACTGGTGTCGCTGCACTGGGTGATAAACATAACACGTCACTGGTGTCATTACACTGTGTGACAAACATAATGTATGTCACTGGTGTCATTACACTGTGTGGAAAACATATTGCACGTCAGCATGTCACTGGTGTTATTACACTGTGTGATAAAGATAATGTACTTCACTGGCATTATTACACTGTGTGATAAGCATAATGCATGTCACTGGTGTCATTACACTGCATGCTAAACATAACATATTTCACTGGTGTCATTACACAGTGTGCTAAAATTAACGTATGTCACTGGTGTCATTATACTCTGTGCTAAACGTAGTGTATGTCACTGGTGTCATTACACTGTGTATTAAATGTAACATATGTCACTGGTGTCATTACACTGTGTGCTAAATGTAATGTATGTCACTGGTGTCATTACACTGTGTGCTAAACAATGTACTTTACTGGTGTCATTACACTGTGTGATAAACATAATGTATGTTACTGATGTCATTACACTGTGTGATAAACATAATGTATGTTACTGGTGTCATTACACTGTGCTAAACAATGTATACCACTGGTGTCATTACAAAGTGTGTTAAATGTAACATATGTCACTGGTGTCATTACACTGTGTGCTAAACTTTAGATTTGTCACTGATGTCATTACACTCTATGCTCAAAGTAATGTATGTCAGGGGTGTCATTATACTATGTATTAAATGTAACATATGTCACTGGTGTCATTACACTGTGTGCTAAATGTAACGTAGGTCACTGGTGTCATAGCTCTGTGTGCTAAATGTATTGTATGTCACTTGTGTCATTACACTGTGTGCTAAACGTAACATATATCACTGGTGTCATTACATTGTGTGCTAAACATAATGTATTTCACTGGTGTCAATACACCGTGTGATAAACATAAAGTATGTTACTGGTGTCATTGCACTGTGTACTAAACATAATGTATGTCACTGGTCTCATTACACTGTGTGATAAGCATAATGTATTTCACTGGTATCATTACACTGTGTGATAAACATACTGTATGTCACTGGTTCATTAGACTGTCTGATAAACATAACGTATGTCACTGGTGTTGCTACACTGCATGATAAACATAATGTATGTCACCAGTGTCATTACGCTGTGTAATAAACAATATATGTCACTGGTGTTATTACCCTGTTTTAAACAAAATGTATGTCACTGGTGTCTTTACACTGTGTGACAAGCATAAAGTATGTCACTGGTGCCATTACATTCTTTGATAAACCTAATGTATGCCCCTGGATCATTAAACTGTGTGATAAACATAATGTATGTCACTGGTGTCACTGCACTGCGTGATAAACATAACACATGTCACTGGTGTCGCTGCACTGCGTGATAAACATAACATGTCACTGGTGTCATTACACTGTGTGAAAAACATAATGTATGTCACTGGTGTCATTACACTGTGTGGAAAACATATTGCACGTCAGCATGTCACTGGTGTCATTACACTGTGTGATAAAGACAATGTACTTCACTGGCATTATTACACTGTGTGATAAGCATAATGCATGTCACTGGTGTCATTACACTGCATGCTAAACATAACATATTTCACTGGTGTTATTACACAGTGTGCTAAAATTAACGTATGTCACTGGTGTCATTATACTCTGTGCTAAACGTAGTGTATGTCACTGGTGTCATTACACTGTGTATTAAATGTAACATATGTCACTGGTGCCATTACACTGTGTGCTAAATGTAACGTATGTCACTGGTGTCATTACACTGTGTGCTAAACAATGTACTTTACTGGTGTCATTACACTGTGTGATAAACATAATGTATGTTACTGATGTCATTACACTGTGTGATAAACATAATGTATGTTACTGGTGTCATTACACTGTGCTAAACAATGTATGCCACTGGTGTCATTACAAAGTGTGTTAAATGTAACATATGTCACTGGTGTCATTACACTGTGTGCTAATCTTTAGATTTGTCACTGATGTCATTACACTCTATGCTCAAAGTAATGTATGTCAGGGGTGTCATTATACTATGTATTAAATGTAACATATGTCACTGGTGTCATTACACTGTGTGCTAAATGTAACGTAGGTCACTGGTGTCATAGCTCTGTGTGCTAAATGTAATGTATGTCACTGGTGTCATTACACAGTGTGATAAACATAACATATGTCACTGGTGTCATTACACTGTGTGCTAAACGTAACATATGTCACTGGTGTCATTACACTGTGCGCTAAACGTAACATATGTCACTGGTGTCATTTCACGGTGTGATAAACATAACATATGTCACTAATGTCTTTACACTGTCTGGTAAATGTAACACATGTCACTGGTGTCCCTACACTGTGTGATAAAAGTAACATGTCACTGGTGTCCTTACACTGTGTGATAAAAGTAACATATGTCACTGGTGTCATTGCACTGTGTACTAAACATAATGTATGTCACTGGTCTCATTACACTGTGTGATAATCATAATGCATTTCACTGGTATCATTACACTGTGTGATAAACATAATGTATGTCACTGGTTCATTAGACTGTCTGATAAACATAACGTATGTCACTGGTGTTGCTACACTGCATGATAAACATAATGTATGTCACCAGTGTCATTACGCTGTGTAATAAACAATATATGTCACTGGTGTTATTACCCTGTTTTAAACAAAATGTATGTCACTGGTGTCTTTACACTGTGTGACAAGCATAAAGTATGTCACTGGTGTCATTACATTCTTTGATAAACCTAATGTATGCCCCTGGATCATTAAACTGTGTGATAAACATAATGTATGTCACTGGTGTCACTGCACTGCGTGATAAACATAACACATGTCACTGGTGTCGCTGCACTGCGTGATAAACATAATGTATGTCACTGGTGTCATTACACTGTGTGGAAAACATATTGCACGTCAGCATGTCACTGGTGTCATTACACTGTGTGATAAAGATAATGTACTTCACTGGCATTATTACACTGTGTGATAAGCATAATGCATGTCACTGGTGTCATTACACTGCATGCTAAACATAACATATTTCACTGGTGTTATTACACAGTGTGCTAAAATTAACGTATGTCACTGGTGTCATTATACTCTGTGCTAAACGTAGTGTATGTCACTGGTGTCATTACACTGTGTATTAAATGTAACATATGTCACTGGTGTCATTACACTGTGTGCTAAATGTAATGTATGTCACTGGTGTCATTACACTGTGTGCTAAACAATGTACTTTACTGGTGTCATTACACTGTGTGATAAACATAATGTATGTTACTGATGTCATTACACTGTGTGCTAAACATAATGTATTTCACTGGTGTCAATACACCGTGTGATAAACATAAAGTATGTTACTGGTGTCATTGCACTACATGCCAAACATAATGTATGTCACTGGGGCCATTACACTGTGTGCTAAAATAATGTATGTCACCTGTGTCATTACACTGCATGACAAACTTAATGTATGTCACTGGTGTCATTGCACTGTGTGCTAAATGCAATGTATGTCACTGGTGTCATTGCAGTGTGTGATAATCATAACGTATGTCACTGGTGTCATTACACTGTGTGATAATTGCAACGTATGTCACTTGTGTCATTACACTCTGTGATAATCATAACGTGTGTCACTGGTGTCATTACCCTGTGTGATAATCATAAAATACAGTTATGTACACTTACCATAAATGTAGATGTTCAAGTGTCTTCACTGCTGCAGTCATAACATGTGGGTTTATCCATGCTGTGGTAGCCCTCAGTTGGCCCAAATACCAGAGTCAAGGTTTTCTGTGCATCGGCTGCTGTCCCTTGCTAGCTGACTTCAGGTCATCCGAGCGATAAAGGAGAGCAGGCAATGCCAATACCTCAGTTTTTCTTGCCTTAACCAACCAAAGAAGCTCAATCTAATCAGGGGTAGTGGTCCCGGGATCCAGGACACTCCAACATCTACATTTATGGTAAGTGTACACAACTGTACTATGTTCTTCATCTTTCACTGCTGCAGTCATAACATGTGGGAAGATTCACAAAGCTGAGGAAGAGGGTGGAAGGTTGATAAAGACCTAGGAATGGGTCAACATACCCTGCAGACCTGCAGAGGCAAACTCAGTCCTAGTTTTTGAAAATAGGTTCAGATGGTAATGTTTGGTGAATGTGTAGATTGATATCCATGTGGCAGCTTCCAGGATGTCCTTGATGGGAACCCCTCTAAGGAATGTTGTGTTGCCCTAGTGGAATGGGTTCTTATGACCCTAGTCATTGGTTTTCCATGTAAGGTGTAGCAAAAATAGATGCAGTGGGCTGTCCATTTGGAAATGGCCTGTTTGGAAATTGGCTTCCCCTGTGCCCCTGTTGCTAACCTGACTAGAAGCTGGTTAGTTTTCCTGAATGTTTTAGTACAATCCAGATAAAATCTGAGTTGCTTGTGCACATCTAGTGTATGCAGTATCCTTTCCCCCTTGTTCTGTGGGTTTGGGAAGAAGGTGGATGGCCTGGTTGAGGGTTACATCTGATACCACCTTGGGCATAATGGAAGGGATGGTTCTCAGGGAGATGCTGTCTGCATGGAAGATGATAAATGGTTCAATGGACATTAGTGTTTGAAGCTCTGACACTCTCCTGGATGAAGTAATAGCCAGGGCGAAAAGCAGTCTTCCATGAAAGGTATTTCAATTCTGCAGGTGCTGCAGGCTCAAAGGGAGGCAGAGTAAGCTTTTCCAAAACATAATTCAGATCCCAGGCTAGGATGGGTGGCCTTCTGGGAGGTCTGATATCTCATTACAGCCAAGTGACGTCTACAGGCGTTTTTGCAGTTACCTCCTACTGCTCCTCTAGGCGTCAAATATTGCCTGTTCATATTTGCATTAATAAATCCCAAACCATGCTATACCCAAGGTATCAGAATATTTTATCTTGAAACATATATGATGGCAAACACAACTGTATTGATATATGACCTTTGTTAACAAGTGTAAATTCATTTTTTAAAGGCTGAAGCCACACCCACTGGGAGTTAAAGGTATACACTCAAAAGAGCTCTGCTGGAAGGAATGAGATATTAGAAGCCCCTTTACAGAATTGTTTGAGTAAGGGGTGGGAGAACAGGAGTTGTTCTGTATCAAAGTGAGCTGAGATGGCAGAGGCATGGATTTCCATGGAGGAGAAGGAGAGGCCACTATTAAGTAGCTCAGCTGGATAGTCTAGTATAAGAGAAATGGAGGGTAGATGTACATCTGCCCCCTTGGACTGGCTCCAAGAGCAGAATCTTTTTCATTTTCCAGCATACAATTTCCTGGTGCATGGCCTTCTGGCCTCTGTGATAATGTCTAGGACTTGTTTGCTTTGCATAGATTCCTTGCCTGTCCTGGGTGTATAAGCCATGCTGAAAATTTGAGAGTCTGCAGGTCTGGGTGTAGCACTGTTCACTCCCCAGGATAGCAGGTGTGATATCAGGGGTAGCTGCCAGGTGGGGCTGATGAGTTAGGTTGCACAGCAGGGGGTACCAGTGCTTGCTGGGCCAGTCTGGAGCAATTAGTGTGGCTCTTGTCCTTTCCTCTCTTATTTTTATCAGTAACTTTGAGATAAGAGGCAGTGGAGGGAATGCATACACAAAAAGGGAGTTCCATGGGAAGGTCAGGGCATGACCTTCCAGGCTAGGTGATGATACTATCTGGTGCAGAATTTCTGTACCTGATGATTTAGATGAGAGGCAAAGAGGTCCACGTGGTTGGTCCCCCATGTTTAAGTGATTTGCAGAAAAATCTTTCTGTGAAGTTGCCATTCATGTGGGTCCAGAAGATTTATGCTTAGGTGGTCTGCCAGGGTATTGTTGATGCCTGGTAGGTATTGAGCCATGAGATGTAATTTCATGGATGAGGCTGTTAGCCAGAGGTTCATGGCTAGTCTGCACAGAGGGTAAGATTGAGTCCCTCCCTGTTTGTTTATGTATGACATGACTGCTGTGTTGTCTGTTTTGATGAGGAGAACTCCTGGTTTGAGGTAGGGTTTGAAGGATGACCAGGCTTTTTGCACTGCTATCATTTCCTTTGGGTTGATGTATAAGGGCAGGGGTTGTGCATCCCAGAGACCTTGGGTGCATCTGCCTTCCATGTGAGTGTCGCAGGCTATGTCTGAGGCATCTGTCATTATGGCCCAGCCTATTGGGCAGAGGGTGAAAGAAAGTCCCTTGTTCTGTGCACAGGACTGAGCCTAGCAGTGGAACTCAGCCCTTATGCAGGGGATCAGAGGGAGGGCGGTGTCCAAGGATTGTGAGTGCTGACACCATAGGTTCTTTAGGTACCATTGAATTTTCCTCATGTGGAGTCTGGCCAGAGGGACCTAGAGGATGCAGGAGGCCATGTAGCCTAGAGCTTGCAGGAACTTCCTGGCAGTGAGGTGAGTCTGGAATGCCAGATGAGAGAAGTATTTTGGTAGAAAGCTTTGTTTTTCTGAGGACAGAAAGATCATTTGCTGTTCTCTGTCCAGCAGAGCACCCAAGAAAATTATCTTCCTGGAGGGTGTCTGTTTTGATTTCTTTTCATTGATAGTGAACCTGGGGAGGTAAGAAGGGACTTCACAAAGGAGAGGTCCTGTAGGAGCTTTTCCTTGCAGTCTGCCTGTATGAGGCAATCGTCCAGGTAAGGGTAAATCTGTACATTGTGTTGCCTGCAAAAGGCAATGGCTGGGGCTAAGCATTGGTGAATACCCTGGGAGCAGTAGATAAGCCAAAGAGCAATGCAGAGAATTGAAAGTGTTGCGAGCCTGCTCTGAAGCAGAGGAATTTTCTGCAGGATTCACTTATGGGGATGTGCAGGTAGGCATCTTTTAGGTCTGAAGTGACCATCCAAGCTTTATTTGGCAACATTGGTAGTAGCTGCTGTAGGGTAAGCATTTTGAATTTTAGAATTATCAGGAAAGTGTTCAGAAAGGATAGGTCCAAGTTGGATCACCAAGTGCCCTCTTTCCTGGATACAAGGAATAACTTGGAATAAAACCCTTGTCCAATTTGGTCTGGAGGTACAGGTTCTACTGCCCCTAGAGAGATGAGGTTTTGGACTTGTTTCTATGCCTCTACCCATTGATTTGGAGGTAGGTCTGGGTACCCTCTTGGAGGTGGTAGCTCTTAAAAGTTGAATTTGTACCCCTGTGAAATGATTTTTAAGAACTACTGAACTTTTGTTATAGAGATCCAATTTTTCTCTGCAGAGAGATAGCCTTCCTCCTAATTTTTGGTGAGGAGGAGGTGGGCAGAGATGGGTAAAGTAGTCATTGAGAGTTTTTTTCCATACAGGGTTGCTTCTGAACTCCCTGCTCTAGTGTTGGACAAAGGCCACTGTTTGATTCTCTGTTGCCCTTGAGATCGAGGCCTAGTAGGTCTGTCTCTATGGCTTTTGCCTTGGGTCGGTCTACTTGGTGCAGAAAAGGGCCAGTGTTTAGAGGGAAAATTTCTGCTGAACCTAGGAGGTTGTACCTGAAGAAAATATTTAACAGTCTGCATTGATTTTGCTTTGTCTTCCATCTCTTTAAGGAACTCTTCAGTTTTCTGTCTGAACAAGCAGTCCTTATCTATAGGTGCCTCCACTATTTTAGTTTTGACATGGTCAGGAAGAGGTTGTTCCTTCAGCCAAGCATGTCTTCAAATAACAGATCATGTCACTGCTGCCCTGCTTGTGGCTTCTAAGACATCAAATCCACAGTGTAAAGAGTGCTTTGCCACCTGAGCGGAAGAGTGCAGTAAGACTGCTATCTGTTTAGATCTGGCCAAACAGGAAAAGCAGAAATGTTCTCTTTCAGAAGTTCCAAAGTGTGCTGTTAATAGTTTAACATATGGAACTGACAGTTAAAAGCCCTTATAGTTAAAGTTTCAAAGGTCTGTACTTTTTTACCTCATCTGTCCAGGGCTCTGGATTCCTTGTCTGATGGAGTAGGATTCTTTCCAGAACTAGCCTTAGCTCCCTTAGGTCCCTGAGGAATTATGTCTGGGTCTGCTGCAGGAGTTTTGTAGAGGAATTTGTGGGAGTCAGGTGCCCTGTAGTACCTCTCAGGTTTTCTGAGGGCAGGCAGGGGGTGTCAGGGGTTAGACTGAATTCTTGGTAAACATCATCCACCTCCTCCAAGATGGGTGGGATGGCCAAAGGCCTGTGTTGGGGGAGATCCAGAAACTCTCTTAGTGTTTTCTTGGATTGTGGGAAGTCCTGTGATTCACATTGGAAGTGTTCCCTTAGGGTGTGAAGGGTTTCTCCAAAGGAAAAAATATCTTCTGGGGGTGATGCAGAAGGAATAGAGTCCTCTGTATCTGAGTCCTGATAGGCAGTAAAAGGATTTTTCTCTTCAAAAACAGAGGAGTCAGATCCCTCTGAGTCTCAATCCAACTGAATGTCTGGAGAAGGTTCCCTTCTCCTTTTTGTAGGTGTGACTTGATCACCCTGGAAGAGGGTGATAAGGTCCTCCTCCATTTTAACATTTTAAGCATTATAGTTTGAGGAGAAGGAGGAGGATTAGTGGAATGGAGACTTTTTGCAACTTTCTTTGGAGTAACTCTTAGTCTGGCCTGAAGAGAATCCCTCAGTACACTAGGAATGGTAGTCGGAAGAGATAGCGATGGCCTAGAAGTGAATTTGGGAAGTACGAACAGTTTCCTTGGAAGCCGATGCCTGCATAATGGCTCTGGACCCAACTGAGGCAGAGACAGCCAAAGGCTCGGAAGATGATGCAGATTTCTGTGGCATACAGGACTCCAAAATGGTCTCAGTAGAGGCCTGTGAAGTAATCGAGTTGGGCATCAAGGGCTGCGAAAGTGCCTCACTGAATTCAGAACTGATGACCCATTTAGTGGTCGTGTCATCAGAAGGCTTGGCCTTGTGCGGTCTGTCTCTATCTTTATCCTTACATTTTTTCAGAGGATCTGCGGTTTGCTGACTGATGGATGCCATATCGGTAATCGGAGATGGAAGACGAAAATATCTGCCTACAAACAGAGCTCTATGACAAATAGCTCTTGCATTAAAGAGGGTACAGAACTGACAGTGTGGGGCATTGTGATCTGGGCATAAGCAAGTGATGCAGTAAGAATGGAAGTCTCGGTGTGGTATTTGCTTTCCACAGGTGAGACAGTTATTGACTTTTTTGGACATCGGTTATTGCAATTAAAAGGAAGGGTCCCCAATGGGGTACTTAGCTTTAGACATTTTCAGCTGAAGTTCAAAAAATGTAAACAGCTGACCAGCACTCTTGTGAATTGCTTCTGCTACAGGCTCCATGGCAAGAAAGACTGAGATAATGGCATCGCCTGCTCTCATTTATAGCTCAGACGACCTGATGTCAGTTAGAAGGCGAAAGCAGACAATGCTCAGAAAACCTTGACTCTCATATTTGGGCTGACTGAGGGCTACCACAGCATGGATAACCCCCATGTTATGACTGCAGCAGTGAAACATGAAGAACATCATATGTTACTGGTGACACACTGTGTGATAAACATAATGTATGTCACTGATGTCATTACACTGTGTGACTAACAATGTATGTCATTGGTGTCATTGCACTGTGTGACAAACAATGTATGTCTTTGGTGTCATTACACTGTGTGATAAACATAACTTATATCACTGGTGTCATTACACTGTGTGAGAAACATACCATGTGTCTCTGGTGTCAGTACACTGATAAACATAATTTATATCAATGGTGTCATTACATTGTGTGATAAACATATCATATGCCACTCATGTCATTACACTGTGTCATAACATAATGTATGTCACCGGTGTCATTATACTGTGTGATAAATATAATGTATGTAACTGGTGTCATTACACAGTGTGATAAACATAACATATGTCACTGGTGTCATTACACTGTGTGCTAAATGTAACATATGTCACTGGTGTCATTACACTGTGCGCTAAACGTAACATATGTCACTGGTGTCATTTCACAGTGTGATAAACATAACATATGTCACTAATGTCTTTACACTGTCTGCTAAATGTAACGCATGTCACTGGTGTCCCTACACTGTGTGATAAAAGTAACATATGTCACTGGTGTCCTTACACTGTGTGATAAAAGTAACATATGTCACTGGTGTCATTACACTGTGTACTAAACATAATGTATGTCACTGGTCTCATTACACTGTGTGATAAGCATAATGTATTTCACTGGTATCATTACACTGTGTGATAAACATAATGTATGTCATTGGTTCATTAGACTGTCTGATAAACATAACGTATGTCACTGGTGTTGCTACACTGCATGATAAACATAATGTATGTCACCGGTGTCATTACGCTGTGTAATAAACAATATATGTCACTGGTGTTATTACCCTGTTTTAAACAAAATGTATGTCACTGGTGTTTTTACACTGTGTGACAAGCATAAAGTATGTCACTGGTGTCATTACATTCTTTGATAAACCTAATGTATGCCCCTGGATCATTAAACTGTGTGATAAACATAATGTATGTCACTGGTGTCACTGCACTGCGTGATAAACATAACACATGTCACTGGTGTCGCTGCAATGCATGATAAACATAACATGTCACTGGTGTCATTACACTGTGTGACAAACATAATGTATGTCACTGGTGTCATTACACTGTGTGGAAAACATATTGCACGTCAGCATGTCACTGGTGTCATTACACTGTGTGATAAAGATAATGTACTTCACTGGCATTATTACACTGTGTGATAAGCATAATGCATGTCACTGGTGTCATTACACTGCATGCTAAACATAACATATTTCACCATTACACAGTGTGCTAAAATTAACGTATGTCACTGGTGTCATTATACTCTGTGCTAAACGTAGTGTATGTCACTGGTGTCATTACACTGTGTATTAAATGTAACATATGTCACTGGTGTCATTACACTGTGTGCTAAATGTAATGTATGTCACTGGTGTCATTACACTGTGTGCTAAACAAAGTACTTTACTGGTGTCATTACACTGTGTGATAAACATAATGTATGTTACTGATGTCATTACACTGTGTGATAAACATAATGTATGTTACTGGTGTCATTACACTGTGCTAAACAATGTATGCCACTGGTGTCATTACAAAGTGTGTTAAATGTAACATATGTCACTGGTGTCATTACACTGTGTGCTAAACAATGTATTTCACTGGTGTCATTACACTGTGTACTAAATGTAATGTATGTCACTGGTGTCATTACACTTTGTGAAAAAGATGTATGTCACTGGCGTCATTACCCTGTGTTAAAATGTATGTCAATGGTGTCATTACACTGTGTGACAAGCATAAAGTATGTCACTGATGTCATTACATTGTTTGATAAACCTAACATATGTCCCTGGCTCATTAAGCTGTGTGATAAACATAATGTATGTCACTGGTGTTGCTGCACTGTGTGATAAACATAACATATGCCACTGGTGTCATTAAACTGTATGAAAAACATACTGCATGTCACTGGTGTCATTACACTGTGTTAAAACATAATGTATGTCACTGGTGTCATTACACTATGTGATAAACATAAAGTACGGCACTGGTGTCATTACCCTGTATGCTATACGTAATGGATGTCACTGGTGTAATTACACTGTGTACTCAACTTAATGTATGTCAGTGGTGTCATTACACTGTGTGCTCAACGTAACATATGTCACTGTTGTCATTACAATGTGTGCTAAATGTAATGTATGTCACTGGTGTCATTACACTGTGTGCTAAACGTAACATATGTCACTGGTGTCTTTACACTGTGTGCCAAATGTAATGCATGTCACTGGTATCATTACATTGTGTGCTAAACAATGTATTTTGCTAGTGTCAGTACACTGTGTGATAAACATAAAGTATGTTACTGATGTCATTCCACTGCATGCTAAACATAATGTATGTCACTGGTGCCATTACATTGTGTGCTAAAGTAACGTATGTCACCTGTGTCATTACACTGCATGACAAATGTAATGTATGTCACTGGTGTCATTGCACTGTGTGCTAAATGCAATGTATGTCACTGGTGTCATTATGGTGTGTGATAATCATAATGTATGTCACTGGTGTCATTACACTGTGTGATAATTGTAAAGTACAGTTCCGTACACTTACCATAAATGTAGATGTTCAAGTATCTTCACTGCTGCAGTTATAACATGGGTTATCCATGCTGTGTTAGCCCTAAGTCAGCCCAAATACCAGAGTCAAGGTTTTCTGTGCTTCATCTGCTGTTGCTTGCTGGGTGACTTCAGGTCGTCTGAGCTATAAAGGAGAGCAGGCGACACCATTACCTCAGTTTTTCTTGCCTTAACCAACCGAAGAAGCTCAGCCTAATCAGGGGTAGTGGCCTGGGGTCCAGGACCCCTATAGAAATATGCGTCTCCCTAAGGAAATCAGATATCAGGGGGAAGGAGGGAGGTGAAACTAGGACTGCAGCAGTGAAGACACTCAAACATCTACATTTATGGTAAGTGTACACAACTGTACTATGTTCTTTGTGTTTCACTGCTGCAGTCATAATGTGGGAAGATTCCCAAAGCTGCGGAGAGAGTGGAAGGTTGATAGAGACCTAGGAATGGGTCAACATGCCCTGCAGACCTGCAAAGGCAAACCCAGCCCTAGTTTTTGAAAATAGGTTCAGATAGTAATGTTTGGTGAATGTGTGGACTGATGTCCATGTGGCAGCTTCCAGGATGTCCTTGGTGGGAAGCCCTCTAAGGAATGCTGTGGAAATGGAGGTTGCCCTAGTGGAATGGGTTCTTATGACCCTAGGGGGTGGTTTTCCATGTAAGGTGTAGCAACAATGGATGCAGTGGGCTATCCATTTGGAAATGGTCTTTTTGGAAATTGGCTTCCCCTCTGCCCCTGTTGCAAAGCTGACTTGAAGCTGGTTAGTTTTCATGAATGTTGTAGTATGATCCAGATAAAATCTGAGCTGCTTGTGCACATCTAGTGCATGCAGTATCCTTTCTTCTTTGTTCTGGGGGTTTGGGAAGAAGGTGGGTAGGTGGATGGCCCAGTTGAGGGTTACAGCTGATACCACCTTGGGCATAAAGGAAGGGTTGGTTCTTAGGAGACCCTGTCTGCATGGAAGATGATAAATGGCTCAATGGCCATTAGTGCTTGAAGCTCTGACACTCTCCTGGCTGGAGTAATAACCAGGTGTAAGGCACTCTTCCAGGAAAGGTACTTCAATTCTGCAGGTGCTGCAGGCTCAAAGGGGAGCAGACGACGCTTTTCCAAAACATAATTCAGATCCTAGGTTGGGGTGGGTGGTCTTCTGGGAGGTCTGAAGTTAGAAGCCCCTCTAAGGAATTATTTGAGTAAAGGGTGGGAGAACAGGGGTTGTTCTGTATCAAAGTGAGCTGAGATGGCAAAGGTGTGGCTTTTTATGGAGGAGAAGGAGAGACCACTATTAAGTAGCTCAGCTAGATAGTCTAGTATGAGAGAAATGGAGGGTAGATGTACATCTGATCCCTTGGACTGGCTCCAAGAGCAGAATATTTTCCATTTTCCAGTATAAGATTTCCTGATGCTGTTCCTTCTGGCATATGTGATAACGCCTAAGACTTGTTTGCTTAGCACATACACCTTGCTTGCCCTGCATTTATAAGCCATGCTGAAAGTTTGAGAGTCTGCAGGTCTGGGTGTAGCATTTCCCCCCTGGATAGTAGGTGTGATATCAGGGGTAGATGCCAGGGGGCTGATGGGTTAGGCTATGCAGCTGGGGGTACCAGTGCTTCCTGGGCCAGTCTGGAGCAATTAGTATGACTGTTGGCCTTTCCTCTCTCATTTTTATCAGTACCGTTGAGATGAGAGGCAGTGGAGGGAATGCATACACAAAGAGGGATTTCCATGGGAAGGTCAGGGCATCGACCTTCCAGGCTAGGTGATGATACTTTCTGGTGCAGAATTTCTGTACCTGATGATTTAGATGAGAGGCAAATAGGTCAATGTGGGTGGTCCCCCATGTTTGAGTGATTTGCAGAAAAATCTTTCTGTGAAGTTGCCATTCGTGTGGGACCAGAAGGTTTCTGCTTAGGTGGTCTGCCAGGGTATTGTTGATGCCTGGTAGGTATTGAGCCATGAGATGTAGTCCCATGGATGAGGCTGTTAGCCAGAGGCTCATGGCTAGCCTGCACAGAGGGTAAGATTGAGTCCCTCTCTGTTTGCTGATGTATGACATGACTGTGGTGTTATCTGTTTTGATGAAGAGACTCCTGGTTTGAGGAATGACTGGGCTTTTTGCACTGCTATCATTTCCTTCTGGTTGGTGTGTAAGGGCAGGGGTTGTGCATCCCAGAGTCCCTGGGTGCATCTGCCTTCCTGGTGAGTGCCCCAGGTTATGTCTGAGGCATCTTTCATTATGGTCTGCCCTGTTGGGCAGAGGGTGAAAGAAAGTCCCTTGTTCTGTGCACAGGACCATGCCCAGCAGATGAACTCGGCCCTTATGCAGGGAATCAGAGGGAGGGCGGTGTCCAAAGGTTAGGAGTGTTGACATCATAGTTTCTTTAGGTACCACTGAATTTTCCTCATGTGGTGTCTGGCCAGAGGGACCAGGAGGATGCAGGAGGCCATGTAGTGTAGAGCTTGCAGGAACTTCCTGGCAATGAGGTGAGTCTGGAATGCCAGGTGAGAGAAGTATTTTGGTAGAAAGCTTTGCTTTTCTGAGGACAGAAAGGCCATTTGCTGTTCTGTGTCCAGCAGAGCACCTAAGAAAACTATCTTCTTGGAGGGTGTCTGTTTTGATTTCTTTTCATTGATAGTGAACCCTAGGGAGGTAAGAAGGATCTTCACAAAGGAGAGGTCCTGCAGGAGCTTTTCCTTGCAGTCTGCCTGAATGAGGTAATCATCCAGGTAAGGGTAAATCTGTACATTGTGTTGCCTACAAAAGGCAATGGCTGGGGCTAAGCATTTGGTGAATACCCTGGGAGCAGTAGATAAGCCAAAGGGCAGTGCATAGAATTAAAAGTGTTGTGAGCCTGCTCTCAAGTGGAGGAATTTTCTGCAGTATTCCCTTATGGGGATGTCCAGGTAGGTAACTTTTAGGTTGGAAGTGACCATCCAAACTTTGTTTGGCAACATTGGTAGTAGCTGCTGTAAGGTAAGCATTTTGAATTTTAGAATTATCAGGAATGTGTTCAGAAACAATAGGTCCAAGATGGGTCGCCAAGTGCCCTCTTTCCTGTAAACAAGGAATATCCTGGAATAAAACCTTTTGCAATTTGGTCTGGAGGTACAGGTTCTACTGCCCCTAGGGTGATGAGGTTTTGGACTTGTTTCAATGCCTCTGCCCACTGATTTGGAGGTAGGTCTGGGTACCCTCTTGGAGGTGGTAGTTCTTAGAAGTTGAATTTGTACCCCTGTGAAATGATTTGTAAGACCCACTGATCTTTTGTTATAGAGATCCAATTTTCTCTGCAGAGAGATAACCTTCCTCCCACTTTTTGGTGAGGAGGAGGTGGGCAGAGATGGGTAAAGTAGTCATTGAGAGTTTTTTCCATACAGGGTTGCTTTTGAACTCCCTGCTCTAGTGTTGGAGGAAGGCCACTGTTTGGTTCTCTGTTGGCCTCTAGATTGAGGCCTAGTAGGTTTGTCTCTATGGCTTTTGCCTTGGGTCTGTCTACTTGGTGTAGGAAAGGACCAGTGTTTAAAGGGAAAATTTCTGCTGAACCTAGGAAGTTGTACCTGGAGAAAATCTTTAACAGTCTGCATTGATTTTGCTTTGTCTTCCATCTTTTTAATGACCTCTTCAGTTTTATGTCTGAACAAGCGGTCTTTATCTAGAGGTGCCTCTAATATTGTAGTTTTGAAATGGTCAGGAAGAGGTTGTTCCTTCAGCCATGCATGTCTTCAAATAACAGATCCTGTCACTGCTGCCCTGCTTGAGGCTTCTGGGGCATCAAATCCACAGTGTAAAGAGTGCTTTGCCACCTGAGGGGAAGAGTGCAGTAAGTCTGCTATCTGTTTAGAGCTGGTACAATCAGGAAAAGCAGACATTTTCTGTTTCAGAAGTTCCAAAGTGTGCTGCTGATATCTTAACATATGGAACTGACAGTTATGAACCCTTATAGTTAAAGTTGCAGAGGTCTATACTTTTTTACCCCATCTGTCCAGGGCTCTGGATTTCTTGTCTGCCGGAGTAGGATTCTTTCCAGAACTAGCCTTAGCTCCCTTAGGTCCCTGAGTAATTACCTCTGGGTCTGCTGCAGGATTTTTGTAGAGGAATTTGTGGGAGTCAGGTGCCTTGTAGTACCTGTCAGGTTTTCTGGGGGCAGGCTGGGGGTGTCAGGGTTTAGACTGGATTCTTGGTAAACATCATCTACCACCTCCAAGATGGGTGGGATGGCCAAAGGCCTGTGTTGGGGGAGTTCCAGAAACTCTTAGTCTTTTCTTGGATTGTGGGAAGAACTGTGATTCACATTGGAAGTGTTCCCTTAGCATGTGAAGGGTTCCCCAAAGGAAAATACAATCTTCTGGGGGTGATGAAGAAGAAATAGAGTCCTCTGTATCTGGGTCCTCATAGGCAGTAAAAGGATTTTCTTCTTCAAAAAAGAGGAGTCACATCCCTCTGAGTCTAAATCCAATTGAATGTCTGGAGAAGGTTCCCTTTTCCTTTTTGCAGGTGTGGCTTGATTACCCCGGATGAGAATGATAAGGTCCTCCACCATTTTAACATTTTAAGCATTCTAGTTTGAGGAGGAGGAGGAGGATTAGTGGAATGGAGACTTTTTGCAACTTTCTTTGGAGTAACTCTTAGTCTGCCCTGAAGAGAATCCCTCGGTACACTAGGAACAGTCGTCGGAAGACAGCGTGATGGCCTAGAAGTGAATTCGGAAGTATGAATGGTTTCCTTGGATGCTGGTGCCTGCATACCAGCTCTGGACCCAATCAAGGCAGAGACAGCCAAAGGCTCGGAAGACGATGCAGATTTCTGTGGCATACAGGACTCCAAAAGGGTCTCATTAGAGGCCTGCAAAGTAATCGAGTTGGGCATCAAGGGCTGCAAAAGTGCCTCATTGAATTCAGAAGAACTGATGACCCATTTGGCAGTCATGTCATCGGAAAAGCCTTGGCCTTGTGCAGCCTGTCTCTATCTTTATCCTTATGTTTTTTTGAAAGATCTGCAGTTTGTTGACTGACAGATGCCATATCAGTAATCGGAGATGGAAGACAAAAATATCTGCCTACAAACAGAGATCTACGATGAATAGTTCTCGCATTAAAGAGGGCACAGAATTGACAGCGTGGGACATCATGATCTGGGCCTAAGCAAGTGATGCAGTAAGAATGGAAGTCTCAGTGTGGTATTTGTTTTCCACAGGTGAGACAGTTATTGACTTTTTCGGACATCAGTTATTGCAAGAAAAAGGAAGGGTCCCCAATTGGGGTACTTAGCTTTAGACATTATCAGCTGAAGATCAAAATCTGGAAACAGCCAACCAGCACTCTTGTGAACTGCTTCTGCTACAGGCTCCATGACAAGAAAGACTGAGGTAATGGTGTCGCCTGCTCTCCTTTATAGCTCGTACAACCTGACGTCAGCCAGCAAGCAACAGCAACCAATGCACAGAAAACTTTGACTGTGGTATTCGGGCTGACTGAGGGCTACCATAGAATGGATAACCCATATGTTATGACTGCAGCAGTGAAACATGAAGAACATTGTATGTTACTGGTGACACACTGTGTGATAAACATAATGTATGTCACTGATGTCATTACACTGTGTGACTAACAATGTATGTCACTGGTGTCAATACTCTGTGTGTGAAACATATTGTGTGTCACTGGTGTCATTACACGGTCTGATAAACATAACGCTAGTCACTGGTGTCATTACATTGTGTGATAAACATATTGTATGTCACTTGTCATTACACTGTGTCATAACAGTATGTATTTCACTGGTTTCATTACACTGTGTGATAAACATAACGTATGTCACTGGTGTCATTACACAACGTGATAAACATAACATATGTCACTGGTGTCTTTACACTGTGTGTTAAATATAACACATGTCACTGGTGTCCCTACACTGTGTGATAAAAGTAACATATGTCACTGGTGTCCTTACACTGTGTGATAAAAGTAACATATGTCAGTGGTGTCATTACACTGTGTACTAAACATAACGTATGTCACTGGTGTCATTACACTGTGTGATATACATAATGTATGTCACTGGTGTCATTACACTGTGATAAATGCATCGTATGTCAGTGCCGTCATTAAACTATGTGATAAACATAACATATATCACTGGTGTCATTACACTGTGTGATCAATGTAACATATCTCATTGGTGTCATTACTTTGTGTGATAAACATAACACATGTCACTGGTGTCATTACATTGTCTGATAATGTATATAACTGATGTCATTACACTGTATTCATAGGTTCATAGGTAGGTACTAGGCTATCAGCCCTAGGGCCTATACAGTCCTCGCCAAAAAGGTACCCTGGCTTTCACCATTCAAGAAAATTATTTTCCTGGGCCTCTGTTGAGCAGAGCCACAGAGGTGATCCCCGGGGTGAATTTCCTATTTCCCATCCAATCTTCAAGATTTTTCTTGATTGCTAATGAGGAGCTTTGTTTGATATAGATAGGTAGTTTGTTCCAGAGTATGGGAAGTCTCTGGGATAGGAATCTATTCCTCCAGCATGTTCTGTTTATTGTGGTGACAAGGTTTAGGTCCCTAGAGCGTATAGCCCATAGGGATTGGGATTTCTTTGAATGGAGCATGTCCCACAGCTCTGGATTTGAATATTAGGTAGAGATCGCCTCTGAGTAGGCGATATGTGACAGTAAAGCCGGAGTTTTTTGAGACTCTGTGTGTAGGGCATCTGTTTCAGGCTGGTAATCCTCTTTGTGAGGTATTTCTGTAGCCTTTCCAGTTGTTGTAGATGTCTTGTGAGGTACATACCAAAAGGGGCGTTGTATTCTATAATAGGTCTAATGAGTGACAAGTAAAGGGGAACAATGACCTCTTTTTTCTGGATGAGAAACCTTTTGTGATGAGGTGTGCCACGTAGAAGGATTTCCTGACTACTGTGGCGATGTGATTATCAAAGGAGAGTCTACTGTCCACCTGTGTCCCAAGGTCTCTTATCACACTTTTGGTGTTAAGTAGACTACCACCTATGTGGTAGCTCATGGGTACAGAGTTTTTACCAAAGACGATGCCAATGCACTTTTTGGCATTGAGCTTGAGACCATGGCTTTGACACCAGGCATCTGTCTCAATGAGGCTCTTTTGTAGGATGTCCACATCATAAGGAGATTGAATTATGGCACCTAGTTTGCAGTCATATGCAAACTTCATTAGGCAAAGACTTTCTGTGTTAGCCTGTACTTCATAAAAGTAGATACCAAACAGGAGAGGACCCAGGACTGAACCCTGTGGTACTCCACTTGTCACTGGTCTGAAGTTGGATTTGGAGTCTGCTACTTTCACAATGTGGGTTCTGTCAGTGAGCCAGTTGATAATCCATCTTGTGACATACGGATTTATACCTAGTTTAGTGAGTTTATCTATAATTTCAGAGTGGGGGATGGTGTCAAAAGGCTTGGCGAGATCTAGATAGGCTGTGTGAACCACAATACCCTTGTCTATGGCTTTGGTGACTGCTTCAAAGAAGTCAATCAGGTTTAGAAGCCATGATCTGCCTTTTACAAACCCGAACTGGGTGGGGGTCCAGAGTTTGGAGATTACCAATGTCTTTGTTTATAAGTTCCAAGATGATACGTTCCATGGCCTTGCAGACCAGGCTTGTTAGGCTCATGGGGTGGTAGTTCCCGGGGTCCATGGTATGGGATAACTGTCCCTGTGCATCATTTAGTGGGCACAAAGCCTGAGGTGAGGTTATGATTGAACATGGTGCTTAGGTGGGGTGCCAGTTCATTCTGTAGTTCATGTAGAACGCAGCGTGGGATGTTGTCAGGTCCCATGGGTGTTGTGTTTTTGGCTTTGGAGAGTGTGTTTTTTACCTGTTCAGCCATGATTACAGGAACTTTGCATTCTTCTGGTATAGACACGGGCCCTTTAGGGGGTGGGGGGTAAAGTTAGCACTGAACCTATCTGCCAAGATGTTGGTAATATCAGTTGGTTCTGTATATTTAGTGCCATTGTGCTGTAACTCAGAGCAGATCTGAGTGTTGCCATTGAGATTCTTGACATAGCTACAGAATGCTTTGTGGTTGTCTTTAGAATCAGTGGTGATTTTGTTTTCATAACTAGCTTTGGAGGATTTTATGAGGGATCTCAGCTTCTTACTGAGGCTAACCAGGGAGTTCTTCCAGTCATGGGATTTTACTCTTTTTTGCAACAGTTTCATTCTTCTGTTGTAGAGTTTGTTTATGGCAGGAGACCACCAGATTGGCTTCCTTTTTTGGAGGATAGCATCTTGGTTCTGTTAGGAACAGTACGATCCATGCACTTGTGCATAAAAAGTGCATAAGTGCTTATAAAGTGCATTTGTGTAGGATTCAGCAGTCATACCTCTATTGTCCGTCTGCATGGGTCTTGTGAAGTTTGCCACTTCTGTCTTAAGAAGCGTGACGTTGGCTTTGGAGAAATTTTTTACAGTGGTTTCCCTAATGGGGGCTGGGGGCGGGATGTGGATGTCTAGGCTGATTAGCTTGTGGTTGGATCTGACCAATGAGGAATTGACCTCTGGTGTGGAACACCAGTCACCCATGTTGGTAATGACCAGGTCTAGGATATTGCTGCCCCTGGTGGGGGTGTGGATAAGTTGATCCAAGCCATTGGAATATGTGAATTCCAGAAAACATCGAGCAAAAGAGTTGGTACATGAGTTATTTTCCCAGTTAATGGTGGGGTAGTTGAAATTGCCCATTATTAGGGTGTTTGGTTGTACCCTAATATTTTCCAGTGTATCAAGAAATGAGGAGTGGAATCCTGGGGCATGGTGGGGGGATCTGTAGCTAGCTACAATTTGGATTACGGTCTTGCCCAGAGTTAGTTGCATTTGGATAATCTCGGATGCGTTATGCTGAGCAACCATCCTGAAGGTGTGGATATCTTTAATGAGTATGGACACGCCTCCACCTTTAGTGTTTCGGTCCAGGTTAGGTGGCCAAAAGGTGTGATATGAATTATAGCCTGGTAATGCTGGGTTGCTCACTGGAGCCTTGAGCCACTTCTCTGTCACTGCACAGATGTCGATGTTCTCCATTTTAAGGAGTGCCTCAAGTGAATGCATTTTGAGGTTTAGACTTCTAGCATTGAGTAGCATTACCCTCAGATTTTGCTTGCTTGTACCTGTTATGGTGGCGAATTTGTCATTTGAACCTTGCCTAAAAAAAGCACTTTAGGGTGGCAAGAGCCTTAGCCAGTATCCAGAATCCCAAGGATGACAGGTGGAGGCCATCTCTGGCAAAGCATCATGGTCTGTCGATCATGTCATCCCAGGCAAACAGATACTGGATCCCTTTAGAAGGACACTAGAAGCTTAGCCAATTGTTGAAGTCAATCATTTTGTCCTTGTACTGTGGTATCATTCTGGGAGATGGCAGGATGCTACTCAGGGCTAGGGTCATACCTGCCTGGGCTACAAGATCGGAGAGCTCCTCCGTGTCTCTTTTCATGTAGTCCAGGGAGGTACATCTCAGGTCATTCACACCAACACAGACAATGACAGAGTCATATTTGTACTTGTTGTGATGTGACCTGAGTGCATGCGTTATGTGGCAGATCTTGGCACCTGACAGGCAGCTGACAGTAACTTTCCCCTTGTTTAGCCGGGTGAGTGGGACATCAATGTGCCTGACTATAGAGTCACCTATGACTAGAGTGTTGGGTACGTTATGCCTTATGGGCTGTGGTTGAGTGTCACACTGAGATTGCGGGCTATGTATCATTTGGGTTGTGTTGGGGGGGTGGAGTTTGCTTGTGTTTCTGCTTTGGAGGTCCCTGTTGCTTGGGCAGGTTTTTATTGAGAGCCTCCATGAATGTAGGTGTGTGTTTTGTGTTTCTATTTTTGTGTTTTGGTGGTGTAGGTTTTGAGGGACTATGTGATGAGTGTTGTGTTATGCAAGTACTTGCCTTCTGCTCTTGACTGTCTAGTCCAGTCTTTGGTGAAGAGAGCTTTGTTTCCAGTTTGGCTATATAAGTGCAGCTCTCACAGGTTGTAGTGTTGGGTGGTAGGAGGAGAGGGTTGTCTGTGTACATGAGGCAATTGCTGCATTGCCCCAAGATGCCCAGATTCATCAGGTAGACAGGAGAGAACACTGGGAGCTGACCCGTAGACATGCCTGGACAGGTGCTTATTTATTAAGTACTAAAAACTGTTTTCCTCTAGACAAATAAGGAAAGTTGAGTGCTGTAGTAATTTGTAGCTTATTTAGTGGTTACAACGAGTTTTGAACAAGTGCTGAGCTCAAGGAAACAGATTTGAGTGCTAAAACAAAAACTAGTAAACATAATGTATGTAATGTATCGGGACAGTGCAGTGATGCAGGGGTAGCATTGCCACCTCACAGCAAGAGGTTCTCCAATTCGATTCTTGGCTGGGGTACCTTCTGTGCGAGTCTGCATGTCCTCCCTGCATTCATGTGGGTTTCCTCCAGGTGCTCCGCTTTCCTCCCATAATTCCAAGACATGCACCCGGAGCGTTTCTCCTTGGGCCTCTGCTGAAAAATGGCATTGTTCCAAATTGGACTTTCTCAGTAAACAAATGTTAAATAAAATAATGTCACTGGTGTCATTACACTGTATGCTTTATCTACTATTATTTAGTTACATGAACATAAGTATGCAAAAAGTACTCATGAAAAGTTAGTAAAATGTTTAACAACTGCAATTGCTATTTTCTCATTTCCCTATACATATAAGTTTGTTTTATCACCTTGAGAAAGTCTGTTATAGTACCATGTGATACTGGCTAATATAGCTGCCAGTACTGTTCATGAGCAGTATGTGAGTGCACTATTATACTTAACATGTACCCACAATACATCACATTACTAGTATGTATGAAACACTAATAACATGCTGCTACGCATTACAGTGCAATGTAAAATACTGTCCACATATATGCACAGAATGAAACATACTAACAGATAGATGTATTTATTTATTTATTTATTTTACATTTGTTAACCGGGCTAGTCTGGCTGGATACATGTCCATTTTCAGCAGAGGCCCGAGGAGAAAAGCTCTACTATCAGACTATAACACTACAGTTTAAAAAGTCACTAATAAACTAACAATAAAATAATGACAAAAGGCAAAGTACAATCGCATATACAGTGTTCCTGGGCTAGTCTGACTAGATGACATGTCAAATTTCAGCCAAGGGCTGAGGAGAAAAGCTCCAGTATCATAAAATAAAATTTACAGTAAAAAATCACTAGTCACTAGTCAAAACAACAAATCAAGCATTGGCAAAAAGCAAGATACAGTTAATATACAGTGTTAACTATGCAAGCAGGTAGTGTAACAGTTATTATGTAGTTAGAGAGAAAGAAAAAGCAGAAATGAAGTAAGCAGAAAGTGGAAAAAGTACAGTTTCCGTTTGGTACGAATATTATGGGCATAGTAAAGCTGAGGAGTAGCCAGTAGTAGAAGAGAGGGGGAACAAAGGTAGTGATGAATGCAAAAGGTAGAAGGATATAGGAAGTCAGATAAAAGAAGCAAGAGAAAGAAAGCAGATGGTCAGAGGGGAAGTCAAACAGAATTTTGAACAAAAGAGTGAAGGTACAAAAGAGGGGACTGGGGAAGTCAGTCAGAATTTTGAACAAGAGATTGAAGGTACAAAGGAGGGGACTAGAGAGGGTAACAAATTTGCTGAGCTCAGTCGGGATTGGAGCATGGGCATAGCCAGTGATTTAGTAAGTGATTTCTAATCTGTTTTTTGAAAAGGTGACACGAGCCTAGGGAGGTCAGTTCTGTGGGAAGTTTATTCCAATATGAACCGATAGTGTTTGCAAATAAGGAGTCACCTGATTTATTATGAGATTTCAGAGTAGTAACTAGAAGCTTGTTGGCTGATCTAAGTGTAGTGAGATTTTTATAAGGTGTGATGAGGTTATTCAGTATGGGTGTGTTGGAGGGTAATGTAGAATTTTAAAAGTGATGATTAGTTGCTGTAGGAGTATTAGGTTTGGAAGTTCTAGCCAGTTAAGTTTCTTTAAGTTAAGACAGTCATGAGTACGGAATGGAGAGCCAGTGGCAAATCTGGCAATACTATGGTAGGCTATATTCAGTTTCTGAAGATTAGCTTTAGACATGTTGATAAAAGAAGGAGAGGCATACAGTAGTGTAGAAATGAGGTGAGTTTGGGCGAGAGACACTGGGGATGTGGCAGTAAGAAAGGGCTTAAGTTTGTAAAGGGCACCAATCTTTTTATTAACTGTCTTGATAGTTAAATCAATGTGATAGTCAAAATTTAGCTGATTGTCTATGGTGACGCCTAGCAGTTTTGTGGCATTGTGCACCCACATATGCCAATATTATCATGGCTTATTGGGAAGAAACTTTTCTTCTCAATTCTCCTCTGATGAAGGAATGCTCCCTATACACTAGGTACCTAGATGATTTATGTTTTTTCTGGATGGGTAGTGAGGAAAACTTTAACAACCTTTTGGCCTTTGTTAACAACACCTCCACATTTCTGAAATTTACCAGCAATTTTGATGAACAAAAGTTAAAATACCTCGATGTTCACATTGAGAAACAAGAAGGGAAATTGGCATCAAGAATTTTCAGGAAAGAAACTTTTTCTAATTCCTATCTGCACTTTACCAGTTGCCATCCCCCCCATCAGAAGAAGGGTGTGGTGAAAGGGCAACTGGTTAGGTGCAGTAGAATGACCTCGGACAACAAAGCTTTCCTGGAGGAAACAGAATTTTAAAGAATCTCTTTATTCAGAGAGGATACCCTTTAGAGATGTTTAACAAGGTGTTGGAGGAGGTTAGTATAAAAGATCAGACACCTTTGCCCCAATCTTAGGGATAGAAGAAACTACCACTCATACTTCAGGGTTGGGAGGTCATCTTGCTGAAAAGGGGACAGGGTTAATCACTACCTTCAGTGAACAATCTGCCTTTGTTAGGAACATATTCTCTAGAGAATGGGACAACTTTTCAAAATTTTCAGATCTTGAATGCATTTTTGACAATGAATTAACCCATGTATATCGTAGAGGGAAAACTATCAAGAATTATCTTGAAATGGGGAAGAAAAACAATGTGTGTAACAATTATGACAAATCCAAGAAGGGCTTACAAAAGTGTGGGAAATGTAAATATTGCTCTTATTTGATTTGTGGGGATAGTATGGTATTAGAAGCAAGGAATAAGACCCTCCGTTTAAACACATTCGCCAATTGTGACACTAAAGGCATCATATATTTAGCCGTTTGCAAAAAATGTCCCTCTTTCTATGTCGGAAAGAGTGAAAGAAAGCTCAGACAGAGAATATCTGAGCACTTATATGATGTCAGGGTGATGAAAGAAAAAATGCATTGAGTAGGCATTCAACAAAATGTAACACCACAGGCTACTCATTTTTGTATTGGAAGTTGTTCCCACTAACCCAAGAGGGGGGATGTGGGAGACACTTATTGACTACAAAGAGTTGTACTGGCAGCTCTTTTTAGATGCGAACCGTAATTTTGGGCTCAATGACATGGTATCATTGGCCCCAGTTTTAAAGATGAGGGCTGCCAAGCTTTGATTTAATGAAGTTCTTCCTTGGTCTATTTTTATGATCTTCACTGTTTTGAAATTTTACATACATTCTCAAAAGACAAGTCTTGTATTTTCAGCTTAAAAAAAGTTTAGTGTGTGGCTGTAATTAACTCAATGACCACAAGATGGTGTCTGGTTATAACATTAAACCTACAAGTCTGAATGACATGTTATATAGTAACATTTTCAAAGAGATTCATTTAAAAGTATAGAAAGTTTTTAAAGCATTGGAAAACTTACATTAAATATATACTAAATATGTAACAATTTGAGTATAAATGGTTTTAGTGAATTGTATTCATTTTTGCAAGTGTTTTTAACATGGCTTTCATGAATTAATTACTCAATTAAGTGATTTTAATTTATTGTGCTGCTTGATTGGACAAGAGATCTGTGATTAAATTCAAACAGTATATAAAACCACCTCATTTTAAAATTGATGTATAACTGATGAAGTTGTCGACGAAAACGTCTATGTGGATATGTTATTGTTCTTTTACTGATCCAGTCTCTACAGGAGTTTTTAAGTGCTTATTAAAGCAATTTTTCCTTGGAGCTTCGATTCATTTGTGCCTGGTGGAGTATTCTTAGTTAATTTTTTTGGTCATACTGTTCTTGGCTCACTCACTTTTTATTAGTTTTTATGGAGCAGCCGCCAAGCACAGATCCGGCTCCTAGGAGCTCTGAGACTGGGGAATTACGAAAGCTCATCGGGCAACTCACTCAGTTGGTTGCCCTGCTGACACCGCTTAGTCAGTCATTTGCTTCACTTGCTGTCCTTATGCAACCACCGGGAACCAGGAAGCTAACCGAAGCAGGTTGAATTAGATGCACTCATTACTAATGATGCAAGCAGCACTTCAATCGAGGAAGATGTGAACTGTGGAAATAGCTTAGATGGTTTTCCACACATTACAGTGGATTTTATCAACGCTAACAGCAATGGAGCTGAAGCGGCCTCTGTTAGACCGAAAAGTCAGCGTGACGGCAACAAACCCGTATGGACAAATCTAATCCTATTACAGGTACACAAAACTGTTTTCTGACTGCTTCAAAGCGAAGTATAGCTTTGAAACTCAAAGCAGTCCAACTAAATACAGTAATACAAGCTTTAGTACGCTTTTAAATGATTTGGAATTTTATTTAATAAAATTTAAAACGCTTGAAATTGATAATGATTATCTCAAGCATTGTATTACTTTAAATATTGTTCCTAAGGGCCTTAGGGTTTGCAAATACCCTAATAATGTTACTGAAGGCTCTGATTTTCATGGGGAACTTATTTCTATCTTTGACAATTGTGGTTTAAATGTTATGAGAGCTATTATCAACAACAATGAAATGTTAATGCAAAAGCTGCAAGGAGATATAGAGAACATTAATAAAGCTATTACAAATGACTTGTTATATACAGTAGATGCTAATAAGAAAAATATGAGAATGTTTTTGAAAAAGTTGACACTAAGTGTAAGGAGGTTCAGAACAGGAAGATAGGGAAAATTAAAAGGGACCAAGGAGAATATAAAAACAAAACCCACTATCCCAGACCTAGAACCACCCACAGGAATGACTATGGGAAATGGAGGAAAGAAGATAATTTTGATGGAGAATGGGGGGAAACTGTTATGGAAGAACAACATGAAGAAATACTAGACACAGATGAGTATCCCCCCCTAAGGAGATCAGAGAGGCTCATGCAGCAGGGTAGGGTCTACTACAACTCAAAAAACTACAGGGGGGGGAGATTTTATTAGATGACACAAGGATTGAACAGGAAGTTGACATTATCAACAGTTTGAATACCTGGAGTTTTAACGGGTTCAATAGATATAACTATTCCAGTGTTAGTATTGACAAGAGCTGGTTTAACCTTTTTTCCAAAGGCTTCACTTTTGTGCCTAGACAAAAACTGATATTTTCAAACTACTGGTAGACATTAAATTGTTTATTCGGAAAAAGAACTTGGAACTTTTTTTCAAGGACAAAAAGTCAGATTATCAGGGACAAGGTTTGAAGCGGAAAAGTACATTCAACCCCCCGACTCACCCCCAACTTAGGAATTTTGAATTGAAAGTTGAGCATGAGATAAGGAATCACCTGACAACAAGAACTTTTCATTCGAACTTAACCCAGGAAGAGAAAACACTTTGAGAACTATTTGTGAAAATCACAACCTGAGAGTAATGAGACCAGGCATGAGGGGTGCAGTGATAGTCATGGACACAATACAGTACGAAGGGAACACGTTGGACTTACTTAATGATTCTGAAAATACACCAGGGTATCCATTAACTAAGTGAACATGGCCTATAGAAAGATTCATCTTTTATTATATGACATGTTAATGCAGGGTTCAATAGATCAAGACACTTACAAATTTTTGTTTGTAGATAAACCAAAGATTCCCTGCATCTTGGATTCCCAAAGTCCACAAAATGCCTGTGACCCACCCCTCAGACCTATTGTGTCGGCTGAAGGATCAATAACAGCCCCTTTAGCAAAATTCGTTGATTACAAAATTAAACAAGTACTTGAGGGAAGTGAAAATGTTCTAAAAGACTCCTGGGACTTGTTGAGAAGGATTAAACCTTCATTGTATAGTGAACGTCTTGGGTTTGGAACTATGGACGTGATTGATTTGTTTGGTTGCATCCCACACGAATTGGGGCTTTCTTGGTTTGAAGAAAAATTAATTGAAAGTAAAAAACTAACACACATTGATTTTGTCAATACTTTAACATTCATGGAAATAGTGTTAAAAAATAATTTCATCTACTTTCAAGGAGTACTTTAAACAAGAAAGGTGTGTTGCAATGGGGGCACATTGTGCACCCACATATGCCAATATTATCATGGCTTATTGGGAAGAAACTTTTCTTCTCAATTCTCCTCTGATGAAGGAATGCTCCCTATACACTAGGTACCTAGATGATTTATGTTTTTTCTGGATGGGTAGTGAGGAAAACTTTAACAACCTTTTGGCCTTTGTTAACAACACCTCCACATTTCTGAAATTTACCAGCAATTTTGATGAACAAAAGTTAAAATACCTCGATGTTCACATTGAGAAACAAGAAGGGAAATTGTCATCAAGAATTTTCAGGAAAGAAACTTTTTCTAATTCCTATCTGCACTTTACCAGTTGCCATCCCCCCCATCAGAAGAAGGGTGTGGTGAAAGGGCAACTGGTTAGGTGCAGTAGAATGACCTCGGACAACAAAGCTTTCCTGGAGGAAACAGAATTTTTAAAGAATCTCTTTATTCAGAGAGGATACCCTTTAGAGATGTTTAACAAGGTGTTGGAGGAGGTTAGTATAAAAGATCAGACACCTTTGCCCCAATCTTAGGGATAGAAGAAACTACCACTCATACTTCAGGGTTGGGAGGTCATCTTGCTGAAAAGGGGACAGGGTTAATCACTACCTTCAGTGAACAATCTGCCTTTGTTAGGAACATATTCTCTAGAGAATGGGACAACTTTTCAAAATTTTCAGATCTTGAATGCATTTTGACAATGAATTAACCCATGTATATCGTAGAGGAAAACTATCAAGAATTATCTTGAAATGGGAAGAAAAACAATGTGTGTAACAATTATGACAAATCCAAGAAGGGCTTACAAAAGTGTGGGAAATGTAAATATTGCTCTTATTTGATTTGTGGGGATAGTATGGTATTAGAAGCAAGGAATAAGACCCTCCGTTTAAACACATTCGCCAATTGTGACACTAAAGGCATCATATATTTAGCCGTTTGCAAAAATGTCCCTCTTTCTATGTCGGAAAGAGTGAAAGAAAGCTCAGACAGAGAATATACGAGCACTTATATGATGTCAGGGTGATGAAAGAAAAAAATGCATTGAGTAGGCATTCAACAAAATGTAACACCACAGGCTACTCATTTTTTGTATTGGAAGTTGTTCCCACTAACCCAAGAGGGGGGATGTGGGAGACACTTATTGACTACAAAGAGTTGTACTGGCAGCTCTTTTTAGATGCGAACCGTAATTTTGGGCTCAATGACATGGTATCATTGGCCCCAGTTTTAAAGATGAGGGCTGCCAAGCTTTGATTTAATGAAGTTCTTCCTTGGTCTATTTTTATGATCTTCACTGTTTTGAAATTTTATATACATTCTCAAAAGACAAGCCTTGTATTTTCAGCTTAAAAAAAGTTTAGTGTGTGGCTATAATTAACTCAATGACCACAAGATGGTGTCTGGTTATAACATTAAACCTACAAGTCTGAATGACATGTTATATAGTAACATTTTCAAAGAGATTCATTTAAAAGTATAGAAAGTTTTTAAAGCATTGGAAAACTTACATTAAATATATACTAAATATGTAACAATTTGAGTATAAATGGTTTTAGTGAATTGTATTCATTTTTGCAAGTGTTTTTAACATGGCTTTCATGAATTAATTACTCAATTAAGTGATTTTAATTTATTGTGCTGCTTGATTGGACAAGAGATCTGTGATTAAATTCAAACAGTATATAAAACCACCTCATTTTAAAATTGATGTATAACTGATGAAGTTGTCGACGAAAACGTCTATGTGGATACGTTATTGTTCTTTTACTGATCCAGTCTCTACTGTGGAGTTTTTAAGTGCTTATTAAAGCAATTTTTCCTTGGAGCTTCGATTCATTTGTGCCTGGTGGAGTATTCTTAGTTAAGTTTTGTGGAATAGTCAGGTTTAATGATAGTGCCATTACAGGACACAATGGAAAAAGTGATTGGGGTGGATTTAAGGGTTGGGGTGAAAAGTAGTAGTTTGGTTTTTTTGGGATTTAGGAGGAGGCAGATATGTTGAAACCATTTTTCTGCTGCTGTGAAGACCAATTGGGTAGAGGAGTGGAGTTCTACTGGGGATGGAGCAGAGCAGATGAGAGTGGAATCATCAGCATACTGTATACAAGTGGATGTAGGGAGGGAAGTGGGCAGGTTATTTATGAAAATAGAGAAAAGTAGGGGACCTAAGATGGATCCTTGTGGGACGCCAATAGTAAATGGGAGTTGAGAGGATAGATGGCTGTCCCAGAGGACTGCTTGTTTTCTATTAGTCAAGTATGAGTCAAACCACTGTAATGCTTGTGAATCAAGTGAGAGGGATTTTAAGGTGTAGAGGAGAAGTTGATGGTTGACCATATCGAATGCTTTTGAGAGGTCCAAGAATAGTGCAGAGGAGAACAGGTTGTTATTTTTTATTGATAGTGTCAGTGAAGGAGAGAAGGGCAGTTGAAGTACTGTGGTAGGGCCTAAAACCATGTTGTGAGTCTACAAGCAAGTTGTTATTCAAGAGATAATGTAGGAGTTGATGGTGTATGCAGCGTTCCATTATTTTGGATAGTGGAGATAGAAGGGCAATAGGCCGAAAATTGGAGAGTTCGTTAGAGTTACCTCCTTTATGGAGGGGAATGATATGGGAGATTTTCCAACAGGATGGGATTTTGGATTCAGTTATAGTTCTGTCTATTAAGATGGAGACTGGGTAGGCTATTTCGGTTGCAGCTAGTTGCAGATATTCAGCTGGAAGCTTGTCGGCAGAAGGGGTGCAAGGTTTGAGTTTAGATAGTAGTTTACGTATATAGGTTGTGGAGACAGTATTAAACTTTAGCATGTGGGTGCTGTTTTGAGTGGGGGTAATTTGGAGGGATGGGGGGGAGTCATGGTGCTTGCCAGTGAGGTGACTGTTTGAGAGAAGAAGTTGTTGAAAGTGTTGGCTATTATGTTAGGTTGGGTCTGCGCTAGGCTAGCTGGGGTAGGTGATTTGGTGTTCCCTGGATGGAGTAGTTTGTTTATTCCTGACAAAAATTGTTTTGGGTTTTGGTTTTGGTTTTGTTGATATTGAAAGTGGTAGTTTTTCTTATCCAGATAGGTAAGTTTCTTTGTTTTGTTTCTCAGGTGTTTGAAGTTTTGATGGTCAGTAGGGTTTTTTGTGGACCTCCATTTAGTCCATAATTTATTTCTAGCTCGCATAGTTTGTTTAGTTGTTTTAGAGAGCCATGGGGCTGCTTTGGAACTTACTCTAATTAAGCGGGATGGGGCATGATGGTTTAGAATTTGTAGGAAGGTATTGTTGAAATGGGTTACTGCTTCATCTATTGGGAGGTATTTTAGAGTTGACCAGTTATATTCCTTGAGTTCATTTTGAAAGGATGCTAGGTTGAAATCTGTTTTGTTGTGTTTGGTACGATAAGTAGTTAGCTTGGGATTGTTGTATTTTTGTTTAGTGATAAAGGTAAGGAGGTGGTCGCTGATATTGTCAGGGAGTATTCCTGTTTTATAGGAGAGGGGATTGTTGTTGATCAGTATCCAATCTAGAATGGTTTGTTTGTGGGTGGATTTGTGTATTCTAGTAGGGGAGTTAATGGTTTGATGAAAGTTAAAGAGATTTAGGTGAATGGTGGGTTTGGGAGATATGCAGGAGTTACAGTCAATATTGAAGTCTCCTAAGATTATGGTTTCCTGAGGAAAGCTACAGGAGACCCAGCTTAGGATATTTTCTAGAGTGTTGATGTTTTTGACTGGAGGGATGTAGGAACATATTATATATATAGCCTTGGTTTTATTAACTTGGAGTTTGGAACAGAGTATTTCAGCATTTGCTGGGGAGGGGGGCAAGGAGTCAATTAAGGCTACCTGAAGTTGGGATTTGTATAAGAGGGCCACTATGTATGAATATCTAGACAAAGCCACATCACATGGTACTCTGTCATACTAAATGTGAACCTGCAAAGGTGTGCACATACATGCATAGACTGAGACATACTAATAGAGAACAACTGTATGTATATCTAGACCCAGCCATGTCACGTGGTACTCTGTGATACTGAGTGTGAACCTGTAATTGTGTTCACATATGTTCATAGACTGACATGCTAACAGATAACAGCCATATATATATATATATCTAGGCTCCATCGTGTTACATGGTACTCTATCAGTAATACTGTACATGAACCTGAAAAGGTGTTCACATACACACACAGATTGAGACATACTAACAGATAACAGCTGTATGGATATCTAGACCCAGCTATGTTACATAGCACTCTGTAATACTGAATGTGAATCTGTAAAGGTGTTCACATATGTCCACAAACTAAGACATACTAACAGATAACAGCTGTGTGTATGTCTGGGCACAGCCATGTCACATGGTACTCTGTCAGTGGTACTGACCATGACCCTGCAAAGGTGCTCACATGTATGTATAGGCTGTGACATACTAACAGATAACAACTGTATGTATATCTAAGCTCCACCGTGTCACATGGTACCTATTGGTGATAATGAATGTGAACCTGCAAAGGTGTTCACATATATGCCGAGGCTGAGACATACTAACAGATAACAGCTGTATGTATGTCTAGGCACAGACATGCCACATGGTGTCTATGAGTGATACTGAACATACATTTGCAAAGTCCAGGCATTTCTCCACCACTCATACCTTACTTGGTGGTAAATTCTATATCATGTACCTGCTACTCTGCTTTTTACCATGGAGGTTACATGGGTTGAGCTTAGTTTTGGGGAAGTCCCGTAAACCTTCCTCTAGCTGGTGGCACAGCTGTGCAGAATAATTCAGGTGTTTAACTCCTCTGTACTGGGTTATTAGCTAGGTACAGAAGGAGATTGAGCCTGGGCCTACTATTGGTTCTTGAGTATGATAGCTTGAATTGCTACAGAGATACCTTTTCCTATCTGCTGGCATCATTCAGAAGGCAATTGTGAGCTATTAGGCATGGACTTCTTTTTTCAGAGTGTCTCTGACTCCTTTTAATGTGGCAATACTCATTAAAGGCTGTTCCATTCATCTAGCCCAGCTGTTGTTCATGGTTCCAGTCTTTACCAAGGCTCAAGGCTATGAGGACCTCCTGCCTCACATTGGCACATTGTTTCTATCCTTCCCTCAAAGACAGAGTCTCACGATTTCTTCTTTCCCCATGCCAGATGGGGATGGGTGAGTTATGGGGAGAGGTAAAGGCTGTGGTAATATGGAAGTGGCTGAATTCCTTGAAATTGTCAGAGATTGAGTGTTGGATTGAAAGGTATAGATGGTTAAAGGGAAAGAGGTGGGATCAGTGGATTTATAGCCTGTGAGAAGATTTGCTTCCTGCCAGAAAAATTTGGGTTTGCCTAGTTTGTCATAGAAAAAAGCTTCTAACATATTTCAGGCTAATGAGACCCTTTAGTGATATATGGCATTGGAGAGACAGATATGTTGGCCAATATGTCATACTAATAGGTAGTATTCTGAGACACTCACATACATGGGATTATTACCTCTCCACTGGAAGATTGTGCAGTTACCTATTACCAGGTATATATGCTTATCCATTGTATCACATCTGATATGCTGTACTGCATTTTAGGTTTGTATTTTTTATCTTCATGATTGTAGTTTCACTGTAATGTTTGTTGTGAGCACATTTTGTGGGTGCTGATACACAATGTTTCCACATATGTGAGTTGTGCATAGCTGTGTCATGTTGTTAGTATATAAAGCTGTGTCCATGGCAGTATGTCATTCACCAGTACCACATGCAAGCAATTGTATACCTATCTGGCTGGGAAGCAAAGTGAATCACTATGATGTTAAGACAGATTTATGTGTCTCACACACACACAAACACACACACATACACACGGCCTGACAATAAGCAAAACATCCTAATGATGACCTTCATTTTGTTGACACTCTTTAGAAAACAAAACAGATTTCTGACAGGTGTGTGAGATCAATGATTCCCAGGTATAGGGCATATGTCCTTTTCCAGTAGATTTGGAGGATGCAGGAGGACTTATCCCCTGCAGAAAATGTATGTTAAAATTTGCTTGCTCCAAGGTTATTCTATATAACATGAGCAAAAGAATGTTGTTTTTTATCAAAGCTAACATGTCGACACTTGAAACGTAGATGTTTGATTAGTTTGACTATTTCTGGTAAATCCATTTGAGTGGGCATGTCTATATACATGTGCATATATAACCATAATGTAGGCAAGCCAACACACATGGCATTAGGGCACTGTACAAAAATGTGCCTTGTCAGTTTTATCATTCAACTTCATACCACACAGGAACACTGTCTGACACAGCCTTGTACCACACACGAACACTGTCTGATACAAACTCATACCACACACGAACACTGTCTGACAGAGCCTTGTAGCACACACGAACACTGTCTGGTACAAACTCATACCACACACGAACACTGTCTGATGCAACCTCATAATGAACACTGTCTGATACAACCTCATACCACACACATACACTGTCTGATATGCCCTTATACCACACATTAATGCAGTCTGAAACAACCTGATGCCACACATGAACACTGTCTGATACAATCTCATACCACACACACTGCCTGCTACAACCTCATACCATGTACATATGTAATCATATTGTAAGCAAACTAAGATACACTGCATTAGTGAACTAGATCAAATTTCATACCTGAATGCTGTTTGTTACATTGGCCCTTTAATTACTCCAAATACTTTGAAGTAGTGTAGTGTAAGACTTTTTGGCATCTCAAGTGTTGTGTAGTCTGTTTTCTGAAGTTATTAAAATCTTTGTTAAAAGAATTTACCCTTGTAATCATTGTTTAGTATATCCAAAAACCTGACCGTGAATCTCAGGACACAGATTTCACTTCTATGTTTACCATTAGTGGCCAAAATAAATCTTCAACAAAGAGCATTCGATGTGATTGCCAGAGTAACTTTGATTTATTTCTATTCTTCACATGAAGATGTGTGAATTGGTTGTAAAACATACCTGGGGATTCAGAAAGAACCCTAGTGTTCATGGTAAGTGCTGCAGTAAAAAGGCCCTGTTTCTGTGATGTGTAGAAATGTGATTTAGAGACACATTAGCCACAATGAGGAAAGACTGCATTACTAGCTAACTGCATATTTCTTAATCACTGTTCATAGAATCATAGGAGCTTACTAGGCTATCGACCCAGAGGACATTTTAAGCCTAGCCATTTCAACCCAATGTAATACTGTAGAAGTACTAGTTAGTACCCAAGACTGCATTTAGTGATGACTGGCCATGTCCAGGAGGGCTGTGGGTGCTATCCCCGGTAAGAATTTGTGGTTCCCCATCCACTCATCCAGGTTCCTCTTGAACAGTGTCATGGAGGTGCTCTGTTTCACATGAATTGGTAGCCTGTTCCAAAGATGTGGCAGTCACTGGGACATAAATAGGACTTGCTGGAGGGACAGGTTTAAGTCACAGGCCATATTTAGGTCCCCGGAACGGGTAGCCATAGACCCATTTGATTTATGTATATGCAGTAAGTTCATTAGGTTTGGGTCTTGGGGTGCTCTGTATGCCAGGCATACGTCTTCCCTATGAAGTCTATAAGATATGGAGTATAGTGACAGGGACTTTAGTTGGTCCTTGTAAGGCACATGCTGAAGACCTTTGACCTTCTTTGTTAGAAATCTCTGAGGTCTCTCCAATTGCTGCAGGTGCTTAGTACAGTACATACTGAATGGGGTGATATATTAAATTATGGGCAGGATAAGTGCTTAGTATAGAGGGTTATAACCTCTTTTGCTCTTGAGGCGATGCCTTTACTAATCAAGTCAGCTATGTGGAAAGCTTTCCTTACAATGATAGACATATGTTGGTCGAAGTTAAGGTCATGGTCAACCTGTGATCCCAGGTCCTTTACCACTTCATGGGTATTAGGGTATTGTTATTGATTTGATAGTGTGAAGGGACATTGTTTGGCTGAAGGGAATGATGATGCATTTCTTTGCATTCAGTTTGAGGCCGTGACTAATGCACCAGTTGTTGGTCTGTGTGAGATCCTCTTGGAGTATACTGACATAATTTGGGGATGATTGCACCTAGTTCGCAGTAGTCTGCAAACATGGTCAGCCACAACCCTTTAGTTTTGACATGAACTTCTGTGAAGTATATACCAAACAGTAGGGGGCCCAACACTGACCCCTGTGGAACCCTGCTGGTAACAGGTCTGCTGGTTGATAATATGTGTCTGGTTAGTGAGCCTGTTGGCAACCCATCTTACAACAAAGGGGTTTACTTTCAGTTTATCGGTAATGCCTGAGTGTGGGATTGTGTTGATAGCCTTTGACAAATAGAGGTATGCTGCGTGCACAGATTTTCCCTCATCAATGGCTTTGGTCACACTTTCAAAGAAATACACCAGATTTAACAGGAAGTACCTGCCCTTTACAAAGCAGAATTGGGTAGGACCCAGGGTTTGGAGGTCACCTATGTCTTTATTTATGAGGTCCATAATGATATGTTCCATGGCCTTACAGATGAGGCTGACCAGGTTTATGGGTCTGTAATTCCCTGGGTCTGTTGCTAGGCCACCTTTGTGGAGGGGAATAACTGTAGCTGTTCTCCATTCCACAGGAACAAAGCCTGTGGTTAAGCTATGTTTGAAAAGGGTACTTAGTGGTGATGCTAGTTCATGTTTAGCCTGTTTAGAAGACAGCCTGGATGTCATCTGGTCCCATAGAGGCCATGTTCTTTGCCTTGGACAGAGTTTTGAGGACCTGTTTATGTAAAGTGATATGAAATATGAAAGGTTAACTACTTTATGTGCAGATCAGGACTTTCCTACAGGAGTTAATTGTCAAAGCAGAGGTATTGTGTTAGCACAAGCACTCCCCATTCACTCTCCTACTAACAATACATACATTCAAACACAAACACAAGGACATGTATGTGTACACGCACGTACACATTTCACATACCTGTCCCTGTGTTGAGAGAACATCCACAATGTCTATTTTTTTCTCCCATTGTAAAACACTGAACTCAATGAATTGTTAATGTTATTTAGTAGAGTTTCACTATTCAGCTCATTCAGTAAAGTCATGTTTGTGAATAAACTGTTATACTAGTGACTTTTTTAATTTTGTAGGAGGTAGAATTAAAATCTATCCCTGTTTTTGTCCAACAGTTACCTTTTGCTTCTCATGTTTTCTTGCACTATGAGACTGAGAGGTATGCCTAATACTCCCTGTCCCACCCTCTCTCGCTTAAGTCACAGAGTGTTCCTGGTGTGGAATAATGCCGGAGATCCTCAATAAATGTTAAAAAACATCTAGGTGTACTGAGATCCTCAATAAATGTTAAAAAATCTGGTTTTACTTTCTCATTAGTTAGTGTAGTGGGTTAATGAAGAGGTTTCTTTGTATAATCTGTATGTGGAGCTTTTCTCCCCAGGACTCCATTGAAAATTGGTTCTTTAGGCCCAATGGACTATCCTGGTTAAACAACTGCAAATAAATAAAAAATAGTTTAATGGGGCAAGGGAGCAGAGTATAAATATGTTGTCCCTTTTGTAGCTGACTTCATTTTTTTTTATTTGTTACTTTGTTTTTAAAGTGTTCCTCTGGTGTCTACTGGTGGTGCAGAGGACTAATAACCTTTATTTCAGTTGGAGGGTACCAGGGTTGAATCCATTTAGTGCTTGATCTCTGCATCTCTTTTTCTTTTTTTTAAGTATCTCTGCTGTCCAGTGTCACCCCCCCCCCAGGCCATGTTGTATTTAAGTGCAGTTAAGGCAAAGGTTCCGATAATTATTCTCTGGCGTCTACTGTTCCTCCAAAATTCTATAGTGTAATCCCTCCTGTGGCATTAGGTACATAGCTAAAGAGTTCTCCCTGTTATCTAGAGTCTTCTCATCTCTGTTATGCTTACATGACATTCAGGCAAGAGATGCAAGTGTTCTCCCTGGTGGCCAGTGTTTCTCCCCCAAATCTGTTATGGTTAGACACTGTTAAGGCATGAACTGTTACAGTTCTCCTTGGTGGCTAGTGTTGCTCCCAGAAATCTCTGTTTAGTTTAAATGCTGTTAAGGCATACAATGTTACAGTTTTCCCTGGTGGCTAGCGTTTCCCCTATGGATCCATGTTACATTTCAATGTAATTAAGGCATGGTGATAAAGGTCATGCTTGGTGGCTAGTGCCCTCCCAGATCATGCTTGGGGGCTACTGCCCCCCAGGTCATGCTTGGTGGCTAGTGTCCCCAACCAGATCCAAGTATTTAGAGTAATCCTTGGTGTCTAGTAGTCTCCTGAACCAATCTGTTTATAGTTATATCTTGTGGCTACTTGTCCACTTAGCCCATATATTTAAAGTTATACCTAATGGCTAGCTTTCCCCTCAACTAAGGTTGCAAGACTAGGGCATTAGCTGAGGAGTGTATGCAGCTGTCAAAGCCCCCACCCATCTCACACCACACACAAACATCCCTACACATAAGATTGCACTCATGGGCACACTGACTCATTCATCCATGCAGACACACACCCCTAACCTACACCCTCACTAACCTCCGTACTGCTACCCCCCAAGCAGACACCCACACACTCACATGTGCACTCACAAATGCAGCCCCACACATGCACACATAAACAGTACCTGCCAAGCTTCCTAGCACTGGATGAACATAGCCTTTTTGCCAGGTTCATTACCACTAGTGGCCATGGGCAGCCATAATAATCAAATGCTCATCTGCTTAAATGCCTTACTGCAAGCATTTCCAGGGGGGTGCAGATGGCTAATTAGCATATGCTTCTCTCCCAGAATGCCTCATTAGAATCTAGCATAGACACAGAGACAGACCACCATGGTGATGCATGTTTTCTGGCAAAAGCACAGTGATAAGGTTATCTGGGGATGCAGAAAGTTTACTGTGAGGTAAGACATTTCTGAATTTGGTCCATGGCCTTCAGCTTTACTTACCAATGAAGCACAGAGTCAGATCATGTTCAAATGGAGCCCTTAGCTGAGTAATGTGGGGTACCCCCTCCCTACAGCCATACTAATATCCCATTACTTGGCTGTCTCTTCCCAGTTACCATAAAACTCTGTCCAAACTTGTAAGTGTACATACTATTTGATTTACTTTTACAATGATTCCAGAGATTGGTGTTAATTTAAAACTTTTATTTTGTTTTTTTTTTTACAGCAAAAACACTGACATCCATTTGCTAAACAAAATACTCTCACAGTGAAAGCAGACTTAGCATGAGCAACAGTAAGCTTATCTTGCCTTGAAATTCACATTTTTTTTGAAAATGCATCTTGAAACCTATTCAACTACGAGACATGCTGAAATTCATACTCAAACAGCATATAGTGAAGCACTAATTGATAACTATGTGAAAGGTGTAGAAATTCACATTTGCTAAAAAGTTGGGACAGCCCCTGGACACAAACATCCCATTACAAGGGAAGCCCAGGAGCAATGTCAAGTGGAGTGACTTAGAGTCAATCAAAAAAGACAAAGCAGAGAAAGAATCAAATCCTGCAGTACAGACAGTGGTTACTTAAAAGCTCATACCCTTACTCACCTGCTTTAAATATCAGACAAACTGTTGCAGCCTAACACAGTGCATTTCACACCCATGTGCTTGCAAAATCAAGCTAGATTTATAATGTATTCATAGTTAAAATGTTAACATTAAACTCACACTCTTTATTTTGTTCAGATTCTTCACAACCAACTAATAAACAAACTATCAACAGTCAACAGATCAAGTAATCCAAAGACTGTGCCCAAAGAACATGGCTCATATGATGGTGATACTCCTCTATACTGCAATCAGTTCCTTCCTTTACACAATTACTACTCTGGGATTCAGGAATCCACACAGACAAAATCACTGACCATCAATTGCAGCCACTTGTATGACTGTACAGACAGATATCTGTCTGATATCAAGTAAATAATTCCAAATCTATGCCTGGCATACAGGGCATTGTCAGACCCCACTCTGATGGAGCTCCTACATATCCACAAAACAAACAGCACCAGCATTGCCCATTCTAAAGACTTAAGCTTTCAGTGATATAAATAGGACCTGCTGGAGAGATAGATATGTATCCCAGAGAGACTACCCCATCTATGGAATAGGCTCTCCATCCATGCGAAGCAGAGTTCCTCCCTAATCCAATTCAAGTGCAACTTGGACAATTGGATGGTAAACCAGAAATTCACCCCTGGTTTGGCAACTATGTCTCTAATGGACACAGGTAATCTGTAAATGGTTCATCGCCCAGGCCCATGCTTACACTTATCAAGGGTAGCAGAACGTGTCAGAGATTTGAGCTGCATTGCTAGGCTTAAAAAGGCCCTTGTGGTCAATGGCCTAGTAAACACCTATGAACCTATAAGTAGAGGACAGAAATGTAGCTCACTGCAGTGAGAACCATATGTAAGAAACGTTTTTTTAAATAGTTCTCTTATGTTCTTAAAGTTACTTTAATAACAACCTTTGCATTAGCAAACATTTTCAGTAGGACACAGGTTTTTAAACTCACATGCTTTCATTACTTAATAATTGCTATCCACAACAATTTGCCAGAAAGGTACAAATCTTACAAGGAGCAGACCAAACTACTCATCAACTTCTTTGCTCAAGAATTCTGGACAAAGCCAAAACTAATGAAGGGACAAATGCCAAAAAAGGGACAAATTTGTAACACGGACAAAATGCCACTTTTCTGGGGCAACTGAGTCACTTATTAAAGTTCACACAGTAGTGAAATGGATGTGGAAGGACTGAAATGCTGTACTTCTGACAACAGGAATCAGTTCACTAACAACAGTTCAGAGCCTTAAGTGCCAGACAGCTCTAATTCACTTAGAACAACAGGTGCTGCATGGGCATGTATTTTCAAAACAATAAGAACTATGAAACTCTAATGGGTTATGATTGTCTAACTGTGATTTTCAGCAATATATATAAAAAAAGTTAATGAAGGTCTGTCAGTTGGTGCAGAAGATTAAAGCTTCATGTTCTCAGTGAGGTAATTCCTGTAGTCAATGATATTGGGTTTGGGTTTTTTTCTACCTCGATTTGTCTACTACTCTGAGCAAGTCACTTAACCAGACAGTGTTCTTGGGTCAGCCCTGAAAAGTGGGTCTACCTGGTAAACAAAAACATATAATGATGAAAGCATAGTGGGTCTACCTGGTAAATAAAAACATATAATGATAAAAGCATAAGGCATACATATAATATACAATTTCTAAATCTGAAAACTATGAAAGTCTAACAATTGGAATTATTCACCGATTGCAGTTCTTTACCAAAAGTCGCTTTAGGAATCTGAGGTCCATGTTGACTTGAATGGAGGTAAAAAGCAGAGGTCCAATGTCTGAGTACATCGACCACTTGCTACTTACCTGAGGTACATTGTAAACTCATTGCTTACTTCAGGTTTGGTGCACCAACTGTGAGTTGCCACTGACTTTGACAAGAGGTAACACGCACCTCTATACTTCTTACTGCATTATACAAAAAAATGACAATAACTTTGCATCATATAAAAATGGAATAACTCCTCCCCAAAAACAAACAGCACTGTAGTGCTGTGCTTGCTTCTGACTGGTCACAAACCTCCACATCAAAATTATACTCAAAACTATAGGCAGGCCAGCAAGGAAGAGTTCACTATATTTGTTTTTTCTGTGTGAGTTTGGCAATTTCTAAATCTTATCTCACAACTTCCCACCCAATAATTCTCAACCCAACTCAATACCACTATCTCCCAGACTTTAACATCAAACATATTACCTAAAAAGAAATTCAAAAGGACCTATAGTATATCCACATAACATCCTTCCTGGCAAAGATGATTAAGCCCCATGAAGTCTACACCACTGCAGAGAATTCCTGATCAAGCCGTTGCTCCATTTCTATAACTTATGCCTCATTCCACCCTTATGCCTGTCATACAGAGACTGCTTTGTTCAGACTATTTCCTAAAACAACCATCCCTCAGTAAAACTTCCCAACTTGACCAAATTTCTTTTAATGCAGTCTAGAAAAAATCACAGAAACATAAACATGAACCCGACTCTCTGCCTACCTACATCATCAACTATTTTCACACAGACAATCTGGATTTGTGGCTGGAAGAAGCAGAACAACAGCCCTGTGGACACTCACAGATGAAATCTTACTAAACATGGATAAAGAGAAATTAACTGGCACTTTATTTATCTAACTTACATATGACTTTGAACTTGTAGATTACTCTATATAACTCTTTCATCTGATCCAAATAGTTGTCAGACCACAGGCAGGTTTCTGGTTTAAACACATCCTCTCCACAACATCATTTGATGTAAAAATTGGCTCAGCCACTTCTGCTGAGGCCACAGTCCATGCAGGAGTTCCACGTGGTTTCATTCTAACAGCTGGCTTGTTTGCCATTATTAATAACAAACTTCCCCTTGATCATCACATCCCGACCTTAATCATCATCATTTATCCCTTTTCCCATTTTCTACAAGGGGTCGGGTGTTGTGTCAGCTATCAGCATCTCTCTCTATTCACTGCCACTCTCCTACCTCCTTCAACACTCATGCTTACCTGACAAACAATTCATAAGCTTCTATGCTGGATGTCCTTGATTCCTCTTGCCTTCTTCCTGTCTATCCCAAATCTTCTTCACCAAATCATCTTCTGCCACTCTGCATATGTGCCTAAACCACCATAATCTGTTCTGTCCTTTATTCTATATGCATATTTCATGGTCATTTTATTTCTTTATTTATTTATTTTACATTTGCTGACCGGGCTAGTCTAGCTGGATACATGTCCATTTTCAGTAGAGGCCCAGGGAGAAAAGCTCCAAGAAAACTTACATAATACAAGTAGAAGTTATGACAGATCAATATAAAAACAGAATTTTGTTGTAAAAAAACATGAATGTGTGTTTTTTTCCCCTAAAAAGTACAAATTATAATGCTCAGTGATTGCGGGAGAGGATAGCATAGGGTTAGATGTACGATATACATATATACAAAAAGTTTTATATACAATAAAATAGTGTATTAAACATTAATGAGAACACTGAAAAGGATACAGGGTGAAAATTAGATACAATCATCTTTAGATACAACCCTAAACTAATTGATATATAATATAAAACCAGATCAACTACAAGACAGTCTTTCAACACTCAGCAACTGGATCTCTAAAAATAGACTCTTCTTAACCCACATGAATGATTTTTGGCATCTATGAAAGCTTACCAAAGACTCAAATAGCTTTGAAATAAAAGCCCAGGACAACCTTCCAACTGAAACCATTCCTACTTTCAAATACTTAGCTTTATGGCTGGACCAAACATTCATTTTCAACACCACATTGAAAAAAATAGTAAAACTTGACATTTTTCTACAATGACCCATTGCAAATGATTTATTTTTGTTGTATGCATCTCAAAATGTAATTTTCTGGAGCATTTCTCCCCAGGCCTTTCTTGAAAATGGTCTCACCCAGTCAGACTTTCCTGGTCAACAAACACAGACAGACAAACAAAACTATCTCCTGATTGTGTATACCTCTCCTATCCTGCAAAAGCCACCATAGGTAAAGGAATATTATTTGCCCAAATGGAATATGGTCTTCCACTAACAGCAAATGCCTCTAAGAAAAACTCCAAAAGCCAATAAACACACTCCAACAAAATATGGTAATTCACAGAGTATCCCCATAATAATACCAGTGCATTTCCATTAAAAAGGCTAAATGGGATGACCATAAAACAATGGGCAATCATCTTGCTCAGCTCACTGATGTTTAATGTCCTGCATCTATATGCCCTCCCACACACACCACTTTCATCAGATGTTATTCCTGTAACCACATCCTACAGCCTCAGAACCCAGTCCTTCTCAGTACCAAAACTCCAACCCCCCAAGACCACACCCCACTGCACTAACTACAGCTTCTTTCTTCTAGCCCCACAATTATAAGATGAACTCCTCATCGGCCTAAAGGATATTCCCACATACTCCAATTTCAGACCAGAATTCAAAGCTTACCTGATGAGACAGAGAAAGTGCTAATGCCCCAGCTTAGTGCACAGAACCTAAAAAACGTATACATGCACCTGTATTCAATCCAGTATATTCTGTCTCTTCCTTTAGTCATATAAACTGTTACACACAACTCACAATTGCTCTTCTTGTGTTATGTCCCTTTCTTGCCTGCTTCTACCTTTTTTATACATTATATATGTACTCTATTACATTTACTACTGTTTTGTAACCAAGACTATGTTATCTTCAAAATATTGCATGTTATTGATTTATCACTTGTATAACTTGTCTTCAATACCTTTGTACATATTGTATTCTGGGTCTGAAATTGGTCGCTGCAGGTTAGTACCCTACACTGGTAAATAAACTTAAATAAATCAATCACTTTTCCCTTCTGTATCACTGTTTTAGCTGTTTAATCAAAACCAAGCCACCTGGGGCCTAGTTTGTAATGGATTTATCCCTCTGTAGCAATAGAGGTGACTTTCTCTAAGAAGAGTTGAATTTGGCATAAACTTTTGCACTCAAAAAGTGTTGGCAGACACTGCAGACACTGGTGCTGTGTGTTATCAGCCCTTGAATTTTTAAAGCAATCTGTGGTGCTGAGGTCCAGTACTGATGTATGATGTTGATGAGGAAAATATTTTATTTTATTTATTTATTTTATTTGACATTTTTTTACCAAAATAGTCCAACTGGGACAACAGAACCTCTTTTCAGCACAGGCCCGGGGAGAAAAGTTCCAAATAGAGATATATTTAACAATTCCAAAACATAGCTTTTATATCTATTTACCTTCAATGTGTATACGAGTGTATACATATGCAGCAACTTAAAACTTAGCAGTCATATTTTACAGTATCATCACATAAGTGTGAATGATTTTATATATATATATATATATATATATATATATATATATATATATATATAAGTTTAGCAGTACATATGTACAGGTGTTTAAGAAAATGACAAGCAGGTATCACTTTATTATACATAATATAACTAAAAAAGTAGAAGTAAAGGCAGTTGACATACAGGAGAAGAAGGAGGGAGTATAGAAGATGAAGTAGAAATAAGATGAAACTGGAGCAGGGCAGGTGCACAGTCATGTGCTCTTTAGATATTGTTCTGATGACGTTTTGAAGTCTGCTAGGCTGGGAATTGATCTAACGGCTTGTGGAAGAGAATTCCACATTTTTGTTGCAGAGTATGAGTACAGACACTGTCCTGGTTTTTTAGAGGGTTTAGAGATTGTTAGTAATTTTTTGTCCTCAGATCTTAGGGTTCTGTTTGGTTGGTAGGGTTTGGATTAGGGCTTGTAGGTTACGTTGTGCACTGTTAATAGTTGGATGTAGTAGAGCTGGTTGGGAAGTTCAAGCCAGTTACGTTCTTGTACAGATCTACAGTGATGTGTATGGTATTTAGAGTTAGTGGCAAACTTTGCCACTTTGTTATAGCACTTTTCCAATTTGGATTTAATGGAAATTTGTAAACTGGTGAGAATTGTGGCACTCTAGAGTAGGGAGGGGATCAGAAAAGTTTTAGCCAGGGTGATTTTAGTTGAGTTGCTTAGCAAATGTTTATTTCCGTAGAGAAGTCGTAATTTCTGGAGCATTTTCTTTATATTTTGCTGGATGTGGAGGCCACATTTCAGGTGATTATCAATAATGACTCCAAGCAGTTTGATATGCTGTACTGTCTCAATAATTGCATTATCTGTTGAGTATATTTTGAATTGATCTATGTCAGAGGTGGGATTTTTTGGCTGAAAGAGAATGAGTTTGGTTTAAGTTGAGCACTTGTAAGTTAGGTTTTGATGGCAGTAAATGACTTTTGTTTGATGGAGAGTAGTTCAGGAAATGTGTGAGAGGTGCAGAGGATAGTGGAATCATCAGCATATTGAATGAAATTTCTGGGGGATGAGGAAGCATGTAGGTTGTTTGTGAATATATTAAACAGTAAGTGGCTAGGATGGAGCCTTGTAGGACTCCTGTAGGATTACGGAGAAAGGGGAAAGTTCATTTACCCATTTATGGCTTCTTTCCAGTCATGTAAGTAACTTTGAAACCATTGTACTGTGGTATGAGAAAAATCCAAGCTAGAGAGTGTGTCCAGAAGTAGGGGTGGGAGACTGTGTCAAAGGCTTTAGAGAGGTCGAGGAATACTGCAGATACATAGTTTCCTGCTTCTCTAGCTTTGTTCATGGTGTCTGTAAAGAATATTAGAGCAGTGGATGTGCTATTGGTTGCATTAGCTGTTGGTGTATACATCTTTCAAGAATTTTGGAAATAGGAGATAAAATGGATATGGGATGGAAATTGGAAGGTTCTGTGGAGTTCCCTCCTTTGTGGATGGGGGGGGTGATATAAGGTGTTTTCCATATCCTAGGGACTAGAGATTCTGATATAGATCTATTGATTAGGATACTCATTGGGTAGGCAATGGATTCAGTGGCTAGTTTAAGGTGTTGGGGGAGGTTATCTGTTGAAATGGAGCACGGTTCAGTTGTAGCAGTATTTTTTTTATTTTAGTTGTAGATATGGGTTGAAATGAAAAAGTGGATGAATATTGGATAGGATTGGAGTTAGATGAGGACATATTGTTGGTGGTGTCTATGGTGGTGCAGTGGGATGGAGGGTCTGGTGTAAGAGGTGTTTGACAGTAGGTCTGCTATAGATTTTTATAAAGTGCTTGCTGAAGTCGTCAGCTTCTAGGGATGTAGGAGCATCTGGTGCTCGGGAGTGCTTTTTATTTGTACCTGGGCTAAGTAGGGTTGATATGGAGTACTAGAATTTTTGGGGATTGGTTTTGTGTTCATGTTGTAGGCGGGAGTAGTAGGATTTTTTATCTTTGTTCTCTAACTTTTTCACATTTTTGCAGAGTTGTCAGACATGGATAAGAATTCCCTTATTTTTATTTTGCTTCCAGGTGTCTCAGACTATGTCTCTTTGTTTCATAAGGTTTTTGCAAGCTTTACATAGCCATGGGCCATGGGCTACATTAGTTTTTTTTATTATATACAGGGAGGGGGTGTCAAGTATATGTGGGGAAGGTGTGGTAAAAGTGTGGCACAATAGTGGCAGGAGGAAGTCGTTGTAGGGGTGTCCAATTTATTTTGTTGTGAGTTCATTAAATGTTTGTTGAGTGAAATTAGATATGTTTTGGAGTACTTTCACAGTATGTTTTTTGGGTTGGTGAGTGTCAGCTTTAATGGCAAATGTGGGTAGATGGTCACTAAGAGAAGTAGAGATGGTTCCTATGGAGGAAAAGTTGGAGGAGGATGATATTAATGGGATGGATACTGTGACCGGATGAGTAAAATCTTTGTTATACCTGGTGGGGCTTCTGATGAGTTGTGAAAAACCATAGAAGTGTATACTGTCTGTGGGTAAGTTAGATTTTAATTGCTTGCTAGTCTATGTTCACATCTCCCAGGATGATGGTCTCCTGTTTGATTGTATAGGAGATCCAGAAAAGTATTGCTACTAGAACTGGTATGTTCTGGAATATATAGAATATATATATACTATAATGTGTATTACTTTAGTTTTTTTAGAAGTTAGGAAGGATATTAGTAGCTCAGCATGAGAAATATTTGGGGGGGTTTATTACTGTAAGGTATAATGCTGTGGTGTTAGGAGTAGGCAGGGTCTCCCTCCACCTTCTTTTGGATCTGTCTAAAAATTGGCTGGAAAAATTGGGAGCTGATACTTCACAGTCCTTTATGTTAGGGTTTAACTGTGTTTCTGTTACGTTCATAGGTGTGTAGTAGGCTAATGGCCCTGGAGCCTTTACAAGCCTGCTTCCTGGGATTACCTCCTGGACATCAAGACACCAGACCTTAGTTCCCAGTGCCTCTGTCGAGTAGAGCCGGAGTGATCCCCCGGGTGACTTTTCATTCCCATCCACTCATCTCAGCAAGATCTCTTGAGAGGTCCAGTGAGGTGCTCTGTTTGACATGTATGGGAAGTCTATTCCATAGCATGGGCAGTCTCTGGGTTATGAACCTGTCCCACTAGCACATTCTGTTGATTGTGGTAATGAGCTTGAGGTCTCTGGAGCACAAGGTGCGGAGGGATTGGGATTTCTTCAGATGTAGCATTTCTAATGAGGCTGGGTCAGACATGGCTTTGTAAGTCAAACAGAGATCACCTCTAATGAGGCGATATGAGACAGAGAATAGTTGGAGGTTTTTGAGTCTGTAAATATAGGACAAGTGTTTAAGGCCTAGGATCTTCTTTGTGCGGTACTTTTGCGGCATCTCCAGTTGTAGGTGTCTAGTGAGGTGCATGCCAAGTGGAGCACTGTACTTGATGGTTGGCCTAATGTCACGTCCCAGATTACAGAAGGACTTCTTCCTCAATAGAAAACACTTAGTGGTCAAAAGCACATAGAAGGACTTTCTGGACAATAGTATCCCTTTGGGTGCCTTCTGAGAGGTTTGCGGACTACCACCCCGTGGTAATTCATGGTAATCCGTTCAGCCAGTGGACTACCATCGATGTGGTAATTCATGGTAACTGGATTTTCCATGGTTCTGACACCAGTCATTGGTCTCAGAGGCTTAAGGCTATGGTTCTGACACCATCATTGGTCCTGTGTAGCCCTTTCTGTAGGATGTCAGCATAATTTGGGGTCATAAAGAGTCCCTTCCAGCTTGCAATCGTCTGTGAACTTTGTCAGCCGAGTCCCTCCCGTTGGCCTGGGACTCAAAAGTACCTACGAATGGTCAGGATGTCGGACGACCCTCAGCTACTGGGACTCTGTGGGTTTAATGGTCAGATGTCTGACTCCCACGCTTTGATGTTATCAAAGGCCTTGGCCAGATCAAGGTAGGCTCTATGAACCACCTTGCCTTCACCACAGCTCTGGTGACTGACTCAAAGAAGTTGACCAAGTTGAGCAGGCATGAGCTACCCTTCACAAATCCAAACTGTGTGGGAGCCATAGTTTGGAGATTCCCTATATCCTTGTTTATTAGGTCCATGATGATGCATTCCATAGCTATGCATATCAGATTCATCAGGCTAATGGGGTGATAGTTCCCAGGGTCTGTAGTCACTCCTCCTTTGTGGAGAGGGATGACTGTAGCAGTGCACCATTCAGTAGGGATAAAGCCTGAGATGAGGCTTTGACTGAACTATATTGCCCACCTTATCATGAAAGGAGTCACATCTAGATCAAGAGAAGTCATTGTGCCCCTATACTCTTCCCTTATCAGGCCCATAATTGAGTACAATGTCCCATTTGGGATGTACCTTACCCGACACCTGCAGCAGTTAGAAAGACCCCAAAAGTACCTCACCAAGTGGATCAAGGGTCTCAAACATATGTCATATGCTGCCTGGCTGAAGAAACTCCAGCTCTATTCAGTCGCATACTGCCTACTCAGAGGCGATCTATGCCTGACGTACAAGGCCATGTCCAATCCGGAATTAATGGACATGCTCCACCTCAGAAAATCCAAATCCACCAGAGCCACGAGAGATTTGAACCTCAACACAGAAATAAATAGGACGTGCTGGAGGGACAGATTCATAACCCAGAGGCTCCCTACACTCTGGAACAGAATCCCAGTCTATGTTAGGCAGAGCCCCTCACTGACTCTCTTCAAGAGAAATCTTGACAAGTGGATGGGAGATCGTAGGTTTACCCCGGGGGTCATCTCTGCGTCACTACTAGACAGAGGCAGAGTAAACTAAACCCTAAATGGTCACAGTATTCTCATTCCAAGGGGTGGTGAAAGCCACACACACTCTGGCTAGACTTATAAATGCCCTAGGGCAGATAGCCTAGTATGAACCTATGAACACAGGTGAGGTGCCAGTTCACTCTGTAGTTCATGTAGAACACAGCCAGGGATATTGTCAGGTCCCATAAAAGCTGTATTCTTGGCCTTGAACAGTGCTGTTTTAACCTGTGCAGCAGTAATACTGGGTGCCTGGCAATCTCCTGTTAGTGTGATAGGTCCTTTGAGGGGGGAGGGGTAAAGTTGGCACTGAATGTGTCGGCCAGTATATTGGCAATATATGTTGGCTCGGTATAGGAGGTACCATTGTGCAGTAGCTCAGAGCAAATCTGGTTATTGCCATGAAGATGCTTTACATAACTATAGAAGGCCTTGTGGTTGTCTTTACTATTTGCTGCTATTCTGTTTTCATAGCCAGCTTTAGAGAATTTGATGAGGGGTCTCAACTTTTTGTTGAGGAAGGGAGTTTTCCAGTCTTGGGACTTCACCTTATTCCGCATCAGTTTCCTCCTTCTGTTGTAGAGCTTGTTTATGGCAGGTGGCCACCAGATTGGCTTCCTTTTTTTGGAAGAGAGCATCTTGGTTCTATTGGGTATGGCGAGATCCATGCATTTGTATACATGTTCATACAGTGCATTGGTGTATGATTCGGCAGTCATGCAACTATTCTCCATTTGCATGGGTGCCATGAAGTTAGCTACCTCTGTTTTTAGGAGCCCAAAGTTAGCTTTGGAGAGGTTTTTCATGGTGGTTACCTTTGCAGGGGGAGGATGGGATGTGGATTTTCAAGGTGATTAGTTTGTGGGTGGATCTAACCAGGGAGGAGTTGACTATTGGTGAAGAGCAATGGTCGCCCATGTTAGTAATGACCAGGTCAAGGATGTTGCTACCTCTAGTGGGGGTAAGAACGAGCTGATCCAGGGCATTGGAATTAATGAATAACAGGAAAAGCTTGGCAAGTGTATTGGTACATGAGTAGTTTTCCCAGTTAATGGAGGGGTAGTTGAAGTTGCCCAATATGAGAGTGTTAGGTTGGACCCTAATATTCTCCAGGGTGCTTAGGAATGTGGAGTGTGAGTCTTGGGACATGGTTGGGGACCTATAGCAGGCTACAACCTGAATTGATGCATTACCCAATGTTAGCTGCACCTGAAGTACCTCTGATGCATTATGTTGGGCTACCAGTCTGGAGGTGTGCACATCCTTTATGAATATGGAAACACCACCATCATTGGAGCTTCGGTCCAAGTTCTGAGGCCAAAAGGTTTGGAATGAGTTATAGCCTTGTAGTGCAGGGGTGCTTTCTACTGCTTTGAACCAGGTCTATTTTACAGCACAAATGTCTATGTTCTCCACTTTAAGGAATGCTTTGAGCGAATGCATTTTGAGATTTAGACTTCTAGCATTGAGTAGCATGACCCTCAGATTGCATTTGTTTGTAGCTGTTAAGGTGGTAATTTGGTCTTTGAAACACTGCCTAAAAAAGGCACTATAGGGGTGGCAAGAGCCTTGGCCAGTATCCAGAAGCCCAGGGGTGACAGATGCACGCCATTTCTGGCAAAGCATCGAGGTCTGTCAATCATGTCATCCTAGGCAGACAAATAAGGGATCCCCTTAGAATGACATCAGAAACTCAGCCAATTGTTGAAATCAATCATTTTCTGCTTGTACCATGGTATCAATTCTGGGTGATGGTAGGATGCTGCTCAGGGTTAGGGTCATACCCACCTGGGCTACAGAATCCGAGAGCTCCTCCATGTCTCTTTTCGTGTAGTCCAGGGAGGTACATCTCAGGTCATTCACACCCACATGTACAGTGATGGAGTCATATTTGTATCTCTTGCTGAGGTACCTGAGTGCATGCGTTATGTGGTGGATCCTGGCACATGACAGGCAGTTGACTGTTACTTTCTCCTTATTCAACCTAGTGAGCGGGACATCAGTGTGCCTCACGATCGAGTCGCCTATGACTAGTGTGTTGGGCATGCTGTTTTGCTTAGGTGCTTTGGTTGAGTGGGACACTGTTTAAGAGAGTTAAGTGTCTCTTTATTAGTGTTGTGTTGTGGTGGTCAAGTGCATTTCTGCCTTGGAGGTTTCTGCTATTTGGATAGATTTTTATTGAGAGCCTCCATGAAGATGGGTGTGTGGTTTGTGTTTTTATGTGAAGGCAATGCTGGTGTGTGTGTGTTCTGGAGGACTATGTGTTCCATGTGGTGTGGTGCAAGTGCTGACCTTCTCCTCTTGACCAGCTATTCTGGTCTTGACTGGAGAGTGCATGGCTTCCAATTTGGATATATAAGAGAATCTCTCACAAATCTGAATATTGGGAGGTAAGAGGAGAGGGTTGTCAGTGTACATGAGGCAGTTGCTACGTTGCCTCAGGAAGCCCAGGTTCACCAGGTTAATAGGAGAAAGCACAGGGAACTGACCTTTAGACATGCCTGTAGGGGTGGGGGTTAATAATATGTACTGGAGCTGTTTCCTTGTAGAATGTTTAGTGCTGGTAGTACTTTTGTGTGCTACAATAATTGCTACAGGAGTCTGGTAAAGTGCTAGACTAATAAGCTAGCAAATGTGCAGGAGAGGAGACAACTAGCAGATCTAAGAGAAATATTGAAGAGCAGACTTTGGCATCACTCAGAAGCTTACAAACAGTCCTGGATACAGGAAATCTGTATCTGGACTAAACTAGTTACAGGAAAGGTAGGAAACAAGTGCAAAATCTGTCTTTTAAACCAGAAAGTTGAAAGAGATGGAAAAACCGCCCAAATGGCCAACAACCTACAATTTCTGGGCCAGAAACCACTCCTCTTGTGGTAGATAGGCTACCTAGTGCTTACCACTCGCACTGACAAGCTAGAAGACTTTCCTCCAACACATAAAGGCTTGGGGGGCTCAGAAGCTTACAAACAGTCCTGGATACAGCAAATCTGTATCTGGACAAAACTAGCTACAGGAAAGGCAGGAAACCAGCTTAGAACTTTGATATATATATATATATATATATATATATATATATATATATATATATATATACAGAAAAACAGCTAAAACAGCACTAAAACAATTCAGATGCAGTGCAGCTAGAGCACTTGAGGTATAGCAATATTAAAGCAAATACAGTTTTAATAAATTAACTTTATTCAAATGGTAAAAAGTGCCAGAAATATACTGTACATTTCCAAAATGTTTGAGAAGAACAGTCAGAACACAAGGAGATTCAAACATTTTTTTTTTTTTTTTTTGAAAGGGAGAAAGGAGGAACAGAAGTTAAGAAACTAAGTGGGTTGGCCTTCTCAGATGTTCTCTCTGTATTAGGTGGAAAGGGCTAATGAAACTGTTACAAAGAAAATGATACAAAACTAAAACAGACTTATGTCATGGGCACACTACCATATGGATGACAATGAAGTTGAGACCCTGATATTTACAATTATGAAAATGGCACCCTATGAATTCCTGAAATAAGTAAGTTCCATTTGGATGCTGATTGGGATGGGGCAGTGGCTAGCTGACGTGGTCTAAAGAATGCAAGGGAACTATGTCATATATGACGTTTTAAGAGATGTTCACATATATAGGATTACCTCTACATGGAAAGACAGTGTAGCTGCCTGCTAACAAGGTATGCACACATATGTCACATTGTTGTGCTGTATCAATTTTGTATATGCGTTCTGTGTGTACATTACTATAGTGCTTTTACCATGTGTTTGTTCAAGTTGTAGACTTGCATGGAAGATACCACTTGTATATTAAGATACCAACATTTGTGTGGCTTCCTTTGGAAACCACTTTATATAGACAGCACTAATTCAGCTG
>NC_056729.1:1852147190-1852152190 GCF_019279795.1 Protopterus annectens | reverse complement strand
GAATTCATCATTCAAGTAATGGTGATGAGACAAACATAAATAAATGTATATTAAGTTGTTATTAGTGGGCCCCCCATAATAAGTTTTGTCTATAATACATATCATGTCATGTTATGTATATAGTTGTTCATTGTTCTCAGATACTACCCCTGATCATTGGTTTATATATATATTTTTTGGGTCGTTTCATCTATGCATATATCTTTTTACATTTCACATACACATTTTTCCATATTTGTAAATGGTTATATTCATGCTTGATTTTTTAGAATGTATATTCTGCTATTTTTATTTAATATGTTGTCCGACTCCCATTCAAGCATGACTTCGAAGAGCTGTTCTTTCCATTTCTTTTTTATATCAGCCATCATGGCTCATCTGCTTAAGATGTCAGCCTATGACATTTATGATCATCATGGTATGTCCTTGTTGTTTTACAAAGATTTTAAGTTCATTTCACAGACATGTATTTAGGTCATGCATTAATTTGTTTGGTGAGGTGTTACATGGACAGTTGTTCTTGAATAATAGAGATTTTCTATGTCTAAAAGAGTGTGTTGAGTATGGAGGTTTATATTACATAGATATGTGTGTACATGTTTTAATTCATATGTTTTAATGTAATAAGCACCTAATGTTTAATGCAGACAGGGTTTGCCATAGGCACATGTTTAATATTGATGCCATACTTACAGCGTATTGCAAAACTAATGATAGAATTTATTTTTTCACTGTTGCTTTAAATAATATCTTGACCTGGCAGCCATAGCGTTATGGCGTCAGAGTATTGCACAGCGGTTTTACGCTTGAACTTTCAGTTCTACACCGCTATGTCTAGTAAGGTAGATGATGCTAAATGCAAGCGATTTGGTATCTAGTGTGCTCAAGGAGAACTCACGTACATATATATGGTATGGTATACTTGTCCTTTGCTACTTTAATGTTTTGTTTTGATGAACGTAATTGTATAGGCGAGATATACACTCCAAAGTTGTATGCGGTCTACAAGAAGTCTAAGACCTGCAATGTTTTAAGTGTGTTTCATCAAAGGTTATAAATATATTTTTGGTGTCTAGGATTTAGTCATAGTTATAATGGATATATGCGATCGAGTGTCTTGATTGTTTTTGAACAAAATGACCAATATATTGTGGTCTGTTTGATCTGCACAAACTTGACTTTGAAAGAGTTTTTATAAGTATGGCTTGAGTTCATTGTTTTTAATGTTCGTGAATGGGATGCTCCATCAATGTTTTTATGAAATGGCTTTATGCACAGTTCTAGTTTGTACAGGAACACAGCACATTTGTTGATTATATGCATATCGATGTGTTTTATGTCTACATGTATACAATGTTTGATACATATACTATGCAACAGTTGCTTAGCAGCAAGTTTACTAATTGATTAAATGGTTTAGCTAATTGATGCAAGTTCCCGCCTAGTGCGGAATATAAGCTGGATCTTTGCTATGTTTTAATGAAATCTGAAGAAGCGCGGTTGCACCGCGTGAAAGCGCTTATTCCTTTTTGTTCCTGTTTCTGTTTTTGATTAAAAGGATATCTATTTTTACAACGAAGAGTCATCGTTTCATGTCAGCACAGGTGCGGCAGCTCTGTGTATGGTTTTTGGTTTGTTCAGATTAATAATTTGGTGACTTACTATTGCCAGTGTCAACGGCTGAAATTGCAGGAGCATCTTACTGAATTGTCCTAAGTGGCTGGTTCACCGCTTTTGTCATTTACTGTGGTTTTCTGTTTTTGGTGAGTGAACCACTTGACAATTTGTACCGACTCTTTTCTCTACATTATATATATATATATATATATATATATATATATATATATATATATATATATATATATATATATATATATATATATATATACATATATATATATATATATATATATATATATATATACATATACATATATATATATGCATATATATATATATATTCATATACATATATGTACATATACATATATATATATATATATATATATACATACATATACATATATATATATATATATATATATATATATATATATATATATATATATATATATATATATATATATATATATATATATCACATACATATGTACATGTGTAGTTTCGTGAAACGCAGGGTCTACTGTTAATTTTCGAAGAAATGTCTCTTCGAACATAAACAGTAGACCCATATATATATATATATATGTTGGCAGCCTCCAATCCTTTGTTATTTATGGACACTGTCATCTCTGATAACAGTACAAATGAACATATTGTTGATGAACAACTGGTCAAAACCTTGAAAAGAGACATAGAAAATGCTTTGTTTAAATTTAAACGTTTACAGACTCAGCGTTTCCACATGGAAGCCTCCTTGGATTGCCATGTTATCCCGAGGGGTCTTCGTGTTTTAAATATGCCTACATATGGCAATTTATACCCCCATTTACTTAGTCAATGGCAACAAATCAACTTGGCAACCAGTAGAGCTTACATGAAGTTATTAGTGGATTTTTTCAGACCTATAGAAAATCAATTACTTGAAGACATTGTCTCGTTTCAGAACAGACTTATAGATCTCTATGGTGCGGATTCCACCGAAGTCTTTATACAGGAACTTATGGATCGGGTTTCTTGTTATGAGCGTACCTTATTGGTCCAGAAAAGAAAGAAGTTAAACAGAGGCATTGAGGATTTTAACAAACAGAATGTATTTGTTTGGCCTAGACATAATGACCACACTGTTGCGATGAATACACGTGCTCAAAACATAAACAACAGACAAGATAAACCTCACAACAATGATTCTAATGAACATCTGGTATTGAAACCTCAGAATATTGGTCCTAAACAGGGCATGGTACCTGGAACTAGATCTGAACAGGAAGAACACACTGCCGTCACTGGTGCATTAGACATTACTTCCCCTGAACCAGTTCAATCAGTGTACACTACTCCGGATGACACTTTTTCCAACCGACCAGATGATGGTTTGTCCACTACCAGTGGAACTAACACTGTCAATAGTCTATCCAGTGTAGTAAGGCGCAAAATAGAATTAGAAAAAACAGGCAATAACCATTTTCCTACTGCCCCTTTTCCGATCAGAACAGGGAGAAAAAGATCACTGGATTCCGACAACTTCAGAGGAACAAAAAGGAAAGATGTTTTTCCACAACAGAACCAACACACGTTGAAGAAGCTTTGCAACCAAGGAACTTAGTATATAATCCTTCCAAACATGAACTAACTTCAGCTGAGACCTCACTTCTCAACAAGGGCATGAGTTTTATACCCAGTTCGAACATGGACATTAGTGAAGCTCTACTAGCTGTTCGAGTATTCACGCGTAATGTTGCCCTAAAACTCTGCTTCAAACATGAAGCAGACAATCAACAAGAACATGTTTTATTTAGAAGAAAGAGCACTTATTTACCTCCCTCTACAGCTGAACTGGATGTCTTCCTTAAAGCAGTAGAACAAACGTTATATAATGATTTTACTCTTTATAACAAAAACAGCAATCTTTCCCAAGAAGAAAAAGAAGCTTTGTTCAGCTTGAAGAACAATGTCCATATTACCATCTGTCCTGCTGAGAAAGGAGGCCCGGTAGTAGTTATGGACTCCAGTTATTACAACATCAGAATGACAGAAATGCTAACTAGTGAAGCATATGAAACCATTCCAAAGGACACTGTGGATGAAATAATACAGAACATCAATAACAACCTAATTGACTGTAGAGACCTCAACATAATATCCGAGGAATTGCTGAATTTCTTCACAGTAAGGAGTCCTCTAGTACCTGTTATCCATGGATTACCTAAGGTGCACAAAAATCCAGTTGCCCTGATTTAAGGCCCATTGTATCAGGTTCAGGTTGGTTAACTGAACCCTTATCTGTTTACTTAGAACATGAACTCAAAAAGTTCTGAGTAATTACACTTACATTTTGAAAGATACAGAACAGTTCTTGGTCGACTTGTTTCAGTATTCACATCACAAACCAGACATGAATGACATCTATTTAGTCACGATGGATGTAGTTTCTTTATTCACTTGTATACCGAATCATGAAGGCATTGACTGTCTGAAATCACTACTAGGTGAACTGGTGAATTATGATCCTCAGAAAATTGATTTTCTATGCTTACTTTTGGAACTCACACTTTCGAAAACAATGTCTTTCTCTATGATGGCAAATATTATAGACAGAAAAAGGTGTAGCGATGGGCACAAGCTGTGCAAACAGCTATGCGAACTTAGTGATGGTCACATGGGAACTTACCCATATACTTAACCAGCCCAAAATAACATTCTATCGAAGGTTTGTAGATGACCTGTTTTCTATGGAAAGGTTCACAGGAAGAACTCATAACACTTGTAGGAAACATCAACAAAGAGGAATGTTTTCTGAAGTTTACATTGAACTACTCATTGAACAGTGTGACTACTTAGATACTACAATATACAAAAAGGAAGGCAGACTGTCTACTAAGGTATATCGCATGAAACCTTGCTACACCCAGCATTCTTACACAGAATGAGCATGCATAACCCTACTATTTTTGGTAATATTATCAAGGGTCAGGCTATGAGGCTATCAAGGCTCTCATGTGAAGACACATCATTTCAAAAAGAATAAACAACTTGAGACTGGCCTCATTAACAGGGGCTACAGTAAACATGACATTTCTAGGGTTTACTCTAATATGAATAACTATAGGCAAACGAGAGCAAAACCTTATTTCTCTGAAAGCAGCTCGCAAAGGTGCAAGAGAAATACAAACAACAAACCTTCTAGACAAGCCATCATTCTTCCTTATTCTAACAACATCTCCACTGCAGAGCATGCCATAGCAATGCATTGGAACATATTGATGGCAGACAAAAATATTGCTGAGATCATTGGAACTCATCCATCGTTTATATATAGTAACAAGGTCAACCTCAAGAGATCACTTTGCTACAGAACAGAAAACAGGAGAATGCTTCCT
>NC_056729.1:1852137190-1852142190 GCF_019279795.1 Protopterus annectens | reverse complement strand
GCCATTTTAGATAATCATGGATCTAACAATACAGCCACTTTAATCTGGTTTTATGGACAGAAGGCAGACACAAGATAATAATATAATGTTTAAAATAATTTTAGATCAGTCATAAACTACATATATATTGATGGGAGTATTTGCATTCCATACCAGAATAACTTTTTGACCATTACATATGTACACTTCCTTTATGCAATAATCCATACATTTGAATTTACTGATAGTTATATTTTTATAATTCTGACACAACATGTCTTGCAGTAAATGGTAACCTCTCTACTCCAATTAGAATGTGTGTGTGTGATTAGTCCAGGTAGCTCCTTGTCAACACATCTATTTATCCTCTCCTTGGAGCCTTACTGTTAACTACCACAGGAAAGTACAGATCTGCACTTGCGGTAGCCAGCAGCAGATCAAATACATGCAAATTAGCTGATAGTGAGATCTTTCCTCATTGTAGGTAACATAGGTTCATACTAGGCTATCTGCCCTAGGGCATTTATAAGCCTAGCCAGAGTGTGTATGGCTTTCGCCACCCATTTTAAATTAATTTTGCTATGCCCTTTTTCAAGGTTAGTATACTGTGCCTAACAGTGACACAGAAGTGATACCCGGGGTAAACCTACGATCTCCCATCCACTCATCAAGATTCCTCTTGAAGAGAGTCAATGAGGGACTCTGCCTAACCTGGACTGGGATTTTATTCCAGAGTGAAGGGAGCCTCTGGGTTATGAATCTGTCCCTCCAGCATGTCCTATTTATTTCAGTGCTGAGGTTCAAGTCCCTCGAGCGCATAGCTTGATGGGATTTGGATTTTCTGACTGGCAGCATGTCCATTAATTCTGGGTTGGACATGGCTTTATATGTCAGGCACAGATCGCCTCTGAGCAGGCGGTATGCCACTGAGTAGAGTTGGGTTTCTTTAACGGGCAGCATCGGCATCTGTTTGAGCCCCTTGATCCTCTTGGTGAGGTACTTTTGGGGTCTTTCCAGTTGCTGCACGTGTCTGGTAAGGTACATCCCAAAAGGGGCATTGTACTCAATTATGGGCCTCATGAGGGATGAGTAAAGAGGCACAATGACCTCCCCTGATCTAGATGTGAATCCCTTCATGATAAGGTGGGCTATATAAATGTTTTCGCCACTTTGTACGTGGTTGTCAAATGAGAGATTTTGCTATCAACTTGGGTCCCTGGTCCTAATTACTTCTTCTGTACTTAATGGATTACCACCTATGTGGTAATTTGTGTTTTAGGGATGACTACACACTTTTTGGCGTTTAGCTTGAGGCCATGGCTCTGACACCAGTTGTCTGTTTCTATGAGGCCCTTTTGGAGGATGCTTGTGTCAGCTGGAGAGTCTATTATGGCACCCAGTTTGCAGTCATCTGCGAACTTGTTCAGCCACAGTCCTTCCATGTTGGCCTGTACCTCCGAGAAATATATACCGAACAAGAGGTCAGGACTGAGCCTTGTGGGATGCCACTTGTAACTGGTTTGGAGTATGACATGGCTCCAGCTATTCTAACCATGTGGGTTCTGTCCTTGAGCCAGTTTGCAACCCATCTAGTGGCATAGGGGTTTATCTATAATGCCCGAGTCGGGTATTGTATCAAAGGCTTTTGCGAGGTCCAGGTAGGCTGTGTGGACCACCTTCCCCTTGTCAATGGCCTTGGTGACTGTTTCAAAGAAATCGACCAGGTTTAAGAGGCAGGATCTGCCCTTAACAAAGCCGAACTGGGTAGGATCCAGTGTCTGTAGGTCCCCAATATCTTTATTTATAAGGTCCATGATGATCCTTTCCATAGCTTTGCAGACCAAGCTAGTGAGACTTATGGGGCGATAGTTTCCAGGATCCGTTGAGGCACCACCTTTGTGGAGAGGGACCACTGTTGCTGTACACCACTCTTTGGGTACATATCCTGTAGTAAGGCTGAGATTGAACAGTAGTTTTAGGTTTGGGTTTAGCTCTTCTTCTTGGAGTTCATGTGGGACGCAGCCTGGGACACCGTCTGGTCCCATTGATGCTGTGTTTCTTGCTTTGGAAAGGGCAGCTCTTACCTGAGCATCTGAGATGTCAGGGGGGCAGCACTCTGCTGGGATAGATATTAGCCCTTTTGGTGGAGGGAGTTTCGCTGAACCTGTCAGCTAGGATGTTGGCAATGTCTGTGGGTTCGGTGTATTTTTTCTCATTTTGGACTAATTCTGAGCATATCTGGAATTCCACCCAGGTTCCTAACATAACTAAAGAAGCCTTGTGATTATCCTTAGTGTCCTGTGCAATTTTTCTCGAAGCTGGCCTTAGATGATTTTATGAGAGCCGTGGTTTTGCTAATACCGATCAGAGATGCCTTCCCTTTTTGGGATTTTTGCTCTATCACATGTAGTAGCTTCCTCCTTCTATTGTATAGTTTGTTTATGGCTGGGGTCCACCAGATGGGACGTCTGCTTTGGAGGATTGGGTCTTGGTTTTATTTGGGATTGCATGATCCATGCATTCCTGAAGGTGTTCATAGAATGCGTTTAAAAGGATTTTTGGTCTGGGCGTATTATCCACAGGCCGGGGCTTTGAAGGATTCCACCTCGATTTTGAGGAGTGTGAAATTTGCTTTAGAAGTTTTCACTGTGGTTTTCTGGGCGTGGGGGTGGGGTGGGATGTGAATATCAGTGAGATTAGTTTATGGTCTGATCTTACCAGTGAGGATACACTTCTGGTCTGGAGCATAGAGTCCCATGGTGGTGATGATCAGGTCCAGTATATTTTCCCCTCTTGTGGGAGTGGTAACAAGTTGTTCCATAGCATTTGAGTTTATAAATTCTAGGAACCTTTGGGCTAGGGTGTTGGAGCTAGAGTAATGCTCCCAGTCTATAGTTGGGTAGTTGAAGTCACCCAATATAATGGTGTTTGGAGAGACCTTCATATTTTCCAGAGTTCTCAGGAAGGCCGAGTGGGGTTCCTGAGTTTGGGAGGGTGGTCTGTAGCAGGCTATAAACTGGTAGGCAGTTTTACCCACTGTTAGTTGCACATGGATAGTCTCTGATGCTTCGTGCTGTGCCACCATCCTGGAGGTGTGGGTATCTTTGACGAATATTGAAACTCCCTCTACTTTTGTGGTTCGGTCCAAGTTTTGGGGCCGAAAAGCATGGTATGAGGTATAACCTGGTAGTACAAGGGTGCTCTCTAGAGCCTTGAACCAGGTTTCTGTCACTGCACAGATATTGATGTTCTCCATGCTAAGGAGAGTTTCGAGTGCGTGCATCTAGAGGTTTAGACTTCTGGCGTTGAGTGGCATTACTCTTAGTTTCTTATCCCTTGTGATACCTATGGAGGTGGGTTTGTCTTTTGAGCCTTGCCAAAAAAAGGCACTATGGGGGTAGCAAGAGCCTTTGCCAATATCCGAAAGCCCAGGGGTGACAGGTGCAAGCCGTCCCTAGCGAAGCATCGTGGCTTGTCGAGCATGTCATCCAAGGCTGACAGGCATTGGATCACCTTTGAATGACCCCAATACTTAAGCCAATTGTTAAAATTGATAATCTTGTCTTCATGCTGTGGCATCATTCTTGGTAAGGTGAATGCTACTCAAGGTCAGGGTTATACCGTCCTGGGCTACATGCTCAGAGAGCTCCTCTATGTCTCTTTTCATGTAGTCCAGGGAGGTCCGTCTCAGGTCATTCACACCAGCATGGACAGCCCAGCTGAGTCATATTTGTACTTGCCTTGGAGTGACCTGAGCGCTTGTGTTATGTGGCGGATCCTAGCTCCCGACAGGCAGCTCACCGTGACCTTCTCCTTGTTCAGCCTGGTGAGTGGGACGTCAGTGTGCCTGATGATAGAGTCACCTATTACAAGTGTATCAGGTGTGTTGTTTTGTATAAGTTCTGTGACTGTTTGGCACACTGGCTTTGTGAGCTATGTGTTGCACGTGTTTTGTTTTGGGGTAGCGGTTGCTTGGGTGTCTGCTTTGGAGGTCTCTGCTGCTTAGGCAGATTTTTATTTAGAGCCTCCAAGTATGTTTTTGTGCGTTTACGTGTTTGGTTTGCTGTCGTGGTAGGTCTATGTGAGACTGGAATTTTAGTCAGTGTGGTTTCCTTCTCCTCCTGACTGGTTATGCCAGTACTGAGTTGAGAGAGCTTAGCCTCCAGTTTGGCTATATGGTTGCATCTCTCACATGTGTTGGAATTTGTTGGGAGGAGGAGAAGGTTGTCTGTGTACATGAGGTAGTTGTAACATTGCCTCAAGATTCCCAAATTCACCAGCTGGACTGGAGAGGAGATTGACAACTGACCTTTGGACATGCTAGAATAGTATTGGGAATTTCTTTATAATTGAAAAATGGCCAATGGGGAATAGAGTACTCAGGGGAGTTTGTGAGGTGTAGTGTTTTAATATTTTAGTGCTGACTTATATAATTGCTTTAGTGAGCAAGTGCCAGGTAACCAAATGCAAAAATGACAAACAGTAACTTTCTTTCAAGTGAAACAAGGAAATAAGTACAGTAAGCAATGCAGATATCACTAGGGATTCACAGAAGCACTGAAAAGCTGCGTTTTAGGTGGAATTAGCTTTTCAGGGAAATAACAAGCATACAAACAAAACTAGATTCAGCAGGCCTGGATCTAGTCTATGCTACAGCAAACAAGGTGTACCAATTACAGTAAGAAATAGTTCAAATATGCAGGCACTATAAGCCTTTAACCAGAAATTCCCAGCTCAGAAGGGCAGAGTCCAGCCTCTTCTCCCACTAGAGTGCAGACCACGAACCTTCTTAATGTAAAATAACTGGCCTGAAGCCAAGGTGCTTAAACCAGAACTAATACACTTTTAGAATAACAGACACTGAGCCCTCAATCAGCAGTTCCTAACTTAGAAGGATGTAAGCTACCTGTTCTGCCACCACCCAAACCCAAGTTGGCAAAACCCAACAAACCTTTTTCCCCTTTAAATTGGTTTTTAAAACCAAAAAAAAAATTGGTCTAAAAACCCAAGGTTGGCCCTTT
>NC_056729.1:1852070866-1852136690 GCF_019279795.1 Protopterus annectens | reverse complement strand
CTCTCCAGGGTCTCCTCAAGCTGGTTTCTACTCTCACTATAGATCACAATGTCATCTGCAAACATCATAGTCCATGGGGCCTCCTGTCTGATCATTTCTGTCAACCTGTCCATCATCACTACAAATAAGAAAGGGCTCAGTGCTGATCCTTGACGTAATCCCATTTCCACCTTAAACACATCTGTCACTCCCACTGCAGACCTTACCACTGTCATACTACCCTCGTACATATCCTGTACCACTCTTACATACTTCTCTGCCACTCCCGACTTCCTCATACAATACCACAACTCCTCTCTTGGCACCCTATCATAGGCTTTCTCCAAGTCCACAAAGACACAATGCAACTCCTTCTGACCTTCTCTATATTTCTCCATCAATACTCTCAGAGCAAACATCACATCTGTAGTGCTCTTTCACGGCATGAAACCAAACTGTTGATCACTAATCATCACCTCCCTTCTTAGCCTAGCTTCCACTACTCTTTCCCATAACTTCAAGCTGTGACTGATCAGTTTTATCCCTCTGTAGTTACTACAGCACTGTACATCACCCTTATTCTTAAAAATAGGTACTAAAACACTTTTTGTCCACTTCTCAGGCATCCTCTGACTTTTCAAGATTTCATTAAACAATCTGGTTAAAAACTCCACTGCCTTTTCTCCTAAGCACCTCCATGCTTCCACTGGTATGTCATCTGGACAAACAGCCTTTCCATTCTTCATCCTCTTCATAGCTGTCCTTACTTCCTCCTTGCTAATCTGTTTCACTTCCTGATTCACTATCCCCACATCATCCAACCTTCTCTAGCTCTCATTCTCTGCATTCATCAGCCCCTCAAAGTACTCTTTCCATCTGCTCAACACACTCTCCTCGCTTGTGAGTATGTTTCCCTCACTATCCTTTATCACAGTCACCTGGTGCACATCTTTCCCAGCTTGGTCCCTCTGTCTAGCCAATCGGTGCAGGTCCTTTTCTCCCGCTTTAGTGTCCAATCTATGATTTCTATTAATGATGAGTTCTTAATAACAACTATGATTAGATAGAACCTTTGTGATTATCTAAATGTTCCTATTTTAGAAATGTCCGCTTTTTCATTTAACTGACAAATTCTTGTAACGGCCACAGTTACATCAGCTATATTGAGTCTTCATTCCTCCATCCATCCCTTATTAAACCTAATTAGAATGGATACGTTAAAGTAAACCCCCCATCCTGGATGGCGTACACCAAGAAAACATCTCCCTTTACATTTTATAGAACTGTAATCAGCTCTATGTTGTTACTCTGATGCATAAATCTATGGCAACTGTCATACTTTTAAATACCATAGCATCTTTCCAAACTAGGGACTATCTAACAGAATACAGAATAAATGCTTTGACATCCTAAATGTTTACATCTGGAAGACATGTTACTACAAAATGCTTTCCTGGCTTCCCATAAATTACGTGTTGTTATCAAAACATTTAACCCACTATGGACCATATGTGAAGGCAATTCAACAGCTGCTTTATTTCATATGAAATGCACGGAGTGTGGTGATGATACTCTGATATCCAGAAAAAGACAAATCAGTTAAGTGCTATTATAGTGTGAGACCTGACCTTAACAAAAGTTAAGCAATAAGCACCCTCTGCTTCAGTTGTTCAGGTCAGGTATCACACTAGGAAATCAAATCTGCCAGTAGTGACCAGTAAAGGACAGTGGCAGAATAAAAAAAAAAAAAAAAACAGATTTATTTCTGATGCTGTGTGAGTAATGCGCCCCTAACTTGCTCTTATAAGGTTAGAAATTTTGTTAAGATTTGTGTTAGCTTGCATTTTCTGAAGGATACAAAGGGTGAAACTCAAACATATGTCATTATTTAGTGACTTTAATCACCACTGATTTGTCAGAAAACCACAGATCTTATATGGAACAGACTAAACATATCAGGCAAAAATCTGGACATTCTGAGAAAATCTGAGCAGATGACAAGGCACGGCAAGGTGACTGTAAACATAACAGACTGCACTACACTGTCCTTCTGACAGTGTTCGCTAAGTGTTTTAAGGCTTGGCAAAGTGCTTAGCATATTTCTACAGTAGCTAGTAGTACATGGAACAGATATAGCTCCATGCACTATAAAGAATTATGATCATGTCGCTGATCACAACCCTTTATTACATGTTCTTGACATGGATGCCAACATTTACCTCTCAAGCTTTGCTCATGAGGTGAATTTCTTAGCATCCTTGTCTCTCTTGAACACACAATAACATGATTATGGTCAACGACTCCATCATAATCAAATGTTTGAGCTTTTATAATCAATAGTTACAAAAGTTGCAAAATGGCTTTACTGGAAAAGCTTACGCAGACTCGACTGCCATAGCTTGCTATGAGGGAAAGTTTAGTTTGCTTTTGATTTCTTGCACTATGTATTACTTTATTGCCCTTTTCTATTATTTATACTGTGACTTGTTTTCTTTACACTGTATTTTACTTGCATTCTGCTGTTAATTGCATATTAAAACTTGAAAAGAAACCATAGGTGTGTCTCTTGTGAGTCAGACAGAATTTTTCACCACCCTGCCTCCCTGTTACTTTTGTGTTCTTAATTTATTATTTATTTTTATTTTACATTTGTTGAGTCCAACTGGATATATATATCCATTTTCAGTAGAGGCCCGGGGAGAAAAGCTCCACTACAGATAATAGTAACATTAGATACAGTACATTTTTAAGACTAGAATGCAAAATGTTTACATAGCAGCTTAGTAATCATACAATTGACATTTATTTACAAGGAAATAGAGATAAGTATTTATAAGGTAGAGACATGTTCATGCAGTAGAGAGCTTGCTAATCAAGTTCAAACTCTGTAGTAGTTTCTAAGAAAGACTAAGTTAGTCCTGACTTTAGTTAGCTTACAGCTCATACTCCACGAAGTTAATGAAAAAGGTGGACATAGCGCAGCAGTAGTGACTATGATAGGAAGGAGATTATTAGTCTGGGTTGGTGCATGGGCATAGCCAGTGAGTTTTAAGGTATTCTTTAAGTTCTTTTTGAAACTAAAAGAATACCTTAAAACTCATCTTCTTAAGCACCACTGTCTTTCTAGTTGCCTGCCCCTTCTGTTAATTTGACCATATATCTCTTTTTTTCTCTCCTTTCACTGGCTGGTGTGAGTAAGCACAAAATTATCATTTTGTGAAATCACTCCCCTTCAGCTATTTAAATTTATTGGCCTTCCCACTTGTATTCCATAGTAACAGAATACAAAAGTGCCCACCCCCTTTCAATCTATCTTGCTTTTTTAAAATTAGTGACTCTCCACTTAGACAGCTGAAACACAAGTTAACCACTTTCATATCTAACTGTTTAGTGCACACTGCAGTGTTTAGGATAAACCATTTTTTTCATCTTACCTTTAAGCATCTATTGCAAGACCACCAGTTATTAGATGGTCCGCATTCTGCCTCTCAGTAGTCTTCTTGGCATTAGCGCTTCTGTTTTCTCCTGGTGAGAGGAGGAGTGCAGTGACATTATTTAGTGGAGACTGGTGATCACCAGAAAGCTTAATAACTGCTTTATAGGTGACAGCTTGGAATCTGTGCTTGTATTCTGATCCTGGTGAGAGTAGGAGCAGAGTGCATTGACTCCTGACTCCTCCTTGTCGGAGAGATTCAGTGTCTGTGCTTAACGTACCTGATTGGTCTGGTTGCTATTTACGGTATCTACCAGAAAAAGGCTACAAGCCGACAGACCCTTGCATCATCTGGGACAAGACCATGGATTACCAAACAGGCTATGGCCTGCTTCTGTTCTTGGGATTGGTGCTAACGTTTTGCTTCTGGTGAGAGAAGAAGCAAAGGAGTATTGTACCCAACAGAGTGAAGCTGTGGTGAGTGAAGCTGTGCTGAAACCAGCATTTGTAGTAGCCACGCAACAGCCCTTCATGCGACTCCCCTCTTTTCATCATTCTTGAAAGCTAATTCTTCGTTTTCAGTAAGTACCGCTTGATTTGTTTCTAACTTCAGAATATCTGCCTAAATACCTCATCCTTAAATTTTCAGGGTCCAATATTAGTTTTCCCTCAAGTGTTTGACAGTGCTCTGTAAAGACTTAGACATCTTGAGTGACATTTTTCCTGTAAAAGCACAACTGAAATTTCTTCAATACTTAATTGCACACAGGACACCCAGTTTGTAGTGGTAAGCACTGTCCCCATAGTTGCTAACAAGATACTCCTGATAGTGACTGATATTCTTTCTCCAACTGTGTAATCAATAAAAAAGGGTTTGTTACCATGGATATGAACTTCCCTACTGTCTCTGTTACTGGCTTGGTGGATATGGGCATCCTGTGGCAATGTAGAAATTGCCTCATGTTTACTGACAACCAGTTAATTCTCAAAACAAACTGATATAGTATATGAGAGATGTATTTACACAATGTCACTGCAGGCAAAGCTCTTGTATAAAAGTACTCCTAATGTCAATAAGGTTGTCAGTAGTACACATGCTTCACTTATCATGCACAATTCAAAGCAGACATATTGATTCACATACGCTGAGGCACTTAAATGTAACCTTCCTAAACCACAAAGCCCTCCTAGACAAAGTACACATAACAAATACCCTCAATAGCCCCAAACGCAGTCTTTCAAAACAACACCCACATCAACACATAGAGCTAGATCTCATGGAACATCTTCCTTTAAGCCCATAAGGCAAGCCACCACAAAATCCAACATTCTAGTCATTGGAGACTCCATTGTGAGACACACCAATGTTCCTCTTGCCAGGATGAGTAAAGAGAAAGTCACAGTCAGCTGCTTATCAGGGGCTAGGATCCACTATACTATGCATGCACTCAGGTCATTGGATCACAGTTACCAATATGACTCATTCATAGTCCATGTGGGTGTAAATGACCTGAGACGTACCTTCCTAGACTATATGAAGAGAGACATTGTGGAGCTCTCAGAATGTGTCTCTCTGGCTGGTATGAGCCTAGCATTGAGCAGCATTTTACCTTCTCCAAGGATGATGCCACAATATGAACAAAAGATGATTGACTTTAATAATTAGCTTACTTTCTTGTGTCATTCTAAGAGGTGCAATATTTGTCAGCATGGAAGGAGATGGCCAACAGACCATGCTGCTTTGCCAGGGATGGTCTGCACCTCTCCCCTCTAGGCTTTTGAATATTAGCTATAACATTGTCTTCCCCATACTGCCATTTTTAGGCAATGCCAATGCAAATCAGAACCAACAAAATCTAAAGGTATTACTGATCAATGCCAGGATTCTAAACAAATAACTCTATTCCCTAAAAGCTGTATTTACCCTAGAGAATGCTGATATGTGTGCAGTTACTGAGACATGGTATAAAGCTGCAGAGAGCACACCAACAGTGCAAAGTTAAAATGCCTTCCACACATTTCGGTCAGCTACTTCACAAGCTGGGAATAAAGGTGGAGGTGTCTCTATGTATTTCAAGGCTGGTCAAACAGGACAATGCACTTGAGCTGCTCCATATTCATATCACCACAGACAAAACTCAGTACCACTTTCTTGAAAGCTATAGGTCCCCCTCTATGACCCAGGAAACCTATACCATGTACTTAAACTTATTAGAAACACTAACCATCCAACCTAATACTATATTCATGGGTGACTTTAATTACCCCAATATTAACTGGGAATCCTATACAACACCAAATGTACAAGCAAAGAGATTCCTGGATTTTGTAAACAAATTCCCTAGATAGTCAATACACCAACCAGGGGTGCAACCATACTGGATCTGGTCCTCACTAATATGGGAGACTGCTGCATGCCCCCTACTGTAATGCCCTCCTTGTTAAGGTCAGACCACAAAATGGTCTCCTTTGAAGTAAAAATAAAACTTGGACCCCCAGTTAAACCTGGAATATTCAGAAACTAATCTAAAGCTAACCTCCTGCTTTTAAGAGAGAGAATCTGGCAAACTTTCAAGCCCCAGTAAACCCTGAGAACACTGCTGCCTCTGCAGAACTGTTCACAGAAATCCTGTACAAGCATGTTAATAGCTGCATGGAGACAGCTGTACCCACGATGAAGAAGTACAGGACTAACTCGAAAAACAAGTCGCCCTGGTGGAATCACAAAATCAATAGGCTGTATAACAGAAGGAAGAAAATCATGGCAAAATTAGAAGGTGCAGCACCCAGCAGGATAAAAGCAGCCTCATTAAACTAAACAAACTCAGAGGACAAATAAAGTCTACCAAAGCCAAGTTTGAGGCAAGTTTGATATCTCAGGCCACGAATAACCACAAAGCATTGTTTAGCTATGCCCGCAACCTCAAAGGCAATACACAATTGTGTGCAGAGCTCATTGTAAATGGATCCACCTATACTGGGCGTCCTTGAAACTGATTACATGCATAGATCTGCAATTGTGGGACTCCACACATATCTGTTGACCTCACAAGACCCAAATGTAATGAAAGTTTTGAAACATGAGGAGAATAAATCTAAGATGACTTCCCTACTTAAGCTAGGAGAAGCATATCAGTGTCAAGCAGGAATGGGAATCAAACCACAAGTAGGTAAAAATCAGTCAGCAACTGAATGTGCCAAAAAACAAAAGAAAGAATATAAGGTGAAGGACCAGATGAGAAGCCAAGAAATGGGGAAAATGCATAAATATAGTTGCAAGTATAGAAAACTTCTGGAAGAACCTCATGTTGATTAGGAATGAACACAGGAATGGTTAAGAAGAGGCGAATTCAAACCCAGAGATGAAAGGTTAATATTGGCGGCCCAAGATAGTGGGCTGTGTACATGTTGGTTTACAAAGTTCAGTGAACATGTGGGAGAAACAGACAAATGTAGGTTTTGTAAAACAGAACTGGAAACAGTTGTGGATGCAACATACTAATGGCAGAAGAACCGTACACTGAAAGGCATAATAATGTGGCAAGACTGTTGCACTTGGGATTGTGCAAACATTATGGTACTGAAGTGGCTGAAAAACACTGGAAACATGAGCCACAAAGCATCATAGAAGATGATGAAGTTTACATCACATGGGATCACCTATTACCAACAGTTCAAAAGATAAATGCTAGAAAACAAGATACAGTGGTCCATGAAAAGAAGACAAAAGTAGCATTGATCATTGAAATTGCCACACTCAGTGACTATAGTGTCTTGTGTACCAAGAGAGACCTAAAATCATAAAATATCAGGATTTGCAAGCAGAAATGAGAGCAATGTGGAAGAAAGATACCAATACAGTTCCAATAGCAGTAGGAGCAACAGGTCTTATAAAAAGAATCTACAATCATATTTTTAGATATGTTACCAATCCATGTAACTCCATATGAATCGCAGAAGGAGTCATGACTGAACACAATGCGGGTGCTGCGAAGAGCACTTCTGGCTGACATCAAAGACTGAAACAATACTAATTTCATTAACTTTAATCGCACTTTAACTTAGGAATGGGGTCCATTCCTATCATGGTATTAGAAACCCAAAAGATTTACAGAAATAAAATAAAAAAAAAAAACAGAAGATGTAGAAAACCTCCTGGCTGATGAATTCAGCTCCAACTTTACCAGATATAGCAAATCTCCTGGCTGATGAATTCAGCTCCAGCTTTACCAGATATAACAAACCTCCTGGCTGATAAATTCAGCTCCAGTTTTACCAGATATTACAAACCTCCTGGCTGATAAATTCAGCTCCAGCTTTACCAGATATAGCAAATCTCCTGGCTGATGAATTCAGCTCCAACTTTACTACTCTCTCCTACTCAACATTCCCTCAGGAAATATCATCAGCTATAACTCCTCCTACTATCACTAGGGAACAGATCCTTAATGCTCTCTCTACGACCAAGAACACTGCATCAATGGACCCAGACAATATCCCAGGATGCCTTTTAAATAGCATGAAACATGACCTATTGGGGCTCTGGAATTACTATTTAACTGTATCCTCCAAACAGGCTTTATGCCTCATGAATAGAAAAAGGTAACAGTCATCCCTCTGCACAAAGGTGGGCCATCTTCAGACCCTGGAAACTACAGACCCATATTCTCACTAGTCTTATATGTAAAGTCATGGAAAGATTTATCATGGAGATGATGAAGAGAAATATAGCCAATCTCCAGACACTGGACACCAACCAATTTGGTTTTGTCAGGGGCAGATCACACCTACTCATCCTGGTGGACTTCTTTGAGAAGGTCACAAAAGCAATGGATGAGGGCAAAATCATTCACACTACCTACCTTGACCTGGCCAAGACATTTGACACAATACCCCACTCGGGCATCGTTGACAAACTCAACAGATTAGGTATAAATCCGTATGTCACCTGGTAGAAAGCCAACTGGCTTACAGGCAGGTCTCAGGAAGTTAGAATTGGGGAGTCCACCTCTACAGGTCATTCACAAGTGGAGTCCCTCATGGATCAGTAATTGAACCGCTCCTTCTTGGCATTTACTTCTCAGAAGTCAAGGCCAATATCAGATTGCAAATTAGGAGCTGTTGTTGAATCTCACACTGACACAAATGTTCTCCAGGAGGAGCTGAGACAGACAAGCAACTGTTGTCAGAACCATGGACTAAAACTAAATGCCAAGAAATGCATAATAGTATTATTTGGGAAATAATCCATCCCTGGCAACTATCATATTGACAACACACCCCTTAGAGATGACCTAGTAGTCATGGAATTAGGGACACACATAGTAATCTAGCCTTTAACCATCACTTGTCTACAGTGGTGAAGATATCATTCAGTGTTGCACAACTTATAAACAAAGGTATGGAATCCAAGGTTCCACACTAAAAGGATACAGGGAGTAAGTAAAATGCCCTATGCAGACCTCCACAAGGGCCTATCCCTGTACTCTGTCTCCTACAGGTTTTTAAGGAGAGCTCTATGTCTGGCATACAGGGCATTGTCAGACCCCACTCTGATGGACTCTGATGGATGTGCTGCATATTCACAAAACAAACAGCACCACAATTACCCATTCTAAAGACTTAAACCTTCCCTGTTCATAGGTTCATAGGTTCATACTAGGCTATCTGCCCTAGGGCATTTATAAGCCTAGCCAGAGTTGTGTGGCTTTCACCACCCCTTAGGTTGTAGAATACTATACCCATTAGTTTGCCGTGCCTCTGTCCAGCAGTGATACAGAGATGATCCCTGGGGTAAACCTACGATCTCCCATCCACTGGTCAAGATTCCTCTTGAACAGAGCCAGCGAGGTGCTCTGTCTCACATGGACCAGGATTCTGTTCCACAGCATAGGGAGTCTCTGGGTGATGAATCTGTCCCTCCAGCACGTCCTATTTATATCCGTGTTGAGGTTTAAGTCTCTTGCTCTTGTGGCTCTGGTGGATTTGGATTTTTTGAGGTGGAGCATGTCCATTAATTCCGGGTTGGACATGGCCTTGTATGTCAGGCACAGGTCACCTCTGAGCAGACGGTATGCGACTGAATAGAGCTGGATTTTCTTCAGTCGGGCAGCATATGGCATATTTTTGAGCCCCTTTATCCTTTTGGTGAGGAACTTTTGGGGTCTTTCTAATTGCTGCAGGTGTCGGGTAAAATACATTCTGAATGGGGCATTGTACTCAATCATTGGTCTGATAAGTGAAGAGTACAGGGGAACAATGACCTCCCTTGATCTGGATGTGAATCCCTTCATAATCAGGTGGGCAATGTAGAAGGTCCTCCTAACCACTTTGGCAATGTGAGTGTCAAAAGAAAGGTTACTGTCAACTTGGGTCCCCAGGTCCCTGATAACCTCTTCTGTGCTTAATGGATTGCCATCTATGTGGTAACTTGGGGTTACCTTGTTTTTACCAAAGGGTATGACTATACATTTTTTGGCGTTTAGCTTAAGGCCATGGCTCTGGCACCAGTTATCCGTTTCTATGAGACCTCTCTGAAGGATATCTGTGTCTGATGGATTTTCAACTATGGCGCCCAGTTTGCAGTCATCTGCAAACTTTGTCAGCCACAATCCTCCTATGTTTGCCTGCACTTCTGAAAAGTAGATGCCGAACAAGAGGGGCCCAGGACTGAGCCCTGTGGGATACCGCTTGTGACCGGCTTGAGTCTGACATGGCACCAGCAACTCTAACCCTGTGGGTTCTGTCCTTGAGCCAGTTTGCAACCCATCTTGTGACATATGGGTTTACATTTAAGCTGGTGAGCTTTTCTATGATACCCGAGTGGGGCATTGTGTCAAAAGCTTTTGCAAGGTCAAGGTAGGCTGTGTGAACTGCCTTACCCTCATCAATGGCCTTGGTGACTGTTTAAAAAAGTCGACCAAGTTCAAGAGGCATGATCTGCCCTTGACAAAGCCGAATTGGGTAGGATCCAATGTCTGTAGGTCCCCTATGTCTTTATTTATGAGTTCCATTATGATCCTCTCCATAGCTTTGCAGACCAGGCTTGTTAAGCTTATGGGGCAGTAATTACCAGGGTCCGTAGAAGCACCGCCTTTGTGGAGTGGGACCACAGTTGCCGTGACGCCACTCTTTGGGCACGTATCCTGTGGTAAGGCTAAGATTAAACAGCAGCCTTATGTGTGGGTTTAGTTCCTCATTGAGTTCGTGTAGCACACAGCCGGGGACACCATCCGGTCCCATTGATGCTGTGTTTTTAGCTTTAGAGAGAGCAGCTCTCACCTGGGCATTTGAGATGATTGGGAGGCTACACTCTGCTGGGATAGATATTTCTCCTTTTGTGGAGGGAGGGGAGAAATTTGCACTGAACCTGTCTGCCAGTATGTTTGCAATGTCTGTGGGTTCAGTGATTTTTGTATCATTTTGGACTAATTCTGAGCATATCTGGGAATTTCCACCCAGATTTCTAACATAGGTAAAGAAGGCCTTATGATTGTCTTTTGAGTCCTTGGCGATTTTTCTCTCAAAGTTGGCCTTGGATGATTTTATGAGTGATCGTAGTTTTTTACTAGTATTGATCAGAGATGTCTTCCCTTTTGGGATTTTGCTCTATCTTGTAGTAGCTTTCTCCTCTTGTTGTAAAGTTTGTTTATGGCTGGGGTCCACCAGATCAGGCGCTTGCCTTTGGTGGAAAGGGTCTTGATTTTATTTGGGATTGCTTGATCCATGCAATCCTGGAGGTGCTCAGAGAAAGCATTTGTAAGGGATTCAGCAGTGTGGGTTGTGGTTTCCACTGGCTCAGGGGCCTTGAAGGATACCACACCAGTCTTAAGAAGTGTGAAGTTGGCTTTTGAGAAGTTCTTCACTGTGGTATTTTTGTTGGGGTGGGGCGGGATGTGGATCTCCAGTGAGATTAGTTTATGGTCTGATCTCACCAATGAGGGATATACTTCTGGTGTGGAGCATTTTGTCCCCATGTTTGTGATGATCAGGTCTAGTATATTTTCACCTCTTGTGGGAATGGTGACAAGTTGTTCCATAGCATTTGAGTTTATGAACTCCAGGAACCTTTGGGTTAGGGTATTGGGGCTTGAGTAATGTTCCCAGTCTATGTTTGGGTAGTTGAAGTCACCCAATATGATGGTGTTTGGAGAGACATTTATACTCTCCAGTGTCTTCAGGAAGGCTGTGTGGGGTTCCTGAGTTTGAGAGGGTGGCCTGTAACATGCTACAAACTGTAGAGCAGTTTTGCCTATGGTTAATTGCACCTGAATGTTCTCTGATGCTTCGTGAGTTGCCACCAGCCTGGAGGTGTGGGTATCCTTGATGAATATGGATACACCCCCTCCTTTTGTGGTACGGTCCAGGTTTTGGGGCCGGAACGCATGATATGAGGTAAAACCTGATAGTGCCGGGGTGCTCTCAGGAGCCTTGAACCAGGTTTCAGTCAGAGCACAGACATCGATGTTCTCCATACTGAGGAGGGCTTCGAGGGCGTGCATCTTGAGATTTAGACTTCTGGCATTGAGCAGCATTACCCTTAGTTTTACAAATACAAATAGAACCTGCTGGAGAGACAGGTATGCAATTCCAGATTCTATCTTGTCTATGGAACATGCTCACCATCCATGTGAAGCAGAGTTCCTCCCTAACCCAGTTCAAGTGCAACTTGAACAACTGGATGGGGAAGCAGAAATTCATCCCTGGTTTGGCACCTATGTCTCTAATGGACACAGGCTACCTATAAATGGTTCATCTCCCAGGTTCATGCTTACACTTATCAAGGGTATCAGAACTTGTCAAAGATTTGGGATGCATAGCTAGGCTTGAAAAGGCCCTTGTGGTCATTAGCCTAGTAGACACCTATGAACCAAACCTTATAACCAAAGCTAGAACTTTACTGGGCCCTCTTAGTGATCACCTACCAGCCTTTGCCGACTGTCTCCCATCTCCTCTTCAAAAACAACACCACTACATCCAAACCTGTAGCCTCTCCTCTTTCAACCCACTAACTTTCTCAGAATGCCTAAAGCAGACTGACTGGTCCCCACTAAAAACACACCCTCTAGAAGATGCTGTATCCTACTTTAACCACTCAATCCTAACCCCTCCCAACAATCAAGTCACCCCTCGAACCAAATGCATCAAAACTAATCCCTGCCCATGGTTAACAAAAGATACTAAACTAGACATGCACCAAAGAGACAAAAAATGGAAACAATATCAAAAAGATAAAAACTATAACACCCTCCTACAGTATAAGCAACTTCGAAACTCAACAAAAAACTAATAACTAAAGATTGCAAAGTCCACTACTCCAAACTCCAGTCCCTGCATGCAACTAATCCCAAAGAATTCTGGGATTCCCTCTCATCCATGCTCCATCCTGGCAACAAAGAAAAGCACTGCCCAGACCCCAACCTCTCCAACCTAGAAACAGCCAGCCAATTCAACTCATTCTTCATAGATTGTATAGCTAAATTATCTTCCTCCTTCCCACACCCCCCTCCACCATCACCCCTACCCACCCCACCCACAACCCCAACTTCACCCACATCTTTCTGCCTCAAGCCCATTTCCACAAGCATTATAAAAAGACTTTTCCTCAAACTCAAACCCTGTTGCAATGCACCCGACAACCTCACATCCATCTTCCTCATACCATCTGCTGACAGCATTGCCTATCCCATCTCTATTCTTATAAATAGATCCATACAAGAATCATACATCCCTTCTATCTGGTGCCAGACTTACATCATTCCCCTTCATAAAGATGGCAAAAATACTGATACCACCTTCAAGCCTATTGCCAGCCTCTCCCCTCTTTCTAAAATACTAGAGCAAACGATACATACACAACTCATGGCACCTCTAACCCTAAACAATCTTCTCTCCCCTACACAACATGGCTTCCGCCCTGGCTACAGCACCATGACTGCCCTCCTTTCCTTTCTCGAAACCATAAACTCTGAACATGACTCTGGCAAGTTCATATTATCCCTATTCCTAGATCTGTCAAAGGACTTTAACACTATCTTACACAGCTTACTTATATCCCAACTCTCCACCCTACAACTCTCCCACCACCACAGCCTGGTTTTCAAGCTACTTATCCAACCGCCAACAAGCTGTCCAATGGAAAACTTCTACCTCCCCCTTTCTTCCTACCCCCACAGGTGTCCCACAAGGTTCAGTTCTTGGCCAACTTCACTTCAACCTATTCATAAACAACTTTCACCAATCCATCCCACAATCATCTGTCATCCAATATGCAGAGGACTCAACAATCATCTGCTCAGCCTTCTCCCCCGCCGAACTCCTAGCAAAAATGTAACTAGCCTTCTTCACAACAGCAACCTGGATGCAATCTAACCATCTGGCACTAAACGCAAATAAAACCAAACTAATGGTTTTATCCCCATCCAAAAACTCCACCATTGACAAAACCACACTCACCATACAGAGCCAAAACAACACCCTCCTTGAAATCATTCCCAACACCAAGCTTCTTGGCATTGCTGAAGAACTAAAATTCAACAGCCGCATCAACTCTGCAATTAAGAAAACCCACCAAAAGCTAGGTGTTCTTTACAGGCACAATCGCTTCCTAAGCTTCTTTACCCATCAAAGTCTTGCTTCCACCTTCCTACTCCCCTCCCTTATGTATGGTGCCCCTCTTTTCACCAATCTCAATCTTAGCCGTCAATCCAAACTTGAATCCTGCTACCACAAAATCTCCAAATTTCCAACCAGTTCTATGAACTCAACCCACCACTGCCACTCCCTTTGCACCCTCAAATGGCTTGAACTACCTAACTACCTCAGTTACCTACAACTCACAATTGCTCACAAGCTCATCCTTAAACCTACTGACTGCCCTGCTCTCGCCATTTCCTTAAAACCCCACATCACCAACCGCTCACTCAGATCCAAAAAACAAAATCTCCTTCAGGTCCACAAACCGGCACGACCTCCTGACCATCTACTACCATACCACTCCTTAGCGAAACAGTGGAACTCTCTCCCCACACCCCTTCATAACCTTCCCAACCATACACATTACAAATAGCTAATCTCATATCTTTCTTCCAAATGGAAATGCCCTTGTCATGCTCCTACTTAAACCCCTCACCATCCTCCTTTTTTTTCTTCACTGCGCCTCTCACTGACTCATCCACCTACCTCTAATATTACTTCATCCCTCTAGAATCAATCCCCCCCTACAACTAACCTCTCTCTAAAATCTATGACACTATACTCTCCAATCTACCTCTAATATTACTTCATCCCTCCATAATCAATCCCCCCTACAACTAACTTTCTCTCTAAAATCTATGATACTGTACTCTCCAATCTCAAATATACTATAACCCTCTCCATGCATAACATTCTGCTAACCTACTAATAGCTAGCAGCTATATATATTTGAAATGTTAAAACTACATTTGAATTATAACAAAAATATTTCACTTTATGTAAATGTTGAAAATTTTTTATTGAATTATGTCTTCATTTTCATAATAATGTGACAACCCAATTTGTAACTATCATGGATCTTATTTGAAGAAAAAAAGAGGTCATTGTTCCCCTCTACTCATCACTCATTAGACCCATTATAGAGTACAATGCCCCTTTTGGTATGTACCTCACAAGACATCTACAACAACTGGAAAGGCCGCAGAAATACCTCACAAAGAGGATTACTGGCCTCAAACAGATGCCCTACGCAGACTGTCTAAAAAAACTCAAACTTTACTCTGTCACATATCGTCTACTCAGAGGCGATCTCTGCCTAACATACAAAACTATGTCAAACCCAGAGCTGTTGGACATGCTCCACTTAAAGAAATCCCAATCCCACCGAGCTACACACTCTAGGGACCTAAACCTTGTCACCACAATAAACAGAACATGCCGGAGGGATAGATTCCTGTCCCAGAGACGTCCCATACTCTGGAACAGACTACCTATCTATGTTAAAGAGAGCTCATTAGCACTCAAGAACAATCTTGTTGATTGGATGGGAGATAGGAAATTCACCCTGGGGATCACTTCTGTGGCTCTGCTTAACAGGGGCACAGGAAAATAATTTTCTTGGGTGGCGAAAGCCAGGGTACCTTTTTGGCTAGGCTTATATAGGCCCTAGGGCCAATAGCCTAGTTGTTAGATTTTATTAATATTAGTCTGAAATTAATTATGTTGTAAATATGCTGAAAGAAAAGGCTTGCTTAAATGCAGAAACAGAGTTTAGTAATATGTGATCAGCAGTCATACTAAATGACCATGGCTTGGAAAAGGAATCTGCTGAATGGACATTTTTCCCTTACAGACTTAAAAACAGGATGTATGCAAGAGCAAAAATACAAAATCTGCTTTTAAAGAATGGACATTTTTCCCTTACAGACTTAAAAACAGGATGTATGCAAGAGCAAAAATGCAAAATCTGCTTTTAAAGAATGGACAATGACACTGTGGCAATGTGTTTCCTCAAAAATATGTTTTTCTGCATGGAAAACAGGATATGGCACAAGAACAGATGTTTTTATACAAAGATCCAAATAAAATACAGGATGTTCACACTGTCAGAAAAGCTGATCTCTGACAATGTGTTTCCTCAAAAATATGTTTTTCTGCATGGAAAACAGGATATGCTTATCAGCATTGGCACAAGAACAGATGTTTTTGTACAAAGATCCAAATAGAATACAGGATGTTCACACTGTCAGAAAAGCTGGTCTCTTACAAGACATTGTTAAACAAGGAAGCTTAGTATTGTTTCTACAGGATAAGCAATTCTCCAAAATAGAATACCAAGAGGACTAAAACTGTATATAAAGAGCTGTATAAATCCAGTTATGTTAGAGGTATGGTAGGGACTCATTTGTCCTAAGGTAAATGTTATATCTCTCACATCATCTGTACTATATGAGAAGTAAAGTTGGAACAGTACTTTTAAGCTGCAACGTTGTTCTGTTTGGTTTATTATAAGAAGTTATTTGTTACTGCTCTCTAAAGTTGATGCTGCAAAGTATATTCTCTCATCAGTGTATATTCTGCAAGTTTCTGTATGCAACAGACTGTGAATGCAAATATAACCAGACTTTGAATTTTAACAGAATCCAGCCAGCAAGACTGAGTGTCTTAAGAACACCTCAAATCCATCACACCAAGCAGTAAGCAGCTCCATGTAATTTTTTCACTAGTACCTACCTATGAACTGTAGACTATGTCCTTTGTAGAAAGTGAAATGTAACTTGCAATTCATGGAGCTTTTCTCCCCAGGCCTCCACTGAAAACAGGCTCTTCTAGGCCCAGTGGACTTCCCCGGTCATCAAACTTAAATTATTAAATAATAAATAACTAACCTATAAATGATGTCCAGGACTGTGAATGGTTCAACTGTTTTCTAGCTATATCAATTTATAATAATTTTGAAGAGTAATATATTTTGATAATGTTTAATATCAGCCTGGGATACATTTTTGTAGTAAAATATTGGTAAAAGAAAAGTTGTCTTTAGGTTTGTGGAAGTTTTACATCAAGTCTTGTTTGAAAACATAGACATTTATGTAGAACCAATGGCCATTTTAAACGCACATCATTGTTTATGGAGTAAACCAGCTCGAATATGATATGGTTTAGAAGCACTAAAGTAATTAATGCCTTCTGTTTACTTATAATATGAAAGAACTTATACTATACAGTATGTGAAAACATATGATACTTTTATAATGCTGCCCCATTTGCTAGCTCTTTAAGTTTGCATAATGCTATCAGATTTATAATTCAAAGTTAAATATTATCAATTAATGCTTGCTAAGTTCTTAGGATGAGGTACTTTACTTTGATTTCTTGTTAATCAAATAAGTATTTTCCACTGCAGTAATAAGACACTTGTGAATTTTGTTTGTAACACAACATTCCTTATGAGAACTGTTATGTGTCTTTTACAAAAATGAAAAGTGCTTTCTGAACTATATGACATCTTAAAGAATTCAGCAAAGAAAGATGTTAAGATCTGAAGGTGGTATTTTTAGTGTTATGAAAGAGAAAGTGGTATGTTGGCTGACATACTGAATTACAACTCTGTTGCTGCTGAATAAATGTGACATAATTTTGGAAGTTGGTCAACTGTTAGGAACAATGTCAAAAAAGTGCAGCATACGGGAGGTGGAGAAAGCTGTAGGCTTAAGAATTGTTGGCACTTTTGGTGCAACAGTCTTTCACAGAGGGGGATGCAAACATAGGCTGAGGGGAACTTATAATGCTGAGAAAAGGATTCTAGCAGAAAGCAACAGTCTTGTCATGGAGGTGGATGCAAACTTACACTGATAGTCAATGACAGAAGGCCACTAACAGAAAACAATATCGGTGGTCATTAACAAGTTTAAAGGACGAACAGTGTGAGCAAGCCAGGGCTAAGAGGTGGAACTCATACACAGTAAGGATCACTACAATGGCTTGGACCCCAAGGCTTTAGAGGTATCTTGATAGAAAGTGAAACATGAGGTCAAGACAACTGTGCAGCTTCCAAGTCATATAATTCAAACCACCATTGTAAGCACTTCATCTGAGGTGAGGCAGGCTCTGCTACCTGATAAGGTACTTGGTATGCAGGTGAGAAGGGTTAGGTAGTAAAAGAGTCCTCATGTTAGAAGGAGGAACTGGAAAGGGACTCGGCAGGCAGGTGAGAAGGGTCAGGCAGTAAAGGAGTCCTTGTGTTAGAGAAAGGAGCTTGGCTATAGATTCATATGTTAAGTTGTTTCTAGCCATGGAGTCCCGGAGGTCATTAAGCCACCAAGCCTAATTTCTCACTTTTCCCAAAACACTATTTGGTTAAACAACATGGTCACAAAGTAAGTTAACAGAGGCTGAGGGAATCAAAATCTGTACAACTGGAATGTGCTTGTTGACAGCTCATAGCCATATTTTTTTTCTTGTCCCTGGGTTATTTGGACTAGATATAAGGGCTAAAAACTTCATGAAGATGTATGTCTAGGTTTCTAAAGATCCTTACAGATCAATAGCCCAGCGTACCAGTTTATTCAGTTACATTGACCTGCAACTCAGTGATAAAAAACAATGAAAACTCAGTAAACCTCCCAACCACAGAATGAAGAAGACACTGGGGGTGGGACAGGCCCATTATTGATTTATTCATGAAGTTAATGGGATGTATTAATTCATTGAACTGTTTTACTCAATGAAGAAGAGAGTGCTACCATGGGCCCTAAGGGTGAGTGCTGGGAGTGGTTCAGGCCCATTACTGAATTACTCATGGAGTTAACAGACCATATTAGAACAATGAACTGTTTTGCTCGGGTCCACTTTGTAATTTCAAAATTTCACAACTTCAAATCTCTAAATACCAAAGCTCAGAACATCGACGTTGTGGAATCTCAAAACCTGTCAATGGAGATTGCCATAGAGTGCGGAACAGGAACTTTACCATTCTCTTCAATGTAGTGCAATCTCAGAGTTGGTATATTTAAGTTGCAGGGGTTGTGGGGGGCTGTGGGGGTGCAGGTGGGTGTACCCCCCTGCAAAAATGTAATTTGTGATGTTTTATTGTTTTAGTTTTTTTTTCATTGCGAGATTCCACAACTTTGATGTTTTGAGCTTTGGTATTTAGAACTTCGAAGTTGTGAAATTTAAATTTACAAAGTGGACCCGTTTTGCTCAGTGAAGAACAATGTGCTACCATGGGCCCTGAGCGTGGGGGTGGGGAAGGCCCATTATTGAGCTATTTATGGAGTTAATGGGATGTATTTGTTTAATGAACTGTTCCCACAATGAAGAATATAATGCTACCGTGGACCTGGGGGTGGGACAGGCCCATTACTGATTCATTCTTGGAGATAATGGGATGTATTAGTGTTTTATTCAATGAAAGAGATAGTGCTACCATGGGCCCTGAAAGCTGGGGGATGGGAGTGGGACAGGCCCATTTCTGACTTCCTAGAGGAAGTACACATAACAAATACCCTCAGCAGTCCCAAATGCACTCGTTAAAATAACACCCACATCAACAAATAGAGCTACAGCTCATGGAGCCTCTATCTCTAAGCTCATAATGTAAGGCACCCCACAATCCAGCATTCTAGTCATTGGAGACTCCATCATGAGACACACTGATGTCACTCTCAACAGGCTGAGTAAGGAGAAAGTCACAATCACTTGCTTATCAGGGGCTAAGATCCACCACATTAAGCATGCAGTCAGGTCATTGGACCACAAGTACCAATGACTCAGTGATAGTCCCTGTAGGAGTAAATAACCTGAGACATACCTCCTCAGACTATATGAAGGGAGACATCATGCAGCTCTCAGAATATGTGTCTCAGGCTCGTATGAACCTAGCACTGAGCAACATTTTATCTTCTCCAAGGATGATGCCACAATATGAACAAAAGATGATTGTCTTCAATAATTGCCTTAGTTTCTGGTGTCATTCTAAGGGGGTGCAATATCTGTCAGCATGGAAGGAGATGGTCAACAGACCATGCTGGTTTGCCAGGGATGGTCTGCACCTCTCCCCTCTAGGCTTTCGAATATTAGCTAAAACATGGTCTTCCTCCATAATGCCTTTTTTAGGCAATGCCAAAATGAATCTACTTCTGACATAGCAAATGTTGTGCAACATATAGACAAAGGTATGGCATCTAAGTCAACTGAAGTCATTTTCCCACTGTATTTGGCATTCATTAGACCTATCACCTAGTACAGTGCCCCCTTTGGTATGTACCTAACCAGGCATATCCAACAGTTGGAACATCCACAAAGGTTCATCACTAAAAGAATACAGGGCGTAAGTAAAATGCCCTATGCAGACTGCCTCATGGCCCTATCTCTTTATTCTGTCTCCTACAGGTTTTTGTGGGGAGATCTATGCCTAGCATACAGGGCATTATCAGAATCCACTCTGATGGACCTCCTGCATATCCACAAAACAAACTACCAGAATTACCAGTTCTAAAGACTTAAACCTTACCTGTGATATAAATAGGACCTGCTGGGCAGACAGGTATGCATCCCAGAGGCTACCCCATCTATGGAACAGACTCTCCAGTCAAGTGAAGCAGAGTTCCTCTCTAACCCAATTCAAGTGCAACTTAGACAATTGGATGGGGAACAGGAAATTCATCCCTAGTTTGGGACTTTACTTATGTCTCTAATGGACACATGCAGCCTGCAAATGGTTCAGCTTCCAGGCCCCCTGCTTCCACATATTTCATCTCCCAAACCCCTGCTTACACTTATCAAGGGTATTAGAACTTGTCAGAGATTTGGAATGCATGGCTAGGCTTAAAAAGGCCCTTGTAGTCATTAGTCTAGTAAACACTTATGAACTTAAGAACCTATTTATTCAAAGAGTTAATGGGATGTATTATTTCAATGAACTGTTTTACTCACTGAAGAAGAGAGTGCTACCATAGGCCCTGGGGGGGGGGGACAGGCCCATTATTGATTTATTAATGGAGTTAATGAATGAACTGCTTTATTCAGTGAAGAAGAGAGTGCTACCATAGGCTATGGGGGTGGGGGGTGGGAATGGGACAGTCCCATTATTGATTTATTCTCGGAGCTAATGGGATGTACTAATTCAATGAACTGTTTTACTCAATGAAGTGAATGACCTGTATATCTGTGCCTGTTATAGATCTGTATATGTATGTGTGTGGGTGTGAATCAGGGTTCAGTTTTGATCCCACTGCTGCTCATACTGGTGATGGATTTAATTAGCAAACAGGTTGGAGGGGACAGATCAACAAATTTACTCTATGCAGACGATGTGACATTGCAGGCAGACTGAGCAAGAACTTCAGCAAAGGACAGGGGAATGGCATGCAGAACTAAAGGCACATGGGATGAAACTGAGTACAGATAAAATAGTGATAATGGCAGAAAATGGGGGAAATCAGGAGGAACTGAGAACTGAGAATGAAGGGAGGATAGTAGAACAGTTTAACAGCTTCAAGCATTTGGGAGGGGTGGGTGAGGAGAAAGGAAGTCTAAGTGCCCAGGTCAAAGCTAGAATCAGAGGGGCTGCAGTCAACTGGCATAGCATTTCAGGTGAAGCGTATGACAGAAGAATGCCAATGAAGCCGAAAAGTAAGGTGTACAAACAGTGGTGTAAGAGGATTACTGTATGGTACAGAAACCTGGGCAGTAAAGGCGGAGCAGATGAGGAAGCTAGAGGTGATGGAGATGAAGTGCTTAAGATGGGTGGTAGGAGGTACACTGTGGGACAGACAAAGAAATGAGAACATAAGGACAGAAGTCAAAGTAGTTAAAGAAAAGGTCAAAGGAAACAGATTACAGTGGTCAGGGCACATGTGCAGAAATGCAGAAGACAATCTGAGGAAGAAGATTTGGGACAGACAGGCAGAAGGCAAGAGGAAATGACAGCATACAGCAAAGAGGTGGATAGATTGTGTGAGAGAAGATCTCTGACAACAAGGCATGAGTGTCGAAGGCAGGAGCGTAGCATTGAATTGACAGATATGGTGATAGTTAACATGACACCCTGGCCCCCATGTAGAAAATCAAAAGAAGGGTGTTGATATGATGAATAATGTGTGTGTTTGTGTCTGTATATATATACACACACACACACACACACACACATATGTATACACCCACATATATATGCCTATATACATATACAAACATATGTATACACCTGGAGAGAGAAACCAGTTGGCTGTGATCTGCATATGGTAATTGGTTAATAAGCATAGTTTTCATTACTGAGACATTTGCTGTCAAGCACAAGTCTATGAACTGCCCAGTGAATGTTCCTATGATTTATGTGAATATATGTGGCACACACAGACACGTTCCTATGATTTATGTGAATATATGTGGCACACACAGACACGTTCCTATGATTTATGTGAATATATGTGGCACACACAGACACGTTCCTATGATTAATGTGAACATATGTGGCACACACAGACACGTTCCTATGATTTATGTGAACATATGTGGCACACACAGACACGTTCCTATGATTTATGTGAACATATGTGGCACACACAGACACGTTCCTATGATTTATGTGAACATATGTGGCACACACAGACACGTTCCTATGATTTATGTGAACATATGTGGCACACACAGACACGTTCCTATGATTTATGTGAATATATGTTGCACACACAGACACGTTCCTATGATTTATGTAAACATATGTTGCACACACAGACACATTCCTATGATTTATGTAAACATATGTTGCACACACAGACACTCACAGGTGATTGTGCTTTTTAACTGTTTTATGATGAACTGTTCATCAGTAAGATGGCCAGTGATAAAATGGACAACATTCAAGAATATGAAATAGAATCTGGAAATTTGATCATGCAAGTTTAATTCAATTCTTGTGCAATAGGTATTTCCACAAACATGAAGCCTTGTCCTATATTTAATTAGTCTTGCAGAGTGTTCTAAGATATGTGAAGCTAAGGATATATATGTTGAAAGGATTGTGCAAGTTACACCAGAATTTCACTTCAAATCTGGGAAAAAGGCAGGCTGTTAAGCACCTGTCTGCAGTCTTGCAGTGGAGCATTAACAGCCCTCAGTGAACACCACAAAAGACCCACATGGTGGAACCATAATATCAACAAGCTTTATAATAAAAAGAAAATAATCTGGACCAAAAGTAAGAACAGTAATTCTCAGAATATTAGAGCCCTTGTCATCAAAATAAACAAAACTCAGAAGACAATAAAATCCACCAAAGCCAAGTATGAGGTTAAAATAATTACCCAAGCCAAAGACAATCACAAAGCCCTTTTTAGTGATGTTCATAATCTCAAAAGTACAACACAGTAATGCCCTGAGATGGTTATAAACAATGTTACCTACAATGAGGCTGAAGATACAGCAAACCTCAGCTCTAACTTTACCCCTTTCTCCCCTCCATCTGTCCATCAAGATAAACCTGAAACTGTCTCACCTCCAGCTATCACTCAAGACCAAGTCCTAAAAGTGTTAACAAAAGCTAAAAATACTGCATTAATGGGTTCTAACAATATACCTGGATGCATCCTAACTATATATATATATATATATATATATATATATATATATATATATATATATATATATATATTTTTTTTTATTTTATATTTGTTAACCGGGGTGTCTGAATGAGCCAAAAAGGCCATTTTTCAGCAGAGGCCCGGGGAGAAAAGCTCCAGACAAAAAAATAATTACAGATACATTTAGATATTTACAGATGATCAGTATACACATAAATTACAACAGACATGTTTTTACAGTGGTATGCAGCATGAAGCACAATTTAGCCACACCACTAACACTGTTTAGTGTTAGCCTCTATACAAGTATTGCATCAAGCAAATGGAGAACAGCTATAATCATTCCCCTGCATAAGACAAGACCTTTCACAGACCCAAGCAATTACAGACCAATAAGTCTGACCAGCCTCATATGCAAAGCCATGGAAAGACTTATGGAATTAGTCAATCAGGACATAGGGAACCTCAAAAACTGGACCCATCTCAGTTTAGATTTGTCAAGGGCAGGTCATGCTTACTCAACCTGGTGGATTTTTTGAAAATGTTACCAAAGTAATGGATGAAGGCAAAATAGTACACACTGCATACTTCGACCTGGCCAAATCTTCTGACAATTCCCCACTAATGCATAGTAGAAAAGGTAAATAAACTGGAAATAAATCTGTGTCACCACTGCATTGTCAACTGGTGATGAGATGCAGACAAACAAAAATAGGGGAAGTTACCTCCACAAAGAGACCAGTCACCAGTGGAGTCACCTATGGTTCTGTGCTGGGGCATCTCTTGTTTAGTGTCTGCTTTACTTAAGTTAAAGCCAATACCAAAGGCCTCTGACTGACTTAGTTTGCAGATGACAGCAACATATGAGCAGTCACTCAATCCCCAAATGACTTAGCCATCCTGCAGGAAAGTTTCCCGCAAATAAATAACTTGCACCAAAATCATAGACTGAAACTAAAAAATACACAACTGTATCCTTTGGGAAGTCATCTACCCTAGGGAACCACCACACCAACAATCAGACAGTGACATAACTTTTGACTAACATGTGTCTATTGTTGTAAGAAAGTCAGGGGTCCAGGGAAGTAAATAGTGTGGGAAGAAATAGCCAGGGAATTGTTATGGCTAGGCTTGTATAGGCCCTAGGGCTGATAGCCTAGTACCAACCTATGAACCTTCTATATTGCAAAACCTATAAACAAAGGGATTGTATCTAGATCTAGGGATGTCACTGACCCCCCCCTTTTACTCAGCCCTCATTAGGCCAATCAATTAATATAATACCTCCTTATGTATCTATCCAGATACATGCAACAACTGGAATGCCATAGAGGTACCTTACTAAAAGGATACAATGAATAAACAACATGTCCTACATGAAGCGACTCAAAGCCATCACTATATTCAGTATCCTACAGATTACAAAGAGATTACCTGTGTCTAGTATACAAAGCATCCTCTGACCTATTACTGATAGATTTAGTGCACATCAGCAAGTCAACCGGCATCAGAAATAGTCGGACTAGGGATCTAAACCTCTTCTGTAACATCAACAGAATGGTTTGGAGGGACAGGTATATCTTGCAAGAGATACTATTGGTGCGGAACACACTCTCCATCCATGTAAAACAAAATGCATCCCTGTCCATATTCAAATACAACTTAGATCTATGGATGGGTAACAGAAGATTTACCCCAGAACAGTCCCACTGTACAAATAATAGACAGAGGCAGTCCCTAAATGCTTTATCCCAAACATGGATCCCCTCAAATTATCTATGGTATAATCCCAGTTATTATCATTGGAGTAATTTAAAATTATTGACCATGGGATGAGTAAGGACAATCTGTAACCAAATGGGATAGGTTATTTCAACACAAAAAGGGAAACTGGTTAGGCTTAAAATGTCCCACAAGGGCAGCCAGCCTACTTACCTGTAAACCCATGAAATGAACCAACTCATGAACATACCTACAAAACAGATTGTGGCATTCACTAAAATTTAACCGAAACAGAAAGAAATCATAAAAAAATTCTCCAGGAAAATCTCCTGACCCCCACACAACATGGTTTTTGGCCAAAGCTAGATTCCACTACCACTGAGTGCTGCCCTCTCAGCTACAACCATTCTAGTCCTATAACAGCCCCCCCACCTGCTCTCTGTTCATCCTACCCCTACTCCACACACTCTTATTCTGCTTCTCTTATACACTCGACTAGCATCAACATTATATATCCTGGTACTTTTTCACCTCATACATTTTTACTAGTGCTATTTTCTATATTCCTCCTTCCCTTACTACAACATGTCTTCCTAAATCTACTTATAACTGATCATACTTTGCTCATAGGTTCATAGGTAGGTACTAGGCTATTGGCCCTAGGACCTATATAAACCTAGCCAAAAAGGTACCCTGGCTTTTGCCACCCATGAAAATTAATTTCCTGTGCCCCTGTCGAGCAGAGCCACAGAAGTGATCCCCGGGGTGAATTTCCTATTTCACATCCAATCATCAAGATTTTTCTTGAAGAGTGCTAATGAGGAGCTTTGTTTGATATAGATAGGTAGTTTGTTCCAGAGTAAGGGAAGTCTCTGGGACAGGAATCTATCTCTCCAGCATGTTCTGTTTATTGTGGTAACAAGGTTTAGGTCCCTAGAGCATGTAGCTCAGAGGGATAAGGATTTCTTTAAGTGGAGCATGTCCAACAGCTCTGGGTTTGACATAGCTTTGTATGTTAGGCAGAGATCACCTCTGAGTAGGCGATATGCTACGTAGTAAAGTTGGAGTTTTTTGAGGTGGTCTGCGTAGCGCATCTGTTTGAGGCCAGTAATCCTCTTTGTGAGGTAGTTCTGTGGCCTTTCTAGTTGTTGTACATGTCTTGTGTGGTACATACGAAAAGGGGCATTGTACTCTATAATGGGTCTAATAACTGACGAGTAGAGGGGAACAATGACCTCGTTCTTCCTGGATGAGAAACCTTTTGTGATGAGGTGTGCCATGTTGAAGGATTTCCTGACTACTGTGGTGATGTGATTATCAAAGAAGAGACTACTGTCCACCTGTGTCCCAAGGTCTCTTATCACATTTTCAGTGTTAAGTAGACTACCACTTATGTGGTAGCTCATGGGTACAGAGTTTATACCAAAGGGGATGACAATGCACTTTTTGGCATTGAGCTTGAGGCTATGGCTTTGACACCAGGCATCTGTCTCCATAAGGCCCTTTTGTAGGATGTCTACATCATTAGGAGTTTCAATTATGGCTCGTAGTTTGCAGTCATCTGAGAACTTCGTTAGTCAAAGACCTTCTGTGTTACCCTGTACTTCAGAAAAGTAGATTCCAAACAAGAGAGGACTCAGGACCGAACCCTGTGTTACTCCACTTGTCACTGGTCTGAAGTTGGATTTGGAGCCTGCTACTTTCACAGTGTGGGTACTGTCAGTGAGCCAGTTGGCAGCCCATCTTGTGACATAGGGATTTATACCTAGTTTAGTGAGTTTATCTATAATTCCAGAGTGGGGGATGGTGTCAAATGCCTTGACGAGATCTAGATAGGCTGTGTGAAACACCTTACCCTCATCTACGGCTTTGGTGACTGCTTCAAAGAAGTCTATCAGGTTTAGGAGACATGATCTGCCTTTTACAAACCCAAAGTAGGTGGGGTCCAGAGTTTGGAAATTACCAATGTCTTTGTTTATAAGTTCCATGATGATACGTTCCATGGCCTTGCAGACCAGGCTCGTTAGGCTAATGGGGAGGTATTTCCTGGGGTGCACGGTGGCTCCCCCTTTGTGGAGTAGGATAACCATTGCTGTGCACCATTCAGTGGGCACAATGCCTGAGGTGAGGCTATGACTGAACATGGTGCTGAAGTGGGGTGCCAGTTCATTCTGCAGTTCATGTAGAATGCAGCCTGGGATGTTGTCAGGTCCCATGGATGCTGTGTTTTTGGCTTTGGAGAGTGTGGTTTTTACCTGTGCAGCCATGATTGCAGGAACTTTGCATTCTTCCAGTATAGAGATGGGCCCTTTAAGGGGTGAGAGGGGGATAATGTTAGCACTGAACCTATCTGCCAGGATGTTGGCCATATCAGTTGATTCTGTATATTTAGTGCCATTGTGCTGTAACTCAGATCAGATCTGAATGTTGCCATTGAGATTCTTGACATAGCTATAGAATGCTTTATGGTTGCCTTTAGAATCAGTTGCAATTTTGTTTTCGTAACTAGCTTTGGAGGATTTTATGAGGGATCTCAGCTTCTTACTGAGGCTGACCAGGGAGCTCCTCCAGTCTTGTGGTTTTACTCTTTTTTGCAACAATTTCTTTCTTCTGTTGTAGAGTTTGTTTATGGCAGGGAACCACCAGATTGGCTTCCTTTGTTTGGAGGATAGCACGATTCATGCATTCATGGAATTGCTTATAAAGTGCATTTGTGTAGGATTCAGCAGTCGTACCTCTATTGTCTGCCTGCATGGGTGTTGTGAAGTTTGCCACTTCTGTCTTAAGAAGCGTGAAGTTGGCTTTGGAGAAATTTTTTATTGTGGTTTCCCTAATGGGGGGTGGGAACAGGATGTGGATGTCTAGGGTGATTAGCTTGTGGTCAGATCTGACCAACGTGGAATTGACCTCTGGTGTGGAACACCAGTCGCCCATGTTGGTAATGATCAGGTCTAGGATATTGCTGCCCCTAGTGAGGGTGTGGATAAGTTGATCCAAGGTGTTGGAATTTATGAATTCCAGAAAACGATGAGCAAAAGAGTTAGTACATGAGTAGTTTTCCCAGTTAATGGTAGGGTAGTTTAAATCACCCATTATTAAGGTGTTGGGTTGTACCCTAATATTTTCCAGTGTATCAAGAAATGAGGAGTGGGAATCCTGGGGCATGGTGGGGGATCTGTAGCAAGTTACAGTTTGGATTGCAGTCTTGCCCAGAGTTAGCTGCAATTGGATAATCTCGGATGCATTATGCTGAGCAACTAGCCTGGAGTTGTGGGTATTCTTAATGAATATGGACACACCTCCACCTTTAGTGTTTCGGTCCAGGTTAGGTGGCCGAAAGGTGTGGTATGTATTACAGCCTGGTAATGCAGGGGTGCTCTCTGGAGCCTTGAGCCAGGTCTCTGTCACTGCACAGATATCGATGTTCTCCATTTTAGGTTCATAGGTTCATAGGTTAGTACTAGGCTATCAGCCCTAGGGCCTATACAAGCCTAGCCATAACAATTCCCTGAATATTTCTTCCCACATTATTTACTTTCCTGGACCCCTTTTAAGGAGTGCCTTGAGTGAATGCATTTTGAGGTTTAGACTTCTAGCATTGAGTAGCATTACCCTTTTTGCTTGCTTGTACCTGTTAAGGTGGTGAATTTGTCATTTGAACCTTGCCTAAAAAAGGCACTATAGGGGTGGCAACAGCCTTAGCCAGTATCCGGAATCCCCAGGATGACAGGTGCAGGCCATCTATGGCAAAGCGTCGTGGTCTGTCGATCATGTCATTCCCAGGCAGACAGATACTGGATCCCCTTAGATTGACACCAGATGCTTAGCCAATTGTTGAAGTCAATCATTTTGTCCTTGCACTGTGGTATCATTCTGGGTGATGGCAGGATGCTACTCAGGGCTAGGGTCATACCTGCCTGAGCTTCAAGATCGGAGAGCTCCTCCATGTCTCTTTTCATGTAGTCCAGGGAGGTCAGTTTCAGGTCATTCACACCAACATGGACAATGACAGTCATATTTGTACTTGTTGTGGAGTGACCTGAGTGCATGCATTATGTGGCAGATCCTGGCACCTGACAGGCATCTGACAGTAACTTTCTCCTTGGTTAGCCTGGTGAGTGGAACATCAGTGTGCCTGACTCTAGAGTCACCTATGACTGGAGTGTTGGGTACATTGTTATGCCTTATGGGCTGTAGTTGAGTGGCCCACTGAGTTTGTGGACTATGTGTCATTTGGGTTATGTTGGGAGTGGAGGTTGCTTACATTTCTGCTTTGAAGGTCTCTGTTGCTTGAGCAGATTTGTATTGAGAGCCTCTGCAAATGTCGGTGTGTGTTTTGTGTTTCTATGTGTGTGTTTTGGTGGTGTAGGTTTTGAGGGACTATGTGATGAGTGTGGTGTGGTGCAAGTCTTTACCTTTTTCTCTTGACTGTCTAGTCCAGTCTTGGGTGAAGAGAGCTTTGTTTCCAGTTTGGCTATATAAGTGCATCTCTCACAGGTTGTAGTGTTGGGTGGTAGGAGGATAGGGTTGTTTGTGTACATGAGGCAATTTCTGCATTGCCCCAAGATGCCCAGATTAATCAGGTAGACAGGAGAAAACACTGGGAGCTGACCCTTAGACATGCCTGGATAGGTGCTTATTTATTTACTACTAAAAACTGTTTTCCTCTAGACAAGTGAGGAAAGTTGAGTGGTGTAGTATTTTGTAGCCTATTTAGTGCTTACAATGAGTTCTGAACAAGTGCTGAGTTCAACGAAACAGATTTTAGTGCTAAAACTAAAAAACTGGCTCGTTCTAAGGGAAAATTTGAAGAGCAGACTTTATGGAGCTGGGAATAATTTAACCCTAGCAAAGTGGCGATGCATAGTGTATTTTTTTTTAATATAACAGTAGCAAATGAGCAAACTGATTTAAACAAATTAACCAATAAAAAGCTAAAAACTGAGCCCCATTCTAGCAGTCTTCGATCAGACAAGTTCTAACTGCACACTCCTGCCACTAGGGAGCAGGGGAACATTCTCCAAAAAAAGATGGTCTGGATTAGTGCTTAAGTTATACAAACAAAGCTAGATTCAGCAGGTCTGAATTTAGTCTATGCTACAGCAAACAAGGAGTACCAGTTTCAGAAAGAAACAGTTCAAATATGCATGCACAATAAGCCTTTAACCACAAACTCCCAGCTCAGAAGGGCAAAATCTACCCATTCCTCCCACAAGAATGCAGACTACACCTTCTTAATGTAAAATAACTGGACCAAAGCCCAAGTGCTTAAACCAGAACTAATACACTTTTAGAATAACAGACACTAAGCCTTCAATCAAACATTTATCCAGGTTAGTCACTGATGATAAATTCCCAACTTACTAGTACCTCACTCTTTTCCACAGAACATGTTTCTCATGTTAAAAAAAATAAACTTATTATGTACAGTTATTCATTGTTTAACTCATTTTTTTTATTTTATTTTTTTACTTGACTTGTAACAAATGTCTGTGCTAATGAATGTCTATATATTGTAATACTGGAGCTTTTCTCCACGTGTCTCTGCTGAAAAAGGGCTTTGCCCAGTCAGACCAACCCGGTTAACAAATGTCAAATAAATAAATAAATACATAAATAAATAAAATGACAACTTTTTGTACGAGGCACACTGTTTCCCTAGTCCACCTTGCGACTGCACCTCCAATAAGAAAGAGAAACATTTGGAGCAAAGCCAAAAAAAAATAAGTTATGTTCTCACCATAACATTCCATCTGTGTTGTCCATTTTCATTCTTCCTCAACTGATGGGCTCAGATCCAACCTCTCATATCCAGCTTGGCTGTTGTTAAAGCTCGTGGCAATCAAAAACTCTCAGGCTTCTCCCTTACTGATAATGCACCAACCCTAAGTACCTCAGATCTTGTTTGCTGATTTTATTAGAAAGGAAATATTTGTAGTCAGATAGAAAGAATACTATATCTGGAGCTCAATATAAAGAACACCTATGTCCTCAAACCACTCATTCTTCCAGGAGTTTCCCAAAGGATAGGGGTTGATGGATGGAGAGTTGAGGAAGAATGAAAATGAACAACACAAATGGAACATTATGGTGAGCACATAACTTCTTTATCTGATGTTTTCCATTCTGTCCTCAACTGTTGGGACAGAGTCTCCAGCTACCTAAAACCCTGGATGGACACAAGGAAGGATGTTCCTGAGCACAGTTGAACCAAATGATGCTCTACCTTTGGAGACCAGATCCAATTTGTAATGAGTTAAAAAAGTATAGGGAGTAGCCCAAGTTGCTGCTGCACACACGTCATCCATGGACATTCTAGACTGAAAGACTAAAGAAGTTGCCATGGATCTAGTGGAATGGGCCTATAATGGTTTTGGTAAGGTAATGCCCAATTTGTTATAAATAAAAAAAATACAATTAGTCAGCCACTTGGCTAAGGTTACTTTGACAACTGGCATTCCCAATTTACTTCTGCAAATAAGACAAACAATTGGTCAGTTTTTCTGATATCTTTTGTTTTATGTGAGTGAAATATAACTGTCTGTGAACATCCAACATCCAATAAATTTAACATGTATGCATCCTTGTTAGCAAATTGAGGAAAGAATACTGGCAAATGAATGGAATGACTGATATTAGAATCTGGCATCACCTCTGGAAGAAAGGATGCATTAGGTTGTAATGTAACTCTATCCTCATGAAAAATCAAGTATGGAGGTTTTGGGAACAAGACTTGAATGAAATTTGTCTGCAGGAGGTAATGGCTACAAGAAAAAAATTGTCTTCCAAGAAAGGTATTTAAGGTCACACTTAGCTGCTGGTTTGAGTGGGGTAGGTAATGAGAAAGAGCTTGCAGTACCAGATTCAGGTCCCATGGGGGAGTAGGATCTTTAAACTTTATCAAATAATTCTAGGACCTCAATGCAAAGGTTGCTGAAGCAAATATGTGTTTTTTAAATCTGTCCAAAGCCCTCAACTCTATTAGGGGAATGGACAGAGGAGCTCTTATCTACTAGCTTTTTGTGGCTGCTGCCACAACCATAACATCAGCAGGAACTCCTTACGCTGCAGTGAGGTATATCTTTTGGTGGTGCCAAAATCTTATCTGGATGATGTGGTATTGGTTCAACAGAATTTGTTTCCTTCCATGCCCAGCAAAAGTTTAGGTCAATGAGCTGATCAGCCGGAGGAGTCACCCAAATCGTAGATCAGCCAGCACCAAAAGCTTCCAGAAATACTGACTCCTCCAGGTAAGGATTATCTGACAACCAACCAGCTGTTTGTTTAAGGACATCCAAAATGTTTCCAAATGAGACTCTGTCAGGTGGTGATTTGGGGGACCCTTCCCCTTCATCGAAGTCAGTATCTTCTGTGAGAGATTCCAAAGGGGAATCTATGTGCCTCCTTTTGCATGTTTTCTTATGGAGAACATCCTCAGTGGAATATTCTGTGGAGGTGAGCAAAGAGAGGGGAGGTTCCTCCAAGGGAAATGTACGAATGCTTGTTGGCACAGGCAGTTTCTTTGGAATAGGTCTGATAGCATCAGAGCTCAGATCCGTTGGGGGGAATGGATGTAGAATCCAAAGAAGAGTGATAAACAGGGTCTGTTGGATGAGAGAACACTATTTCCACTACCTCAAAGGCAGATGGACCAGAAGATGCTATGGCCAGTCTCACTGGAGCCAAAACTTCAAAGCAGGCAAGTCCCAACACTGTCTTGATCCATGCCTTGAGGAGGGAGCTGGATCCAAGCTATCTAACATTGAGGCTCTGAGGGGCAAGGATGGCTCCTACAGAATCAGAGTAGATTCCGCCCTGCCCCAGACCTGACTCTGATGCTTCAGCTCTGAGACTCATCCTGATCCAAGGGAATAGGAACAGAACCAGTCAGGGAAACTGCAGGCAAAGACAAACTGGCAGGCACTCGTGAGCAACACACCAGATTATAAGCAAATCCAAGGCAAGAAAGAAGTTGCTGTTATCTTTATTCATGATAAACCACAGTAAAATACAGTGAATAAGCGCTTTCATCATCCACCATTGGAGACTTCATCAGACAAAGTTCCAAACACTTAAAAGCATTATTTTAAACACAGAAGTCAGAAAACACCCACAATCTACACCAATCAGGACATGAATAGGAAGTGACATTCCAACCAACTCATTATTATACTTAAAAGAAACCTGCATTTCATAACTGAAATAACAAATATATAAAACAATTTTAAAATATAAATATAAATATATATAACATATTCTATTATGCTATGTAAAACCATATAAAATGAATTATACATCTGCAATACATTGAATAAATATAGTGTCTATCTCTCCATTGCTTTTAATTTTAAAAGACAAGAAATGGAGAGGGAGTCATTTAAACCTGGCCACTGGCCAGCATTTAAATGAATCTGCCATAATAATTCTTTCATTTCCAACAAAAGTGCCCAGGGGCCACCCCTTTTTATCATTGTCAAGGACATCAACAAAAAAAAAAAAAACAAAGAATGGCCTGGCTTTTCTATACAATGTTTAGCAAAGCATTTGTGGGTTTATTAAGTCTAATGTCCCTCAGACATTCATATATTCTATTATTGAATTTCCTTTCAGTTTCCCTATATAAAAACATTCACAGAGGGTGCAGACTGCACAATACACCACCCTTTCAGTGAAACAATAAACTTTCTGATTCAATTCCACTCTAATTTTATTCACCATAAACATATTATCCTCCAACACAAAACAACAATAGGTGCAAGCCCCACATTTCTTCATCATTCCTTGGTGTGGGATACCCCTATGTGATTCTAAAATTGTTTGCAAATTATTACCCTTCTTAAAAACAATACCCCTCTTTACAACTTTTTGAGAGTGTGTGTGTGATATAGATATATGGAGTGTAAAACCTAATTAAAAAATTAATAATTTGAAAGAAAATGAGATTGCAAAGATAAGAACATTAAGTAATAATAAAGAGATCCATATAATGAAACCAGACAAAGGGGGTGCCATGGTAATTATGAATGCACTGGATTATAATAACAGTATGAAAAAACTTCTAGGTGGTAGAGTGTATGTAAAAAACTCTTTGAATGAATTGAATACAGCATATAGAAACATTAGAGGGGGTTTTACAAGATCTATTTATTTATTGATGGAAGTCATTCTATGGAAGATTATAATTTCTTGTATTTAGTACATCCTATGACCCCGGTTATGTTTGGTTTGCCTAAAATTCACAAAGATCTAGTGCATCCCCCAATGCATCCCATTGTGGATGCAAGGGGCTCAATTACTTATCCTTTGGAAAAATATCTTGACATAAAACTTCAAAACTTGGTCCAACATGAACCTCTTGGTGTAAAGATTCATGGGATTTTCTGAAAATGTTGAATGTTTTAGATTATGATGAAGAAAGTGTTTTTATAACAATAGATATAAAGGATTTATACACTGTTGTACCTCATGTAATAAGTATAGAGTATTTTTGTGAATTTCTAGTGGTGAAGGGGCTCTCGCAGACCCAGGTTAACACATAGGAGATATTGTTGGAAATGGTTCTTACTAATAATTTTATTTTGTTTGAGAATGAATTGTTCTTGCAGGTGGAAGGTGTTGCCATAGGGGTTTGCTTGTGAGGGACTTTATACCAATATTGTAATGCTGCAATGGGAAAATAATTTTTTACAATGTTCCCCTTGGTTTAAGAATTGCAAATTATACACGTGTTTTCTGGACAATATTTTTTATTTTTTGGAAAGGCCACAGGAGTGAAATTGATACCTTTTTGGTATATATTAATCAGACAACCACTTTTTTGAAATTCACCCACAATGTTAATAGTAATGAAATAGCTTATTTGGATGTTTGGCTTAAGAAGGATGTGGGCAATAAGGTTTTTGTGGTGCAGATTTATAGAAATGAAACTTATTCTAATAGTTTCTTACATTAAAACAGCACTCACCCCTATAAGCAGAAAAAGGCAGTAGTAAAGGGACAGTTTGTAAGAGCTGCTCATATGGTGAGCCTTTCTGACAGTTTTTTGGATGAATGTGATTGCTTGAAGAGTATGTTTCTTAAAAGGGTCTACCCGTTGAGTTTGATCAATGAAGTTATGACTGAAATGGTAAATAAAAGGGAGATTGTTTGTTTACCCCTTTACTTAGTAATCAACAAGTTTGTCATGAGCAAATAATACAGATATCTGGCAAGTATGCCCAAGATAGGGGTATTGTTGCAACTATTGACGGGGGTTCAGTATGTAATCGTTACTTTGAGTGTTCCTTTATCACTGCATTTTATAACAACAGTAGAGATAGTTTGGATATTCTTTTTAAAAACTGGGTCATTGTGACAAGTGATAAAGATATGAGGGAATTTGTCGGTCATAAACTCAATATTGTTTTTAAGAAGGGTAATAATTTGCAAACAATTTTAGAATCACATAGGGGTGTCCCACACCAAGGAATGATGAAGAAATGTGGGGCTTGCACCTATTGTTGTTTTGTGTTGGAGGATAATATGTTTATGGTGAATAAAATTAGAGTGGAATTGAATAGGAAAGATTGTTTCACTAAAAGGGCAGTGTATTGTGCAGTCTACTCCCTCTGTGAATGTTTTTATATAGAGAAAACTGAAAGGAAATTCAATAATAGTATATATGGACATCTGAGGGACATTAGATGTAATAAACCCACAGATACCCTTGCTAAACATTGTACAGAAAAGCCAGAACATTCTTTTAAATTTTTTTTATTGTTGATGTCCTTGACAATGATAAAAGGGGTGGTCCCTGGGCACTTTTGTTGGAAAAGAAAGAATTATTACGGCAGATTCATTTAAATGCTGGCCAGTGGCCAGGTTTAAATGATTCCCTCTCCATTTCTTGTCTTTTAAAATTAAAAGCAATGGAGAGATAGTCACTATATTTATTCAATGTATTACAGATATATAATTCAATTCATTTTATATGGTTTTACATAGTATAACAGAATATGTTATATATATTTAGATTTTAAAAATATATATATTTATTTCAGTTAAGAAATGCAGGTTTCTTTTAAGTATAATAATGAGTTGGTTGGGGTGTCACTTCCTATTCATGTCCTGATTGGTGTAGACTGTGGGTGGTTTCTGACTTCTGTGTTTAAAATACTGCTTTTAAGTGTTTGGAACTTTGATGAAGTCTCCAGTGGTGGACGACAAAAGTGCTTATTCACTATGTTTTACTGTGGTTTATCATGAATAAAGATAACAGCAACTTCTTTTTTGCCTTGGATTTGCTTGTAATCTGGTGTGTTGCGCATGGGTGCCTGCCAGTTTGTCTTTGCCTGCAGTTTGTGGTTTTGGTGTTTTAATCAGTCAGGGGAAACTGTCTCAAAGATGTAACTCTCTTCAGCTCTCACACCAATTCTCTCAAGACTCTTGTATCTGAGGGCTCCAAAACTAAAGGATGGATTGGAGAAAGAGATATAACTATATGAGAAGTAGAAGGGCAGCTCACAGATCTGATGGGAGACAGAGACAGCATAACCCAAATCTGAATCTGAGCTCTGAGGAACTTTCTCATTGTCCTACCCACTTCGGCTTTGGAGAGACTCTTGAGGACCTGACAGATGAGGTAGTGGACTGAGGCCTAGAAGTTTTCCTCAGAGTTGTTTGCATAAGGGGGAATGGAGCCAAGGAGAAACCATTTGAATAACAAACTTGGGTGAATGAATTCTGTGAGTCTTAGTTATACCAGAAGTTGGATCCAAGGGTTTTGGATCTGATGGCTATGTAGGAGATTTGCATGAAATAACTATTGGATCTGAGGGCTTGGAATTCAAAGTTTTTTTCTTTGGATTCAAAGAAGTGAGATCTGAAAATCTTTGAATTTTATGAGGAGGCTCTGTAGTTATAGAAGTTGAAGGAGTCTTCAGAAATCTAGGAGGGGACGTTTTCAATGCTCTGATGGTGCCTTGGAAAGTTTGCTGGGTGGTTGAGCCCAGAAGGAAGAAGAAGGCGACAGTAATCCCCTTTATTCCTCCTATCTGCAATAGCACTTGAATTAAAAGCAGCACAAACAGCATCATTTGTATCAAGGTGTGCTGTCCTGTGGTCATCAGAATTTGGGACTTTGTGCCCACAAGAAGTGCATTTCTTAAATCCTGCTGGCTTCTTAGCCATATTCTGTAAAAGAAAATGAAAGAAAAAGACTGAAATAAAGTTTTTCTTTTTTTACAGCCAGAAAAACTACCAATAATGGTAGAGACAGATACCATAAAAAGGGGTAGGAAAGGAAGAGGGATCAAAGAAGAAGGTACCAGCAATGGTACAGAACAAGATTTCCTCACAAAGGTAGAAAGGAGAAGAAAGAACTAATGGGAAGAAACTTCCAGAAAATTAAACAGATAAAAAGACGGAGGATTTAGAAGGTTAAATAAATAAGATTTCTTTACAGAAAAAAACACTCTCAAATGTTCGGACCACTGAATAAAATGCTCCAAGAGAAGATCAGCTTATGTGCAAGATGGCAGCAAATAAGATCATGGGTACTGTAGGCTGACTTGGGCATTATGGGTAGACAGAGAAGCTTGAGAGTTGGATCTGTAAGTCTGTAGAATGTGGTCAAGTTGGATCCATAACCCATATGTTGAGGAAGAATGAAAAGGACATCAGATAATGATGGTTTCCCATATTCTATGATTGCATGATGTTATTAAAACAATTATTTCAATGAGCTGAAGCCACAATGGCCTGCTTACAGAAAGTCACCCATCACCATCTGGGTCACTGGGACTGCCGCTGATCTTTCATCTAACCAGGTACCTTACCTTCCCAGCTTTGGGTTTAAGACTCAAATACTTCTTTTAGAATGCTTTTAAAGGTTATTTATTTTATGTTTTTTTAATGCTACCAAGGTACGTTTTATTATTATTATTATTATTTTACTTCAGTACTTATTTTTATGGGAATCCTATTCTATGATTTTTTAACAAATTGTTTTATTTCCAAATTATTGTCTCATCTAATCTGCATTTTAACCTAGCTGGATAAGAAATAAAACAAACACATGTTAAATGCCATTACCTGGGCAGTATTCTATCTTCTACCTTCTCTAAGGATGACACCACAACACAAACGGTAGATAATGGGCCTAGTTTCATGGTGTGATTTAAAGGGAATACGGTATTTGCAAGATCAATACAATATGGTTGACAGGGGATACTGCGTTACTAGGGATGGTCTGCACCAATTCCCTCTATGATTTTTGGCTAAAAGCTTTTATTGTCCCCTTAGTGGATTATTTTAGGCATTGTCAACGTGAAAACCCTTCTGACATAGCTAAACCTACCCAGGATAACCTAAAGGTGTTACTGCTTAATGCCAAGTATCTAAACAAGGTACTCCTCTCCCTTGAGAATATACACATTTGTGCAGCTACTGAAACCTGGTTTAAAGCCATAGAGAGCACCCTGGTAGTGCAGAGCTATAATGCCTTCCACACATTTAGACCATCTACTGTGCAGGAAGGGACAAGGTGAGGGAGGAGTCTCGATTTTACATCAAAATAGATACACTTCAAGGCTGGTAAAACAGAATGACAAGTTTGGACTTCTCCACATCCACCTTAGCAAAGTCTTGGCAAGCTATAGATCCCCCTGTGTGACCCATAAAGTCCATACCACATACTTAAATGAACTGAAGATTCACCACATTCAATCCAGAACCATATCCTTGGGTGATTAACTACTCCAGTATAAACTGGAAAAAATACACCACATCAAATATGCAGGGTCAGAGGTTCCTGGACTTTATCAGCACAAACACCCTAGACCAGTGCTAATGTCCTTGACCTGGTCCACATAAACAAAGGGGAACATTACACCACCCCCCCTCCAATGTAATATCCTTACAAGTCAGGTCAGGCCATTAAGCTGTCTCCTTTGAAATTAAAATTAAACTGAGGACCTCAGCTAACCTTGGAACATTTAGAAAGTATGCGAATGCTAACTTTCTACTATTAAGCAACATCCAAACAAAATTCCAAGTCCCTCAAACCCTGAGAACACTGCTGTCTTTACAGAACTGTTCACATAAACCCTGTACAATCATGTAAACAGATGCATAGAGACAGCTGTACCTACTCAAAATAAACAGGACAGCCTCAAAATAGCGGACTGTGCAGTGATGCTACAGTTTACATTGTCACCTCACAGCAAGAGGTTCTCTGGTTTGATTCTCAGCTGGAATGCCTTCTGTGCAGTGTCTGCATGACTTCCCTGCATTTGTTTGGATTTCATCCGGGTACTCCAGTTTCCTCCCACATTCCAAAGCCATGTGTCTGCAGTGTTTCTCCGCAGGCCTCTGCTGAAAATTGTCTCTTTCCTAGTTGGACTTTCCCAGTAAACAAATGATAAAATATATAATAATAACAAGCCATCATGGTGAAATCCCAACATCAATAGGTTGTGCCACAAAAGAATAAAGATCACTGCCAAAAGTAGCAAGGGCTATGCCCTGCAGGGTAATAACTCCCTCAACAATCTATTCAAGAAACTCAGAGGACTAATCAAGTCTACTAAAGACAAATCTGAGGTAAAACAAGCCTTCCAGGCAAAGGACAACCACAAGGTGTTCTTCAGCTATGTTTGCAAGCGCAAAGGCAACACACAATAATGTGCCAAAATAATCATGAAAGAATCTGCCAATACTGATTTGGAGGACATAAAAAATCTACTGGCTGACAAATTTAGCTCAACATTTATCCCACACTCCACCCAAACACCACTCAGGAAATACCATCAACCGTAACTCCCACAGCTATCACTAGGAAGCAGGTCCTCAAAGCAATCTCTAAGGCCAAGTACACTGCATCAATGGACCCCAATAATATTCCAGAATGCCTCTGAAATGGCATGAAACATGACCTATCAGCTACACTAGAACCACTCACTATACAACTGAAGCCTCCAGACAAGCTTCATGCTAAGTGAATGGAAAACTGCAACTTTATTTTTTAAGTATTTTTTGGTCCTCTTGGATCTCTTTATTACTGATCTGGACCCAAGTGACCACATCTATTTGGATCTACCAGCCATCCTCCTACCCTCACAGACTTCGCATGGTGTTGCTGGGGCCAGCCATGGGTCTTAACGGTGTTGTGGGGGCTCAGCTGTCTGTATTTCTGCTTTACCCACCTTTCCTTTCCCAACCCCCACACTTGTTGGTAACACCAAAAGGCAGCGCCCATTTTTGGACTACTCCTACCCTGAGTGAGGGTCAGATAAGTGCTCTCTCCCAGATAGGCACACACATTCCTACCTGTTACTTCATCAGCTGCCTGATCCACTAACTTAACCCATGTTGGCTGGGTTGTAGTCAGTGCTTTATCCCTCTACATCACTGGAGCAGCTGAGGTCTGTAGCTGTTATCCCTCTGCACAAGGGGGCATCCATGAACCTGGGCAACTACATACTCATAAGTCTGACTTTTCTCATTTGTGAAGCTATGGAAAGAATCGTCATGGAAATAATAAACAAATACATACGAAACCTACAGACATTGGATCCAACCCACTTTGGTTTTGTCATGCCTACCCAACCTAATAGACTTGTAAATGAAAGTCAGCAAAGCTATGGAAGAGGGCAAAATGGTGTACACTGCCTGCCCTGACCTAGCCAAAGCATTTGACACAATGCCTCATTCAGGCATTGCAGATAAACTCATTATACTAGGCATACACTTATATGTCACCCAATGGATATATCTGAGTCCCCCAAGGCTCAGTGATGGGGCCTCTCCTTTTCATCATCTATTTTTCTGAAGTCAAGGCCAGTATTAGGGGCCTCTGGCTAAAAAAGTTTGCAGATGACTGCAAACTATGTGCGTTCATCAAATCCCCTAAAGACAAGCATCCTGAAAGAAGTCCTGGCACAGACAGATAATTTGTGTCAGAACCATAGTCCAAAACTCAATGCAAAGAAATGCATAATACTATTCACTGGAAAGCTGTTAACCCCTGGAAATTAGCACGTTGATAATATACATGTAACAGTAGACCCAAGTGTCAGGGATTTGGGTATGCATGTAGACAGTAACCTGGCCTTTGTCTATCACATGTCCACACTGGTGAGAAAATCACTCTATGTTGCACAAATTTAAGTTATGTACTCATAATAACTATACATCTGAGTTGCCCATTTTCCTTCTTCCTCACTTGATGGATCTCAGACCCGCCCTTTGATTAGGCTTGGCCACATTTACTAGACCCTTGGATCCAACTCTCGAGCTCCTCCCTTTACCCATAATGCCTCAGTTACCCTACAATACCTCAGATCAAGTTTACTGCCGCATAACCAACAGAAAGAACTAACCTCAGGCCTAAGTTACTAATTGTTGCAAATTGTTTCTGTAGGCTACACACTAAAGTGCGCTAGCCGATTTACAGCATTTATAGCATTTACTGTCTGTTTTTTCCTTGTCTCTGTAATAAAACAAAAAAATCTCTTGTTTTCCCACCTTACTGAACTAGAGTAGTCCAGTTTCAGAGTTGCTGATCCCTGGGCTTTGTTTTTAGTTCCTGTTACTGATCCATTGCCTCATTAGGGAGGAGGGAAGTTTCTTTGCTTACCAGTGGGAGTGGGAAGCACTGAGCGGCCTTTCTGTCCGATTTGGTGAAGTTTCAGCCAGAAACTAGTAGTCCATTGGTCGTTTTGGGCCAATTCCTAGCTCCTTTCAGCCCCCTGCTATAAAACACGCTAAACACGCGTTTTCCAGCTTGTACCAACTCAGCACAGATCCTCGTGGTGGCCTGCAGAGTGATCCAAGCAGCAGAGAGCTAAAAGAGTGACTTTCTACCAGATATAAGTATTTTTGTGGCTTTCCCACTGTTATTTAAGCTAGCGACTGCATTTCGCCTGTTTTACTGCTACTTTAAGTGATTTCTGCATTTTACACTGTTTATTGCACTTTAAGTTACTAATCGTTGCAAATTGTTTCTGTAGGCTACACACTAAAGTGCGTTAGCCGATTTACAGCATTTATAGCATTTACTGTCTGTTTTTTCCTTGTCTCTGTAATAAAACAAAAAATCTCTTGTTTTCCGCCTTACTGAACTAGAGTAGTCCAGTTTCAGAGTTGCTGATCCCTGGGCTTTGTTTTTAGTTCCTGTTACTGATCCATTGCCTTATTAGGAAGGAGGGAAGTTTCTTTGCTTACCAGTGGGAGTGGGAAGCACTGAGCGCCTTTTGTCCGATTTGGTGAAGTTTCAGCCAGAAACTAGTAGTCCATTGGTCGTTTTGGGCCAATTCCTAGCTCCCTTCAGCCCCTGCTATAAAACACGCTAGCCAGCGTAAGCTGATTTAAGCGGAGTTACCACTGTTGCACACAAGAGCAGCGGTTAAACAAGGTTAAACTATTTGGGCCATCTAAATTCCACTCTTCCAATTTTCCCTTAGAACTACCTTCCTCGAGCTGTACTGCTGATCTAACCAGCATATCCTATAACTGAAAAGTTCATCTCTACTTGATTCCCAAGTAGACTATTCTCTATCTGTAAAGCCTAGCACTTACTCCTACAGTACTTGCACCTTGATAAAGCACTCTTATTATAGATAGTACCCCACCAGCCTAAAACCCACTGCCGGCGGAGTCCTTTGAAAGTCTCTTTATCTACTACTCCTAGTATGTCGAGGATCAGTTGCTAGTGTCCTCTCCAGCTCAACTGGTGAACCTGGGAATATTGAGGCAATGTTACAATTGCCTCATGTACACAGACAATCCTCTCCTTCTCCCACAAAACACAAATACATGCGAGAGATGCAACTATACGGCCAAACTGGAGGCTGAGCTCTCTCAACATAGGACTGGCAAGACCAGACAGGAGGAGAAGGTAACCACACACAATACATACCCAGTCACACATGGTACCATCACAACTTCAAATCATACACATACTCACACAAAGACATACTCGGAGGCTCTGATCAAAATTTACCAAAACAGCAGAGGCCACCAAAGCAGACACCCAAACAACTACCACCTCACGACCCAACACATGCAACACATAGACCACACAGTCAGAGTGTCAAACAGTCACAGCCCTTAAGGCCAAACAAAATGCCAGACACACTTGTCATTGGTGATTCCATAGTCAGACACACTGATGTCCCGCTCACCAGACTGAGTAAAGAGAAGGTCACAGTAAGCTGCCTGTCGGGCGCTAGAATCCGCCACATAACGCAAGCACTCAGGTCTCTCAACAGCAGGTACAAGTGCGACTCAGTCATTGTCCACGCTGGTGTCAGCGACCTGAGGCGTACCTCCTTGGACTACATGAAAAGGGACATCGAGGAGCTCTCTGATTATGTAGCCCAGGCAGGTATGACCCTGACCTTGAGCAGTATCCTACCTTCACCTAGAATGATGCCACAATACAGTGATAAGATGATCAGCTTTAATAATTGGCTTAAATTCTGGTGTCATTCAAAGGGATCAATGTCTGTCTGCCTGGGATGACATGCTGGACAAGCCACGCTGCTTCAAGGGATGGCTTGCACCTGTCACCCTGGGCTTCGGATATTGGCAAAGGCTCTTGCCACCCCATAGTGCCTTTTTAGGCAAGGCTCAAATTCTAAACCTACCACCCTAGAACACCAAAAGGAAAAAAACTAAGGGTAATGCTGCTCAATGCCAGAAGTCTCAATCTCAAGATGCACTTTCGAGGCCCTTCTCAATATGGAGAACATCGATGTCTGTGCTGTGACAGAAACCTGGTTCAAGGCTCCTGAGAGCACCCCAGCACTAACAGGTTTCACCTCATATCATGCGTTCTGGCCCCAAAATCCAGACAACACCAAGAAAGGAGGGGGGGTGTCCATATTCATAAAGGACACCCACACCTCAAGGTTGGTGGCAACGCACGATGCATCGGAGACCATCCAGGTGCAATTAACCATAGGCAAGACTGCTCTGAAATTTGTAGCATGTTACAGGCCACCCTCTCAAACTCAGGAACCTCACATGGCCTTCCTGAAAACATTGGAGGATAAATGTATCTCCAAACACCATCATACTAGGTGACTTCAACTACCCTAATATAGACTGGGAACACTACTCAAGCCCGAACACTCAAACCCAAAGATTCCTGGAGTTCATAAACTCAAATACCATGGAACAACTAGTCACCATCCCCACAAGAGGAGAAAACATACTTGATCTCATCATCACGAACATGGGATCAAAATGTTCAACACCGGAAGTATACCCCTCACTGGTGAGATCTGATCATAAACTAATCTCGCTGGAGGTCCTCATCCCGCCCCACCTGAAACAAAAAAGACCACAGTGAAAAACTTCTCAAAGCCGATTTCACACTTCTAAAAACTAGTGTGGTCTCCTTTAAGGCCCCTGAGCCAGTGGTAAACATTACTCAAACCGCTGAATCACTTACAAATGCCTTCTACCAGCACCTACAGGACTGCATGGATCAGGCAATCCCAAACAAAACTAAGACTCTCTGTACCAAAGGCAAGTGTCCAGTCTGGTGGACCCCAGCCATAAACAAGCTCTACAACAAAAGGAGGAAGCTACTACAAGATAGAGCAAAATCCTTGAAGGTAAGACACCTTTGATCATTATAAGTAAAAACTAAGAGCTCTCATAAAATCATCCAAGGCAAATTTTGAGAGAAAAATCGCCAAGGACTCTAAAGAGAATCATAAGGCCTTCTTTAGCTATGTTAGAAACCTAGGAGGAAACTCCCAGATATGCTCAGAATTAGTTCAAAATGATGTGAAAATTACTGAACCTACACACATTGCCAACATACTGGCTGACAGGTTCAGTGCAAACTTCTCCGGTGCCTCCCCGCCAAAAGGAGAGATATCTATTCCCGACGATTGTAGCCCCCCCAACATCCCCCACGCCCAGGTGAGAACTGGCCTCCCTAAGGCAAAAACACAGCATCCATGGGACGGATGGTGTCCCCGGCTGTGTGCTTCATGAACTCAACGAGGAATTAAACCCACAGTTAGGACAGCTGCTTAATCTTAGCCTCACCTCAGGATACGTACCCAAGGAGTGGCGCACGGCGACTGTGGTCCCACTTCATAAGGGCGGTGCCTCCAAAGACCCTGGAAATTACCGCCCCATTAGCTTGACAAGCCTTATCTGCAAAGCCATGGAGAGGATCATAATGGAACTCATAAATAAAGACATAGGGAACTTGCAGACTTTGGATCCAACCCAGTTTGGCTTTGTCAAAGGCAGATCCTGCCTCTTAAACTTGGTTGACTTTTTGAGACAGTCACCAAGGCCATTGATGAGGAAAGGCAGTCCATACAGCCTACCTCGACCTGGCAAAGGCCTTGACACAATACCCCACTCAGGTATCATCGAAAAACTCATCAGCTTGAATGTAAACCCATACATCACAAGATGGGTTGCAAACTGGCTAAGTGACAGAACCCACAGGGTCAGAGTTGCTGGAGCCATGTCAGACTCAAAGCCTGTCACAAGTGGTGTCCCACAGGGCTCAGTCCTGGGTCCACTCTTGTTTGGCATCTACTTTTCTGAAGTACAAGCAAACACAGGAGGGTTATGGCTGACAAAGTTTGCAGATGACTGCAAACTGGGCGCCATAGTCGAAAACACATCTGACACAGATATCCTCCAGAAGGGCCTCACAGAAATGGATAACTGGTGCCAGAGCCATGGCCTGAAGTTAAACGCCCAAAATGCATAGTCATACCCTTGGGAAAAACAAGGTTACCCCTAGCTACCATATAGGTGGCAATCCACTGAGCACAGAAAAAGTCATCAGGGATCTGGGGACCCAGGTTGACAGTAGCCTTTCGTTTGATACTCATGTTGCTAAAGTAGTTAGGAAAACCTTCTATATCGCCCACCTGATCATGAAGGGATTCACATCTAGATCAAGGGAGGTCATCGTCCCCTGTACTCATCACTCATTAGACCTATGATTGAGTACAATGCCCGTTCGAATGTATCTGACCAGACACCTGCTGCAGCTTGAAAGGCCCCAAAAGTTCCTCACCAAAAGGATAAAGGGTCTCAAAAATATGTTTTATGCTGCCCGACTGAAAGAACTTCAGCTCTATTCAGTCTCATACCGCTTGCTCAGAGGTGACCTGTGCCTGACATATAAGGCCATGTCAAACCCAGATTTGATGAATATGCTTCACCTCAAAAAAATCTAGATCCCTCAGAACCACAAGGGCGGGAGACTTAAACCTTGACACGGTTATAAATAGAACGTGCTGGAGGGACAGATTCATCACCCAGAGACTCCCTATGCTGTGGAACAAAATCCCGGTACATGTGAGGCAGAGCACCTCTCTGGCCTTGTTCAAGAGGAATCTTGACCAATGGATGGGAGATTGCAGATATACCCCAGGGATTACTTCAGTGTCACTGCTTGACAAAGGCACAGCAAAATGATAGGCATAGTTTTTATTCAAACTAAAGGGGTGGCGAAAGCCACATAATTATGGGCTAGGCTTATAAATGCCCTTGGGCAGATAGCCTAGTATGAACCTATGAACCTAAGAAAAAAGAAAGGCTAGTAGAAAGGACTGGGTCTCAAACTTAGAACAGAGGTTCCATAACAACCATAAAGTCACTCCAGGAAAAAAGGGAAGGGGGAAGGAGGGTGGGAAGTTGAAGAAGAATGAAAATGGATAAAGCAGGTGCATAGTTATGGTGAGTACATGACTTTAATATCTGATTATGTCATTTTCATTCATTCCTCAAATTATGGGAGAGAGTCCCCAGCTATGTGAACTTTGGGTGGCCCTCAAGGAAGGATATTCTACATTACTGCAGAAACAAAGGCAGCCCTGCTTCTGGAAATCAAATCAAATCCAATTTGTAATGTGCAACAAATGTATCAGCAGTGGACCAAGAAGCTGCAGCAAAAATGTCATCAATTGAAGTCCTAGACCAGAAAATAGATGAAGAGCAATGGACCTGGTGGAGTTCTGGGTAAGGACAGCCCTCACTGACTGTAAACAAACCATATGCAGTTTCTCAGCCACCTGGCTAAGGTTACTTTATAAACAGGTTTACCCAATTTACTGGTGGAGATTGAGACAAACAATTGATCTGTCTTTCTGAAATGTTTTGTTCTAAGAAGATAAAAGCAGAGCTGTCTATGTACATCCAAGAAATGAAGCTTGTATTCACCTTTATTAGTGAAGCTGAGAAAGAAAACAGGCACATTAATGACTCATTTAATATTTGCATCTGAGGCTACTTTGGGGAAGAAGGATGGATTGGTCCGTAAGGTAACTCTATCTTTGTGAATGATCAAATATGGTGATTTGGAAAAGAAAGCCTGGAGCATGGATACTGATCTCTCTCTGGTGTAACAGACACTGGAAAAGTAGTTTTCCAACATAAAATATTTAAGTCGGATCTAGCCAATTGTTCAAAATAACTCTGAGTGAAAATTTGTAGCACAATTGTTAAATCCCAGTGTGGGTTAGGGCCCTTCACTAGCAGCCTAAGCACAAAGGTACCTTTAAGGAAAGCCTTACACAATTTTGATGAAGCTAAAGAGGAAGAATTTTTCACTTGAATAAAATTTAGATATTGCTGTCAACTGCACTTTGATATATGAGAAACTAGCCCATTCTTAAAAAACAGATGCTTAAAACTCCAGGACAGCAGACACAGGGGCAGTGTAGAGGTCTAGTTCCCTCTGGAGAGCTCAAACAGAGAACCTCTTCCATTTGCTGTTGTAGGTCTTCCTGGTAGAGGCCTTCTGGGCTGACAGTAATATCTATCACAGCAGGGAGGAAAGCTTGGGCTGTCTAACCATCAGTGGAATTGGAGAAACTATACAGTCAACTTGGGGCCTGTAATGCCTGGGTAATCCATCTCCAAGGGATGAGAGAGAAGGTCTGGGATGGAGTGCAGTATCTGGGGTGGAATAGAAGGTGAGACCAAAGGAAAGGGAACCATGCTTGGTGAGGCCAAAGATGGGGCAATGAGGATAAAAGTGCTCTTCAACCAAAGTGTCTTCTGTAAAAGAATTGGGCATTAGAGGTATCCAGGTTAAGCAAAAAGGAGACTGGAGGGCCAAATATGGACTAGGGCATCTCTCCTTGACTTCCCCCAGAGGGGAGATCAGGGCAAATAACCTGATGCATTTGTTGTGGGAAGGTGCAAACCGATCACAGCAAGGTTGACCCCATCAATGGAAAATCCTCTCTGCCACTGATTGAGAGACCACTCATGAGGCATCAGAATGGACCTGCTGAGTTTGTCTACTACCATGTTGAATTTTCCTGGGATGTGCATTGCCATAAGAAATCAGTTGGAGGAGATTGTCCACCGTAACACTCTCATTGTCTCTCAAGAAAGAGCATAAGATCAGGCTTCCCCTGCTTGTTGACATGTTGTTGGTTTAAACTGCAATCATCCTGAAAGGAAGGGTGTCCTGGAAGATCTGAAATGCTAGGAGGACCACCTTTATGTCTAGGATATTGATGTGCAAATTGATCTCTTCTGGGGACCAAATACCTTGGACTATCCTTCCTAAGAAAAGCTCCCCACCCCAACTGGGAGGTGTCCATAGTTAAAATGGCTACTGTGGGTGGAAAGACAAGAGGGCAGCCTTGAGAAACTTCATCTGACTGAATCCACCAATGCAGACGGTCTTTGCATACTGCTATGAGTTTGAATGATGAAGACAAGAGATAGTGAAGAATTGACCACTAAATGAACAGCTAAAGTCCCTTGAAGAATATGCATATAAAAGCAAACCATAGGAAACAAGGTTATGGCTGCTGCCTTTGAACCTGAAGTCTGAAGAATTAACCTAAATGGAGGAGAAGGATGAGAGACAGCTTGTTTTACTTGACACCTGATGGTCTGTACTCTGTTCAGTGGAAGGGACACTATCTGACTGTGTCCAAATGAGCACTGATGAATTCCATGCTCTGAACAGGTTAAATCTGTGATTTGTAAAAGTTGAGTCTGATGCCTAGGGATTTACATAACTGGAGCAAGTAGTCCCCGGATTTTTTGAGGAGATGCCTCATTGGGGTGGTGAGGAGCCAGTCATCTAGATATGGAAGCACTCTGAATCGCAGCAGTCTCAGGTAAGCTGCTACCACTGCCATACATTTGGTAAACACTCTGGGGGCTGTCATGAGACCGAAGGGTAGGGCTCTGAATTGATAGTGACTGGCCACAGCCAAAAGCACAATTATCTTCCAGAGCATCTGTTCACCTTGATATGATACTACGTGTCCTGAAGATTAATGGAGCACATCCAATCTTCCTTTCTCAGAAATATCAGAATAGGCTGAACCATGACCACTTGGAACTCTGAATTCTCTAAAAACTGATTCAGTTTGCTGAGGTCCAGAATTGGTCTCAGGTACCCTGTTTTCTTTGTCACTAAAAATAATCTAGAGTAAGTTCTGAATCCTTTCTGGCCTAGTGAGATCTCCTGGATGACTCTTTTGTCTAGCAGCTTTTGAATTTCTAGAGCTGCTGCCTCTGTGTGACTGGGTGGAATGCTTGGTAGAGTTTTCCTTTTGTTTGGGGGAATCTTTGGATATGATTTTACACACCCAAAAATCTTTTGTGATTGATGCCCAGGTGTCTGGGTGCAGAGACAAGTGCCCCCAATTGCTTCCAGAAATGAGCAGGTGGGCAATTGTTCAGGAGCACTGAAAGGGTTTGTCTGCGAAGGTGTCTCAGAAACCCTGGTTTTGTGAGTCTCCTCTGCTGCAAGGATGGTGTCTTCCATTGGAACTTACTCCCTCTGCCTCTGGGGGAGGCATGTTCTAGTGAGTCTTGAAAGGACCATGTGACTTACGGAACCACAGTGTTCTTCCTTCTCACCAATTTCTGGTAAAGGATCTTTGAGAGGTAGAAAAACAGATCCCCATGGTGGACAAGGTCTTCCTATTCTGCTCACTCAGGAAAGCATTTACTTAACAGTGGGGCCAAATAAGGACACTCCATCAAAAGCAGCACAAATAAATGAAGACTTGAAGGGCTCTACAAAGTCGTACAAACACATCCAGGAATATCACATTAGGGCTATGCCTGAACCCACCACCTGTGAGGTTCCCTAAGCAGCATGAGAAATTAACCTCATGGACACATTAGATATGGATTAAAGGATGGCCATCTGTGAAGAAAGCTTTTTGTGTTCCTCCACAGACATAGACCCTAAAAGGGTTTTGGAATGCTCTTTAGTCAAATCCCTTTGTAGCCTGGTAAAATGTGTCAAGTAGTTCAGTGACTGTAAGGCAAAGGTTGCACTTAAATGCACTTTTTGAATCTGTCCAGTGCCCTGGGCTCCCTGTTAGGAGAATGGACAGAGGAGTTCTGCTCTGCCAGCTATTTCTTGGTGGCTGTCACACAACCATGGCATCAATGGGGACCCCCTTGCTTCAGTGAGGCCTGCTCTTAGGAGGAGCAAGAAACTTAGTATGGTGAGGAATGGGTCCTACAGTATTCGGTTACTTCCATGCCCATCTAGAGACTAGATCTATAAGCTATAAGGTTCTCTTCCAGGGAACCGCCTCAATGGGATGGTCTGGTGAGGTGCCCAAAGAGAGGGGAATGTCTGGATGCTTGAATAAGCCAGCTGTCCTTGTGGGATAGGTCTGCAAGAACAGAGTTCAGAACTTAGGGTGTCAGGGCTGTATGATCTGAAGAAAGTGTAGTTATGTCTCTTGGACAACAGAATACTCTCTCCACCACCTCAAAGGCAGAAGGATGTGAGAAGCTGTAGCAGGCCACACTGGAGCCAAAACCCCAGATGCTACCATGTCCCAACTCCTGCCCCAATCTCTGTCTCGGGGGGGTTGGACCTGAGCTGTCCAACACCAAAGCCCCAAGGGGCAGGAGCCCCTGAACCTGGCACTGACACATCAGCTCTGAGACTCATCCTGTTCCAAGGGGATCAGCATCGGACAAGTCAGGAATGCAGCTGGAGTCCCAAGACCTAGTTGTCTTCACATCTGACACAGACACTGTCTGGGTTCTTAGATCTGAGGGCTCCAAAATTGCTGGTTGGATTATAGATGGAGAAATCACAGTGTGGAAAACAGAAGGGAGGCTCATGGATCTGATGGGAGATGGAGCCAGGATAACCCCCATCTGAATCTGAGTTCTGAGGAGCTTCCTTATCATCCTATGCACATTGGCTTCAGAAAGGTTTCTGAAGGACCGGATGGAGGAAGGAGTAGACTGGGGCTGAAACTCTCTCTTTGGGGTCTCTTGGAGGAAGGGAGAATGGAACCGAGAAGAAAAAGGCTCTGGAGAGTCTGGGGGACTCGGTCCTCTGAGATTTGGTAAGCATTGGCTACGAGGGTGTCAGATCTAAATTTTTTCTTAATTTGACAGGTGGCTCTGAAATTTGAGCTGATTTAAGATAGCAGGTGAGAGACTGCTTCCTGGATTCCTTGGCCTCTGAAGAGGGTTTCTTTGTAGGGGGTTGAGCCCCAGAAGCAGGAACTGAGAGACAGGAAGAAGAAGAGGAAGGTAATAGATCCTTTAGGATTAATTTGTTACATTGGTTGCTAAAAAAAAAAAATTTGCACTTCATCTGCCTTTACTGTATTTGTGTTTCTTCCTACTTTATTACCTTATTTTGCTTTTGCCTCTTTTAAAAGTACTCAATTAAAGTTATTCTGCTGCCTTTATTACTGCTTGTTAGTAGCCTGATTAAACTGTAACTTATTCTAAGGCCCTTGGTTTAAGCACTTGGGCTTCAAACCAGTTGTTTTACATTAAGAAGGTTTGTTTTCTGCACTGCTGTGGCAGGACAGGTAGCTTACATCCTTTTAGGTTGGGAACTGCTAATTGAAGGCTCAGTGTCTGTTATTCTAAAAGTGTATTAGTTCTAGGTTAAGGACTTGGGCTTCAGGCCAGTTATTTTACATTAAGAAGGTTTGTGGTCTGCACTCTTGTGGGAGGAGAGGGTAGATTCTGCCCTTCTGAGCTGGGAATTTCTGGTTAAAGGCTTATTGCGCATGCTTACTTGAACTGTTTCTTTCTGAAATTGGTATGCCTTGTTTGCTGTAGCATAGACTAGATTCAGGCCGGCTGGATCTAGCTTTGTTTGTATGACTTGTGCACTGACCCAGGCCGTCTTTTTTGTAGAAGGTTTCTCTGTACTCTAGTGGCAGGACTGTGCAGTTAGAACTTGTCTGATTGAAGACTGCTGAAACAGGGCTCAGTTTTAAGCTTTTTAACTGGTTAATTGGGTAAAGTGTTGTTTTGATTGTATCTGCTCTATTTTCTGGGGAAAAATATATATATATATATAATTGTTTCTCGCCTTTCTGAACTAGTATAGTCTAGTTTTCATGTTATTGCTGAATCCAGGGTTGTGTTACAAGTTTCTGTGTTGCCATACCTTACTAGGATAGAAAGAAGTTTCTCTGTTCACCTGTGAGAGAGGGGAGCTTTGAGCAGGCTATCTGTCCCTGGAGGAGTGGTTTCAGCCCAGAAGTTAGTAGTTTATTGGCCATTTTGGGCTAATTTCTATCTCTTTCACTTCCCTGCTATAAAAACCTCATTTGCACAGTTTTTACACTTGTATTCCACTCAGCAAGTGCCTTCCAGGTGTTCTGCAGAGTCTACAGCAGCAGAGAGACAAAAGAGTGACTTTGGAGTGATTAAGTATCACTTTTCTGCTTTTCTTGCTGTCTTAACTAATTCCGCCTAAAACGTCAGTTTTTTTTTTTTTTTTTAGCAAATCTATGATTTAAAAAGTTTGCTATTGTATACAACTCTGCACAGCTCCTCATGGTGTCCTGCAGAGTGATACAGGTAACAGACAGACCCAAGAGAGAATTTTCCAGATTTAAGTATTTTTTCTCTGCTTTTTTGCTCGGACTGCCTTTTCCCGCGCCTTTTCCCGCCTAAAAAGTAAATTTCTAACTGATCTGTGCTTTAAAAAGTTTAAAATTGCATTTGCCTTCTGATTTTTACAGCTTTTGCACTTGTTTAATATCAATTTAAGTAATTTTTGTACTGTATAACTGTTGCAGGCTACACACTAAAGTGTGCTAGCCTGTTTATAGCATTTACAGTATTTTCTGTATGTTTTTCTGCTGTTTCCTGAAAAAAAAAATCTCTTTTCCCGCCTTTGCTAAACTGATTAGTCCAGATTTCAGGTTTTGCTGAATTCCGGACTGTGGTACAGTTTCCTGTGTTGCCCATATCCTTACTTGGATAGGAGGAAGCTTCTCTGTTCACCAGTGAGAGTGGGGAGCTTTGAGCAGCCTATCTGTCCCTGAAGCAGTGGTCTCAGCCCTGAAACTAGTAGCTTATTGGCTGTTTTGGGTCAATTCCTATCTCTTTCAGTTTCCCTGCTTTAAAACCCGCATTTGCATGGTGTGCGCCAGTATACAACTCCACACAGCTCCTTGTGGTATCCTGCAGAGTGATACAGGCAACAGAGACCCAAGAGAGACTTTTCCAGATTTAAGTATTTTTTCCTCTGTTTTTTTTTTTTGCTCCGACTTCCATTTCCTGCCTAAAATCGAATTTCTAACTGATCTGTGCTTTAAAAAGTTTGAATTGCATTTGCCTTCTGCTTTTTACAGTTTTTGCACTTGTTTTATGTCAATTTAAGTCATTTTTGTATTGTATAACTGTTGTAGGCTACACACCAAAGTGCACTAGCCTGTTTATTTATTTATTTTATTTTATTTTGCAGTTTATTTGCAGTTGGTTTACCAGGATAGTCCACTGGGCCAAAATGAACCCGTTTTCAATGGAGTCCTAGGGAGAAAAGCTCCAAAAACAAAAACAGACAAACAAACTAACTAGGTACATACAATAGGTTACAAATGATAAATTATACAAATGAAGGATACAAGCATATCATTACAAAATTCAGGGAACATTTCAAAAAATACAGTCGAGTGATGATAATTTGAAGTGTTTTAGGCTGTGATAAGTAATATTGCATAAAGATCCAGAGTAGTTATTATGCAATGAGTGTAATTCTACAGGTACAGTCAAATATAGTCTTTGCAGATACCATGGAAAAAAAAATGTGAGTTATGGGGAATTAAATAGGAAAAATACTGGAGTAACATGAGAGAGAAAGGATGGTGGAAATTGTCATTATTAGTTATGAGGGGTGGGAGCAAGAACATTCCCACTGGGACATTAGATGTATGTGAAGAGATTTTTTGAACATATAATGGTTAGAGGTGGTGTGAATGGATGGTGGTAGTGAGTTCCAAAGGTGAGCTAGGTTATAGGATAGTAAGTTTTTGCCTGGGGACGAGTTGGTTTGTGCACTTCTAATAGGTTTTGATTATTTGACCTTAAAACTCTATCAGGTAGGTGCATCTTAAAGGCAGAAGTCAGGGAGGGACAAAGAGAGGGGTTGAAAATGAGCTTGTGGGCTAGAGTTAGCTGAGTATAGCAGAGATGATTGGGTAGTTCTAGCCAATTAAGTTTTTGGAGAGAAGAACAGTGGTGGGTGGAGGACCTGTGGCTGTTAGCGAACTTGGCGATTTTGTTGTAGCAAGAGGAAAGTTGTTTTTTTAGAGAGGACTGGAGATTAGTTAGGAGTGGTGCTCCATAAAGGAGGGAGGAGATAAGAAATGAAGAAGAGAGAGTGAGTTTAGAGGTGCTCGTAAGGTACTGATTTTGTCGGTAGAGCATACCAAGTTTTTGATGTTTTTTTTTTATATTTAGTTGTAGATGGGAGTGGAAATTAAGCTGGTTGTCAATTTGGACACCAAGCAACTTGGTTTCTGACACCATTTCCAGAAATGAGTTATTTTGACTAGTAATCAAGAAAGTGTTTATATCGAAGGGAGTAGCTTTAGAGGGGGTAAAAACCATTAGTTTTGTTTTGGAAGCATTGAGTGCTAGGTGGTTTATTTTCATCCATTGCTCAGTGATTGAAAAAGCTTCCTGTGTAAGCTTTAGGAGCGTAGGGGTAGATGTGGCAGAGCAGATAATGGTAGAATCATCTGCATATTGGATGATATGTGAGAATGGAATAGAATTGCGGAAATCATTTATAAATATATTGAAAAGAAGGGGACCTAGTATGGAGCCTTGGGGAACCCCGGTGGGGGTACTAAGAAAAGAGGAGGTTGCCTTTTTCCATTTTACAGCTTGGTATCTATTAGATAAGTAGCTGGAGAACCAGTTCAGAGAGGAAGGAGATAGGTTAAGTTTTGTGAGTTTAGTTAAGAGCAGGCTGTGTGAGATAGTGTCAAAGGCCTTAGAGAGGTCAAGTAGTAGGGTCGAAACAATTTGGCCAGAGTCCCGTGCTTTATTTACAGTTTCAAGATAGGAGAGGAGGGCTGTCATGGTGCTATGATTTGGCCTGAATCCATGTTGTGTAGGAGTTAGAAGGTTATTATCTAAGAGATGTGGTAAGAGTTGGAGTTGGACACACTTTTCTAGAAGTTTAGAAATGGGGGACAGGATAGCAATGGGTCGGAAGTTGTTGATATTACAATTGTTGCCACCTTTATGCAGAGGTATGATAAAGGCTTGTTTCCAGATTTGGGGTATTGTACATTCCTGGATGGAGCGGTTGATTAGAATGCTTATGGTTTAGGCAATTGCTTCAGCAGCTATGCTTAGAAAGTAAGAAGGGATGTTATCAGGTGCATTAGCATTTACAGTGTTTTCTGTGTGTTTTTCTGCCGTTTCCTGAAAAAAACAAAAACAAAAAAATTCTCTTTTCCCACCTCTGCTGAACTAGATTAGTCCAGATTTCAGGTTTTGCTGAATTCCGGACTGTGGTATAGTTGCCCATATCCTTACTTGGATAGGAGGAAGCTTCTCTGTTCACCAGTGAGAGTGGGGAGCTTTGAACAGTCTATCTGTCCCTGGAGGAGTGGTCTGAGCCCTGAAACTAGTAGCTTATTGGCCATTTTGTGTCAATTCCTATCTCTTTCAGTTTCCCTGCTTTAAAACCCGCATTTGCATAGTTTTGCGCCAGTATACAACTCTGCACAGCTCCTCGTGGTGTCCTGCAGAGTGATACAGGCAACAGAGAGACCCAAGGGAGACTTTTCCAGATTTAAGTATATTTTCTCTGTTTTTTGCACCGACTGCCTTTTCCTGCCTAAAAAGTGAATTTCTAACTGATCAGTGCTTCAAAAAGTTTAAATTGCATTTGCCTTCTGCTTTTTACAGTTTTTGCACTTGTTTTATATCAATTTAAGTTGTTTTTGTATTGTATAACTGTTGTAGGCTACACACTAAAGTGTGTTAGCCTTTTTATAGCATTTACAGTGTTTTCTGTGTGCTTTTCTGCTGTTTCCTTAAAAACAAACAAACAAAAAAAAAAAATTCTCTTTTCCCACCTTTGCTGAACTAGATTAGTCTGGATTTCAGGTTTTGCTGAATTCCAGACTGTGGTATAGTTTCCTGTGTTGCCCATATCCTTACTTGGATAGGAGGAAGCTTCTCTGTTCACCAGTGAGAGTGGGGAGCTTTAAGCAGCCTATCTGTCCCTGGAGGAGTGGTCTCAGCCCTGAAACTAGTAGCTTATTCTCCGTTTTGGATCAATTCCTATCTCTTTCAGTTTCCCTGCTTTAAAACCTGCATTTGCATGGTTTTGCACCAGTATACAACTCCGCACAGCTCCTCGTGGTGTCCTGCAGAGTGATACAGGCAACAGAGAGACCCAAGAGAGACCTTTCCAGATTTAAGTATTTTTTCTTTCTTTTTGCTCCGACTGCCTTTTCCCGCCTAAAAAGTGAATGTCTAACTGATCTGTGCTTTAAAAATTTCAAATTGTATTTGCCTTCTGCTTTTTACAGTTTTTGCACTTGTTTTATATCAATTTAAGTCATTTTTGTGTTGTATAACTGTTGTAGGCTAAACACTAAAGTGCACTAGCCTGTTTACAGCATTTACAGTATTTTCTGTGTGTTTTTCTGCTGTTTCCTGAAAAAAAAAAAAAAAATTCTCTTTTCCCACCTTTGCTGAACTAGATTAGTCCGGATTTCAGGCTTTGTTGGAATTTGGACTGTGGTATAGTTTCCTGTGTTGCCCATATCCTTACTTGGATAGGAGGAAGCTTCTCTGTTCAGCAGTGAGAGTGGGGAGCTCAGAGCAGCCTATCTGTCCCTGGAGGAGTGGTCTCAGCCCTGAAACTAGTAGCTTATTGGCCACTCTGGGTCAATTCCTATTTCTTTCAGTTTCCCTGCTTTAGAACCCGCATTTCTGCGGTTTTGCACGATTTTGCGCATAGCGCAGCATCGGGCAGCGCCGCTTAAACTGGTTTAAACTATTAGTAACCAAAAATCCAATGTCCACCAACAGACCAAAAATTAATCAATGCTGCTCCGACACAATGAAGGCTGTCCAGTCACCAGAATCAAAAACTGTCTATATTATTCCAAATACGACTACGGAGTTATGAAAATAAAATGAATATTTATTGTTACATTTAAATACAAAATTAATAAAAATCAGATAAACGAACACTATTAATAAAGTAACGGACTTAGCGCTTTCATCTCCATACTGAGACTTCTTCAGAATCCAGTTACCATATAAATTACCATCCTTTTATAACCAGTAATTATCACTCATTGGTCTACTAAAATTGACATCATTAATTGTATAATTGTTTTACATACTACACATTCTTAGTGAGGCTAGCTAAATGCTCAAACTACCAAAAAACACTAAAAACTGTAAATACTGAACCATACTGCCAATTCAAATACTTAGATATTACTATGAAATGTCTTGTCATGTAATTGTGCTAACAAAAAATAGAAAATAAACAACAATGCAAAAAATATATGTTGCCTAAAAATCTTGCAAACCCTAGTAACATAAATCCTGTTACTATCATAAAATGCCACAGTCACTGCAAATAGATTGTTACAGAAAATACATATTTCTTATATAATAAATAATGAGAATATAAATATTTCTAAAATTCAAAAATATTAATATTAAATAATAAATAAATATATATTACATAAATTGTATCCTATTGTGAAAAATAAACTTTGTCTAAAACTTAGTAAAATTATATAACAAAATTCATGTTAAAAATCATTATAAAAGTGTTTCCTTATTATTTTCTGCTTCCTAATCTATATGTCACTTGTGTCTCTTGGGATCCATTGCCAATAATTTTAATGCTGGACTAATAGAAATGTGGTAATTGAGTCCTTTACTACCACAAGCATCTAACCTAAGTTGCCAGATCATTTCTTTGTATTCTAAACGTGTCTCCCAGTCCCCTCCTCTTTCTGGATATGCAATTTCTTCCAATACCCAGAACTTAAAGTCAGCTTGTTTGCATGTCAAAGCATGTCTAAATAGTGCATTATTGTCATTACGTTTATTGATATCCCTCATATGTTCATATATTCTAGATCTGAGGTGGCGTTCAGTTTTCCCAATATAATAGCATTCACAAGCTTTGCAGAATACTAAATACACCACCCCTTTAGAATAACAGCTATAATATTTCTTGGCTTTAAGTGTAACCTGCAAACTGGGAATTTTGACCTCCTTCAGTCCAGCAATATAACAACATTGTGCACATCTACCACATGCAAAACTCCCATGTTTTTAGTGCTTCCACCCCAAGTAATTTTGTCCCTCTCAATAATGTTCTTGATGTTCCTGTTTCTTCTAAAACTGAATTTTATGCTATTTTGGAAGACATCCGTTCTGACTGCCATGTTTCTAAACATTTCCCATGTGTCATGTATACTTTTTTCAACCATCTTATACCCTGGTGATAAGTAAAGGTCAAATATGGTGTGACCCCTACTCTAGTTCCCTCCTGTGTATTCAAGCTGTTGTTCATGCAATTCACATTATTTACATTTTGGTTGTTGAAGGCAATGTTTGCATTGTTAACTTTAAAAACAAATACACCATCTTTGACCAATAATGAAGTATATTTACTACCTCTTCCTGCCATTACATATTCCTTAATAGGGCTAATAAATTATACGGGATACCCTCTGTCTAAAAACATATGTTCTATATTATTGATTTCATTTAAAAATTCTACCTCATCTGAAATCATTCTGGCCATCCTAATCATCTGTCCCTTGACAATATTCTTTTTTAGTTGATAGGGGTGGTCACTGTTAAAATGCAAATATGCATTAGAATAATGTTCTTTTCTAAAAATATTTGACTTATAGCACTTGTTGCCATAATCTTTGCTCAGTTTTATATCCAAGTAATGAATTTAGTTTCTCCCAATTTCATAGGTAAATTGCAAAAATGAACTTGTATGATTAATGTAATGAATAAATTCCTTCACCTTATCATACGGCCCAGTCCATAGGACAAAAATGTCATCCAAAAAACGGAGATATTGGCCGATATTTTGACTATATGCAGAATTTAGAACATATTTATTTTCCCAAAATAGCATTACTATATTGGCAAATGCTGGAGCACAAGCAGAACCCATGGCAACCCCATCTTTCTGGTGATAATAATCACCCTCAAAATACATGTAATTATACTTTAAAACCAGTTCCATACTTTCTAAAACTATTCTAAATTCCTCAGCTGTTAAAATATTCATTTCCTGTAGCATATTCTCAAACCATTCTAAACCTAAAACTTGGGAAATAACAGAAAACAAGTCCTTCACATCGATAGTGATAAAGATAATTTTATCCATATAAATACTTTTCCCAACTTTTTGCAAAAAATCCCATGAGTCTATTAAAATATGATCATATTTATTATAGAATTTTTTAACCTTAGTGTCTACATAAATTGCCAACGTTTGTGTTTTAGATCCTTGGGAAGACACAATAGGCCTCAATGGGGGGTTAAGTAAAGATTTATGGGTTTTGGGTATACCAAAAATAACAGGTATCACAGGTTTTGGAACTTTTAAAAAATTATATAGTTCAATGTCTATCATTCCTGTAAGAAGATTATCCTCTAAAACTAAATCAATTTTCCTATATGAAATATTGATTTCATTTCTAGTAACCAAGCCGTAATGTTCTTCGTTGTCCAGAATGTCTTTCATACTCTTAATGTAATCCCATTTGTCCATTACCACCACCCCTCCCCCCTTATCAGGCTTCATTATTCGTATCTTATCATTGTTGCTCAAATTTTTTAATAGGTTGGTCTCAGCCGTAGTCAGATTGTTCCTCATTTTACTTCCTTTCCTGTATTCATTACGAACTTTGTTAATAACACATTTTTCAAAGTTCAAGATTTCATGCTGAAGCCGGGGGTTGTAAGTATTGCATCTAGTTAAACATTCCACTCTATCCTGTACTACTCTATCTTTATACATATGTTGAAAATTCAATTTATGTGTGAACATTTTAATATCCAATATTATATTCTCTATTTTAGGCTTGTTAACAGGAACAAATGTAAAACCTTTTATAAATAAGTAAAAAAAATCCTCACTGATAACCATATCAGTGTAATTGAAAATGTTAAAATTGTTAAAAGTATTAAGTATAGTAACCTGCTGTCCCTGTTCTACTAAAGTGCACCCCCCATTCACATCTTCCATAACATCATTGTCCAACATTGTTCCGGGGTCCCCTATCTGTATGTTCTCCCCATCTGCTGTACACTGTTGGTCATTGTGGCCTGCACATAGGAGGGTTGCTGAGTCCGATTCCTCAGCCTCTCTGACCTCCTCGGCTCCTCCATCTCTGAAGGGATCTGTGTTCTATCAATGTTTGTATCACCATCAACATGGGGAAATTGTTCGTGTCTATAATAACCATATTCCTGTGGGCCTTGATTCCTATGTCTGTCCCATCCTATTCCCCCTTTTCTGTAATTCCTGCTATCTCCATTTTGTTTGTGTTGATAAGGTGCCCTCTTCTGCCCAAAACTTTTGTTTTTTGTTTCACCCGAATAGGCAAAACCCTTTTCATATACATATATATCCCTTTCTAACTTTTTTAATTTTCTATTAATGTTGGTATTAGTAACAAAATCAATATCATGCAAAACCCTAAAATAAACTTGTTTATATTCCTCTACTGGAAATAACAAATCTGTACTAATTTCATTGCACAAATTATCTATCTCTTTCTTATTAAATTCCATAATTTCAGTATTCCGTTTTATCATTAATTTCAGCATAGCTAGTCCACAATCATTCAATATATCACAAACACATTGAAAAAACTTTTTGTCCTCATTAGCGTTATTTGGAAACTTATTTAGTCTTAAACCTTTTGGTACTATATTTTGCTTAATACATTTGTCGAAGTACCAATTTTCAGTTGCAAGGGATTTATATTTGGTTAACAAAGTTTTAAACATCTTACATTTGTCCTTGTAAGTCATCCCCTTCCCGTTGTGGTTCTGTTTACCAGATGCGTTAGTTTGAAAAGATTTGTTTAACCATGTATTAAAGTCTATATCCTTGTAGGAATCTATAACTTGTTGGCTAGTTGTTTCTTCATTAAACTCCAAATTTGGTTCGTTTCTGCCATAAACCCTCCGATTACCACGGTTCGACCCAGACCGTCCTCCTGCTGTTGACACATCGCGCCCTTCTGATGTCACTCCAGCAACCGCATTCCCTCTTGGGCTGCTCTGCGCACATGGGATGTCGTAGGCGGAACTACTAGGTGTACCATCACTTTGAGAATGGGTCTGTATGACCCTCAGTAGTTCATTTAACATGACACTATTATCCATTGGCCTGGTAGGACTCCTCGTAGCCGGAACGGTGATAATTGACAACTAGTAACCAAAAATCCAATGTCCACCAACAGACCAAAAATTAATCAACGCAACTCCGACACAATGAAGGCTGCCCAATCACCAGAATCAAAAACTGTCTATATTATTCCAAATACGACTACGGAGTTATGAAAATAAAATGAATATTTATTGTTACATTTAAATACAAAATTAATAAAAATCAGATAAACGAACACTATTAATAAAGTAGCGGACTTAGCTCTTTCATTTCCATACTGAGACTTCTTCAGAATCCAGTTACCATATAAATTACCATCCTTTTATAACCAGTAATTATCACTCATTGGTCTACTAAAATTGACATCATAAATTGTATAATTGTTTTACATACTACACATTCTTAGTGAGGCTAGCTAAATGCTCAAACTACCAAAAAACACTAAAAACTGTAAATACTGAACCATACTGCCAATTCAAATACTTAGATATTACTATGAAATGTCTTGTCATGTAATTGTGCTAACAAAAAATAGAAAATAAACAACAATGCAAAAAATATATATTGCCTAAAAAATCTTGCAAACCCTAGTAACATAAATCCTGTTAGTATCATAAAATGCCACAGTCACTGCAACTAGATTGTTATAGAAAATACATATTTCTTATATAATAAATAATGAGAATATAAATATTTCTAAAATTCAAAAATATTAATATTAAATAATAAATAAATATATATTACATAAATTGTATCATATTGTGAAAAATAAACAGTCTAAAACTTGGTAGAATTATATAACAAAATTCATGTTAAAAATTATAAAAGTGTTTCCTTATTATTTACTGCTTCCTATTCTATATGTCACTTGTGTCTCTTGGGATCCATTGCCAATAATTTTAATGCTGGACTAATAGAAATGTGGTCATTGAGTCCCTTACTACCACAAGCATCTATCCTAAGTTGCCAGATCATTTCTTTGTATTCTAAACGTGTCTCCCAGTCCCCTCCTCTTTCTGGATATGCAATTTCTTCCAATACCCAGAACTTAAAGTCAGCTTGTTTGCATGTGAAAGCATGTCTAAATAGTGCATTATTGTCATTACATTTATTGATATCCCTCATATGTTCATATATTCTAGATCTGAGGTGGCGTTCAGTTTTCTCAATATAATAGCATTCGCAAGCTTTGCTTAATACTAAATACACAAAATAAGGTGAAGGAATTTATTCATTACATTAATCATACAAGTTCATTTTTGCAATTTACCTATGAAATTGGGAGAAACGAAATTCATTACTTGGATATAAAACTGAGCAAAGATTATGGCAACAAGTGCTATAAGTCAAATATTTTTAGAAAAGAACATTATTCTAATGCATATTTGCATTTTAACAGTGACCACCCCTATCAACTAAAAAAGAATATTGTCAAGGGACAGATGATTAGGATGGCCAGAATGATTTCAGATGAGGTAGAATTTTTAAATGAAATCAATAATATAGAAAATATGTTTTTAGACAGAGGATATCCCGTAGAATTTATTAGCCCTATTAAGGAATATGTAATGGCAGGAAGAGGTAGTAAATATACTCCATTATTGGTCAAAGATGGTGTATTTGTTTTTAAAGTTAACAATGCAAACATTGCCTTCAACAACCAAAATGTAAATAATGTGAATTGCACCAACAGCAGCTTGAATACACAGGAGGGAACTAGGCTAGGGATCACACCATATTTGACCTTTACTTATCACCAGGGTATAAGATGGTTGAAAAAAAGCATACATGACACATGGGAAATGTTTAGAAACATGGTAGTCAGAACGGATGTCTTCCAAAATAGCATAAAATTCAGTTTTAGAAGAAACATTATTGAGAGGGACAAAATTACTTGGAGTGGAAGCACTAAAAAACATGGGAGTTTTGCATGTGGTAGATGTGCACAATGTTGTTAGATTGCTGGACTGAAGGAGGTCAAAATTCCCAGTTTGCAGGTTACACTTAAAGCCAAGAAATATTATAGCTGTTATTCTAAAGGGGTGGTGTATTTTGTATTCTGCAAAGCTTGCGAATGCTATTATATTGGGAAAACTGAACGCCACCTCAGATCTAGAATATATGAACATATGAGGGATATCAATAAACGTAATGACAATAATGCACTATTTAGACATGCTTTGACATGCAAACAAGCTGACTTTAAGTTCTGGGTATTGGAAGAAATTTCATATCCAGAAAGCGGAGGGGACTGGGAGACACGTTTAGAATACAAAGAAATGACCTGGCAACTTAGGTTAGATGCTTGTGGTAGTAAGGGACTCAATGACCACATTTCTATTAGTCCAGCATTAAAATTATTGGCAATGGATCCCAAGAGACACAAGTGACATATAGAATAGGAAGCAGAAAATAATAAGGAAACACTTTTATAATGATTTATAACATTAATTTTATTATATAATTTTACGAAGTTTTAGACAAAGTTTATTTTTCACAATAGGATACAATTTATGTAATATATATTTATTTATTATTTAATACTATTATTTTTGAATTTTAGAAATAATATTTATATTCTCATTATTTATTATGTAAGAAATATGTATTTTCTGTAACAATCTATTTGCAGTGACTGTGGCATTTTATGATAGTAACAGGATTTATGTTACTAGGGTTTGCAAGATTTTTTAGGCAACATATATTTTTTGCATTGTTGTTTATTTTCTATTTTTTGTTAGCACAATTACATGACAAGACATTTCATAGTAATATCTAAGTATTTGAATTGGCAGTATGGTACAGTATTTACAGTTTTTAGTGTTTTTTGGTAGTTTGAGCATTTATGTGCTGTCAGTGTTGTTGCATATATACAATTGACATGCTTCGTTTTATATATACATTTCAGCTATACTATATTTAACAAGAGGCATGTGAGTAGATAGTCAGCCTAAGTAACTTCACTATGTTTTGTTAGAAATCATTAAATACAGATGGTAAACATGAAAACAGCATTCGTTGGTATACTACAATGAGAACTGAACCTAAGAGCACAATATCACTTTAAATACTAATATTTTAATTAATTGATTGCTTTGATACAATTGTATAATTGTCTTAATTAAATTAATTGAGATTTGGTTTTAACTATAAAAGAGAGAGTCAGAATTGTTATAATTTAGATCTGATGAAGCGTGCATGAGGCACGTGAAAGCGCTCATCTCTTGTTTTATCGAAAATAAAAAATTTGGATTATATAACAACAAGGACGTTGATTTTTTCGTGGTGACTTCAACAGTATATTCTACATTGATTAGTTTGAGCATTTAGCTAGCCTCACTAAGAATGTGTAGTATGTAAAACAATTATACAATTAATGATGTCAATTTTAGTAGACCAATGAGTGATAATTACTGGTTATAAAAGGATGGTAATTTGTATGGTAACTGGATTCTGAAGAAATCTCAGTATGGAGATAAAAGCGCTAAGTCCGTTACTTTATTAATAGTGTTCGTTTATCTGATTTTTATTCATTTTGTATTTAAATGTAACAGTAAATATTCATTTTATTTTCATAACTCTGTAGTCGTATTTGGAATAATATAGACAGTTTTTGATTCTGGTGATTGGGCAGCCTTCATTGTGTCGGAGCAGCGTTGATTAATTTTTGGACTGTTGGTGGACATTGGATTTTTGGTTACTAGTTGTCAATTATTGCCGTTCCGGCTACGAGGAGTCCTACCAGGCCAATGGATAATAGTGTCATGTTAGTCGAACTACTGAGGGTCATACAGACCCATTCTCAAAGTGATGGTACACCTAGTAGTTCCACCCACGACATCCCATGTGCGCAGAGTAGCCCAAGAGGGAATGTGGTCACTGGAGTGACATCAGAAGGGCGCGACACGTCAACAGGAGGAGGAAGGTCTGGACGTGGTAACGATTTATCAGTTAACAAATTTATTTAATAAAACA
>NC_056729.1:1852008551-1852070366 GCF_019279795.1 Protopterus annectens | reverse complement strand
TACACTCAAAGCCCTGTCCCTGTACTTGGTCTTCTACAGACTACTGCAAGACAATTTTTTCCTTGCCTCCATAGCATCATCTGATCCTGCTCTGATGGACCTGTCACACATCTACAAAACTGCATCAGAAATACCTGATCTAGGGACTTGATCCTTATATGCAACATAAACAGGACATTTTGGAGGGACAAGTATGTGTCTCAGAGACTAACCCTCATCTGCAACAGGCTTTCCATCCATGTGAAGCAGAGTTCACCCTAACTATAATGAACTGTAACTTGAACCACTGGATAGGAATCAGAAATGCATCCCTGGTCTAGCACCTATGCATTTTATGGACAGAGGCAGCATATAAATGTTTGACCACCCATTGTCCAAGTCTATATCCACACTATAAAATTACCCTGGGGTATCAAATTCTTCTTCTTCTTTCAGCTTTTCCCAGTTAGGGGTCGCCACAGCAGAACAATGGTCTGCTGAACGATTGGCAGTGGAGTTTTACAGTGTCGAGTTGCCAGCCCGATGCCCAACCTTCCACTGAAGGCACACATACACTTACACCTATGGCCAATTTAGTGTGTCCAATCTACCTATAGCATGTCTTTGGGATGTGGGAGGAAACCAGAGCACCCGGAGGAAACCCACGCGACCACAGGGAGGACATGCAGACTCCACACAGAAGGCACCCCAGTCAAGAATCAAACTGGTGAACCGCTTGCTGTGAGTTGGCAACGCTAACCACTGCACAACCGTGGCTGCCCCCTGGGCATATCAAATCAAGTCAGCTATATTGACAAAAGCATGGTTAAGCTTAAAAATGCTTCTAGGGCCATTAGTCTAGTAATCTTCTATGAATAACATGATTTAACATTTATGTGAACAGTGGTGTTACTGAGCTGGCAGCTGCAAGAACACATTTCAAATTATAGCAGAATAAAGATGGTTCACACAAAGAATTATACCAGCATCTGTGCAGATAATAAAATAGGTACAGGACTTTAATAAAAGAGTCACACTCTGCATGTCAGTTAACTTCCCCATAAGAGGGGCTCATTATTTCAGAAAATTCATTTTACTAGAAATAAGTCACTAATGACCTGCATATGTAAACAAGTAATATATATTATCAACTGAAATATGACTCATGCCTACATAGACAGATATATAGATATATTTAGATATATGTAGACAGATAATATAGATACATCACCCAACAAAAACTTGTCTGAGAAAGCCTTCCACAGGGAGACTTACAAGGCACATTAACTAAGAAAATATGACAAAATGGGAAATCCTTCTCAGTTATGTAGTAAAGACAATTAAGGTAAGTTCCAATTGTCAAATGACAAACATATCTAGCCCAAGAAACGATTTCTTTTCACAAAGCCCGAGATGGAAACAGAATTCAGATCAGAAAATGTAATGCAGTTGTGATCAATTCTCTAGGAACAGGACATACACATCAACAGAATTCTAATAAACGGCCAACTATGAATCTCAGACACTATTGTTCTTGTCTCACCAGTACTTTAAATTAGGCTAATACTAAATGCCTTCTACCTTATACTGTTGGAAATTGTATCCTGGATGAACATGTGACATATTTCTCTAATTAGTTTAATACGTGTAGTATTTTTTTTCTGTTGGCTGGTTTCCAGCAGTATTAGACTAGGTGAGTATGATTGGACTGACGTTTAACTCAGCATTCCTACACATACACAGCATCTCATTTCAGTCCATCTGTATTGCTCTATATGATTCATTATACAATCACTTTTCATTAGTATTAAAAAATGTGCACGTTGACTGGTCACCCCAACCAGTGTGCCTGTTGTAAATCAAACGTACCAAAAGAAAAAGTCCAACTGCTGAAGTACCACAGAGCGGACAGAATTTTCTATTGCTATACACCACTGAAGACGGACCAAATACAAGAAAAATCAGGTACATTCTGTAAAACTGAAAAAAATGTACATGATTTTCCTTGTAATTCTGAACTGTTTCATCAGACTGTCATACCTCTGAACTGTTTGGATTTTCAGAAAATGTCGACATTCTTGCCTCATACTACAAAACAAACAAAAAAAAAACAATGGAGATTTTTTTTCTCTGTTGCTTTTGTTGAACAGCACTGATGTACTGTGCAAGCGTGGGAACATAAGTCCTCTACACATGCACAGTACCTCAGAAAATGTGGAACAATGGAGAAACAGTGCAGAGGAACACTACAGTGCCATTACATGAAGACATTATTTAAGAAAGGTAAGAGATTTCTTTCTTAAATAATGTCATAGCAATAACCCACTTCTGGTTGTGGGTAATGCTGGATTTAGCTACAGTTGCCTTTGTTTGATAATTGTACTTTTTCCTTTGGTACGTATGATTTATAACAGGCACACTGGTTGGGGTGACCAATCAACGTGCACATTTTTTAATACAAATCTGTAAATCCAGCATTACCCACATCCAGTCGTGGGTTATTGCCATACTGCCTGAGGTTCCTGGAACTGTATTTTTTATTTTATTTATGATATTAGCCTGTTTCTCCAACCATTTGTCCATTTCCAAAGCTGCTTATACTGGAGATGCTTGTGGTAGAAAGCTAAGAATGGTAGAGCAGCCTCCTATATCCTCAGAAAGAATATCAGCTCATTCTTTGATTCCCTTGGCATTCCTAGACCAACTGAGTGGTATATTTCCAATATGTCATTTGTTTGCTCCATGGTCTCATCACAGTTTGCCATGTCTAGTAATCTCCCATGAGAGACATCCATAGGCATTCCACAAGATACCCAATCTACCTCAGCCGAGTCCTCACAACAAAGGGAACAATGGTGGTATTCCAAGATTTTTCCATATTGGTGAGTGCACATCTCTATCCAAAACAATTAGCCCATGTACCTTATGAAGGACTCTCCTATCCTAACCTATACCTGTGCTCATGACCAAATGTGATAACGAGGACACTGACTGTGCTCATGAATAAATGTGATAATGAGGATACTGACTGTGCTCATGACCAAATGTGATAATGAGGGCACTGACTGTGCTCATGACTAAATGTGATAATGAGGACACTGACTGTGCTCATGACCAAATGTGATAATGAGGACACTGACTGTGCTCATGACCAAAAGTGATAATAAGGACACTGACTGTTCTCATAACCAAATTTGATAATGAGGACACTGACTGTGCTCATGATCATATGTGATAATGAGGACATTGACTGTGCTCATAACCAAATGTGATAATAAGGACACTGTGCTCATGACCAAATGTGATAATGAGGACATTGACTGTGCTCATGACCAAATGTGATAATGAGGACATTGACTGTGCTCATGACCAAATGTGATAACGAGGACACTGTGCTCATGACCAAATATGATAATGAGGACACTGACTGTGCTCATGACCAAATGTGATAATGAGGACACTGACTGTGCTCATGACCAAATGTGATAATGAGGACACTGACTGTGCTCATGACCAAATGTGATAATGAGGACACTGACTGTGCTCATGACCAAATGTGATAATGAGGACACTGACTGTGCTCATGACCAAATGTGATAATAAGGACACTGACTGTTCTCATAACCAAATTTGATAATGAGGACACTGACTGTGCTCATGATCATATGTGATAATGAGGACACTGACTGTGCTCATGACCAAATGTGATAACGAGGACACTGTGCTCATGACCAAATATGATAATGAGGACACTGACTGTGCTCATGACCAAATGTGATAATGAGGACACTGACTGTGCTCATGACCAAATGTGATAATGAGGACACTGACTGTGCTCATGACCAAATGTGATAATGAGGACACTGACTGTGCTCATGACCAAATGTGATAATGAGGACACTGACTGTGCTCATGACCAAATGTGATAATGAGGACACTGTCTGTGCTCATGACCAAATGTGATAACGAGGACACTGTGCTCATGACCAAATGTGATAACGAGGACACTGACTGTGCTCATGACCAAATGTGATAACAAGGACACTGACTGTACTCATGAACAAATGTGATAATGAGGACACTGACTGTGCTCATGACCAAATGTGATAATGAGGACACTGACTGTGCTCATGACCAAATGTGATAATGAGGACACTGACTGTGCTCATGACCAAATGTGATAATGAGGACACTGTGCTCATGACCAAATGTGATAATGAGGACACTGACTGTGCTCATGACCAAATGTGATAATGAGGACACTGACTGTGCTCATGACCAAATGTGATAATGAGGACACTGACTGTGCTCATGACCAAATGTGATAATGAGGACACTGTGCTCATGACCAAATGTGATAATGAGGACACTGACTGTGCTCATGACCAAATGTGATAATGAGGACACTGACTGTGCTCATGACCAAATGTGATAATGAGGACACTGACTGTGCTCATGACCAAATGTGATAATGAGGACACTGACTGTGCTCATGACCAAATGTGATAATGAGGACACTGACTGTGCTCATGACCAAATGTGATAATGAGGACACTGACTGTGCTCATGACCAAATGTGATAATGAGGACACTGACTGTGCTCATGACCAAATGTGATAATGAGGACACTGACTGTGCTCATGACCAAATGTGATAATGAGGACACTGTGCTCATGACCAAATGTGATAATGAGGACACTGACTGTGCTCATGACCAAATGTGATAATGAGGACACTGACTGTGCTCATGACCAAATGTGATAATGAGGACACTGACTGTGCTCATGACCAAATGTGATAATGAGGACACTGACTGTGCTCATGACCAAATGTGATAATAAGGAAACTGACTGTGCTCATGACCAAACGTGATAATGAGGACACTGTCTGTGCTCATGACCAAATGTGATAACGAGGACACTGTGCTCATGACCAAATATGATAATGAGGACACTGACTGTGCTCATGACCAAATGTGATAATGAGGACACTGACTGTGCTCATGACCAAATGTGATAATGAGGACACTGACTGTGCTCATGACCAAATGTGATAATGAGGACACTGACTGTGCTCATGACCAAATGTGATAATGAGGACACTGACTGTGCTCATGACCAAATGTGATAATGAGGACACTGTGCTCATGACCAAATGTGATAATGAGGACACTGACTGTGCTCATGACCAAATGTGATAATGAGGACACTGACTGTGCTCATGACCAAATGTGATAATGAGGACACTGACTGTGCTCATGACCAAATGTGATAATGAGGACACTGTGCTCATGACCAAATGTGATAACGAGGACACTGTGCTCATGACCAAATGTGATAACGAGGACACTGACTGTGCTCATGACCAAATGTGATAACAAGGACACTGACTGTGCTCATGACCAAATGTGATAATGAGGACACTGACTGTGCTCATGACCAAATGTGATAATGAGGACACTGTGCTCATGACCAAATGTGATAATGAGGACATTGACTGTGCTCATAACCAAATGTGATAATAAGGACACTGTGCTCATGACCAAATGTGATAATGAGGACACTGACTGTGCTCATGACCAAATGTGATAACGAGGACACTGTGCTCATGACCAAATATGATAATGAGGACACTGACTGTGCTCATGACCAAATGTGATAATGAGGACACTGACTGTGCTCATGACCAAATGTGATAATGAGGACACTGACTGTGCTCATGACCAAATGTGATAATGAGGATACTGACTGTGCTCATGACCAAATGTGATAATGAGGACACTGACTGTGCTCATGACCAAATGTGATAATAAGGAAACTGACTGTGTTCCTGACCAAATGTGATAATGAGGACACTGACTGTGCTCATGACCAAATGTGATAATGAGGACACTGACTGTGCTCATGACCAAATGTGATAATGAGGACACTGACTGTGCTCATGACCAAATGTGATAATGAGGACACTGACTGTGCTCATGACCAAATGTGATAATGAGGACACTGACTGTGCTCATGACCAAATGTGATAATGAGGACACTGACTGTGCTCATGACCAAATGTGATAACGAGGACACTGACTGTGCTCATGACCAAATGTGATAACGAAGACACTGTGCTCATGACCAAATGTGATAACGAGGACACTGACTGTGCTCATGACCAAATGTGATAATGAGGACACTGACTGTGCTCATGAACAAATGTGATAATGAGGACACTGTGCTCATGACCAAATGTGATAATGAGGACACTGACTGTGCTCATGACCAAATGTGATAATGAGGACACTGACTGTGCTCATGACCAAATGTGATAATGAGGACACTGACTGTGCTCATGACCAAATGTGATAATGAGGACACTGACTGTGCTCATGACCAAATGTGATAATGAGGACACTGACTGTGCTCATGACCAAATGTGATAATGAGGACACTGACTGTGCTCATGACCAAATGTGATAATGAGGACACTGACTGTGCTCATGACCAAATGTGATAATGAGGACACTGACTGTGCTCATGACCAAATGTGATAATGAGGACACTGACTGTGCTCATGACCAAATGTGATAACGAGGACACTGACTGTGCTCATGACCAAATGTGATAATGAGGACACTGACTGTGCTCATGACCAAATGTGATAATGAGGACACTGACTGTGCTCATGACCAAATGTGATAATGAGGACACTGACTGTGCTCATGACCAAATGTGATAATGAGGACACTGACTGTGCTCATGACCAAATGTGATAATGAGGACACTGACTGTGCTCATGACCAAATGTGATAATGAGGACACTGACTGTGCTCATGACCAAATGTGATAATGAGGACACTGACTGTGCTCATGACCAAATGTGATAATGAGGACACTGACTGTGCTCATGACCAAATGTGATAATGAGGACACTGACTGTGCTCATGACCAAATGTGATAACAAGGACACTGACTGTGCTCATGACCAAATGTGATAACAAGGACACTGACTGTGCTCATGACCAAATGTGATAATGAGGGCACTGACTGTGCTCATGACCAAATGTGATAACAAGGACACTGACTGTGCTCATGACCAAATGTGATAATGAGGACATTGACTGTGCTCATGACCAAATGTGATAATGAGGACACTGACTGTGCTCATGACCAAATATGATAATGAAGACACTGACTGCGCTCATGACCAAACATAATGAGGACATTGACTGTGCTCATGACCAAATGTGATAACAAGGACACTGACTGTGCTCATGACCAAATGTGATAATGAGGACACTGACTGTGCTCATGACCAAATGTGATAATGAGGACACTGACTGTACTCATGACCAAATGTGATAATGAGGACACTGACTGTGCTCATGACCAAATGTGATAATGAGGACACTGACTGTGCTCATGACCAAATGTGATAATGAGGACACTGACTGTGCTCATGACCAAATGTGATAATGAGGCCAATGTGCTCATGACAAAATGTGATAATGAGGACACTGACTGTAAAACTAACATCTTTAAACTGAGAATTTGGCCTTGTGGCTCACCATAGTACTGCAGTTAATGCATCACTCTGCTGGTCAGGCTCCCGATCCCTAGCAAAATGCCATGACATAAATTCCTGCATCTGAGGTAGCTGTCTTACCTCACATGAGAAAAGCAAGCCACTATTTTCCAGGGAAAAAACAGACTAATTTATTTTTCTTATTCTAGACATAACATGTGGCACAGAAACATTTTCAAGGAATCAAACAATGCCATCACCTAAAACAGAAACATTAAATTAGTCATTAAAGGTATTAGAAAAGATACTATGAGTTCAGTCTTTAACATTTAATTATATGTTTTTTAGAAGTAGGCTGGACACTTTATGAAGTACCTGAAACTAGCAAAAACAAAAGGTATGCACTCACTATAACTATGCATCTGTGCTGTTCATTTTCATTCTTCCTAATGAAATGGGTCTTGGATCCAGCTTAGTCTCATTCCTCCCAGACTGTTGGATCTGACTCAAGTTCTCCTCCTTACCCATAATGCCCCTAACTCCTGCATTACATCAGATTGAGTTTGCTCCTCAAGCCATAAAACGATTATAACTTACAGAAGGAAGGAGGACAGAATAGAGCCTCAGACAGGAGCAGTGGTTCCAATATTTTTATCAGATCACTCCTAAAAGAAAAGAAGAGGGGGGTGGAGGGGGAGAATTTGAGGAAGAATGAAAATGAACAACAAGGCTGCATAGTTATGTTGAGAGCATAACTTTTATATCTGATGTTGTCATTTTCATTCAGTCCTCAATGAATGGGACAGAGTCGGCAGCTACAACAACTTTGGGTAGCCCTCATGAAAGAATGATCGAGAGTACTGCAGAACCAAACGCAGCCCTACTTCTGGAAATGATGTCCAACTTGTAATAAGCAATAAAGGTATGGACACTGGATCAAGTGACTGCAGCACAAATGTCATCAATAGAGGCTTTAGTCCAGAATGCAGATGATGTAGCTATAGAGCTAGTTGAGTGAGCTTTAGGAGGTCTCAGTCAAGGCAGACCTCACAGAGAATAAACATGAAATAGAGTCCATTAAGGTGACTTTAGGAACTGGTTTTCCTAATTTGTTATGGGCAAAGGGAATGAAGTGTTAGTCAGTCTTCCTAAAATCATTCATCCTATCAAGATAAAAACGAAGCTATGTACATCCAAAAGGTGAAGCATGTACTCTCATTTACTGGAAATTTTTGGAAAGAAGAAAGGCAAGTTGATTAGTTGGTTAATGTCTGGATCAGAGGCTACTTTTGGTAGAAAAGATGGACTGGTATGTAAGGTGACTCTATCTTTATGGAAACTCAAATACGGTGGTTTTGAAGAGAGTGCTTGAAGTTCAGAAAACTGCCTAGATGAAGTTATAGCCACTACAAAGATTGTTTTCCAAGAGAGAAATTTGACATTGGATTTGGCTGAGGGCTCAAAAGGAGATTGAGCCAAGTTCTGCAACATAAGTGTAAGCTCTCATTGTGGGGTAGGCTCTACTTGCAATCTAAACAGCCTATTCTCTAACTGAAAAGCTCAGCACTTGCTCCTAAAAGCATTTTTTATACAGGTAAAGCACTCTTAAACAAAAGAAAGTACTTCTTTCACCTAAATTCCCTTGAGTACCCTTTTCCCTATAGATCCTTTCTGACTCAGTTACACAGCAATCTTTTTCACTATTCTAGCATGTCGAAGGGTCAGTTGCTGTCATCCTCTCCTGTTCAGCTGGTGAATCTGGGAATCTTGAGGCAATGTTACAATTGCCTCATGCACACAGACAACCCTCTCCTCCTCCCAACAAATACAAATATATGCGAGAGATGCAACTATATAGCCAAACTGGAGGCTGAGCTCTCTCAATTCATTACTGGCAACACCAGGCAGGAGGTGAAGGTAACCATGCACACCACAAACCCAGTCTCACATAGAACTATCACAATTGCAAACCAAACACATAAACACACAAAAACATACTCAGAGGCACTGATTAAAAATCTACCAAAACAACAGAGGCCTCCAAAGCAGACACCCAAGCAACCGCCACCTCAACACATAGCACATACAACACATTGTTCTCAAAGTCAGTGTGTTAAACAGTCATAGCCCTTAAGGCCAAACAACATGCCAGACACACTTGTAATAGGTGACTCCATAGTCAGACACACTGACGTCCAGCTCACCAGACTCAACAAGGATAAGGTCACAGTAAGCTGCCTGTCGGGAGCTAGAATCCACCACATAACACAAGCACTCAGGTCACTCCACAGCAAGTACAAATATGACTCAGTCATTGTACATGCCGGTGCAAACGACCTGGGACGTACCTCCCTGGACTACATGAAAAGAGACATAGAGGAGCTCTCTGACTATGTAGCCCAGGCCGGTATGACCCTGACCCTGAGCAGCATCTTACCCTCACCAAGAATGATGCCACAGTACAAAGATAAAATGATCAGTTTTAACAACTGGCTTGGTTACTGGTGTCATTCAAAGGGGATCCAATGTCTGTCTGCTTGGGATGACATGCTCGACAAGCCACGCTGCTTCGCAAGGGATGGCTTGCACCTGTCACCCCTGGGCTTTCGGATATTGGCCAAGGCTCTTGCCACACCCATAGTGCCTTTTTTAGGCAAGGCTCAAATGACAAACCTACCTCCCTAGAAAACACAAATGGAAAAAAAATAAGGGTAATGCTGCTCAATGCCAGAAGGCTAAACCTCAAGATGCACGCTCTCGAAGCCCTCCTCAGTATAGAGAACATCGATGTCTGTGCAGTGACTGAAACCTTGTTCAAGGCTCCTGAGAGCACCCCAGCACTATCAGGTTTTACCTCATATCATGCTTTCCGGACCCAAAACTTGGACCGAACCACAAAAGGAGGGGGAGTATCCATATTCATCAAAGATACCCACACCTCCAGGTTAGTGGCAACGCACGAAGCATCGGAGACCATCCAGGTGCAACTAACCATAGGCAAAACTGCCTTACAATTTGTAGCATGCTACAGACCACCCTCTCAAACTCAGGAAACTCACACAGCCTTCCTGAAGACACTGGAGAGTATGAATGTCTCTCCAAATACCATCATATTGGGAGACTTCAACTACCCAAACATAGACTGGGAACATTACTCAAGCCCAAACACCCTAGCCCAAAGGTTCCTAGAATTCATAAACTCAAATGCGATGGAACAACTAGTCACCATTCCCACAAGAGGAGACAATATACTAGACCTGAGCATCACAAACATGGGGACAAAATGCTCCACACCGGAAGTATATCCCTCATTGGTAAGATCAGACCATAAATTAATCTCACTGGAAATCCACATCCCGCCCCCACCCCCTGCACAAAAGACCACAGTGAAGAACTTCTCAAAAGCCAACTTCACACTTCTTAAGACTGAAGTGGTATTCTTCAAGGTCCCTGGGCCAGTGGAAACCACAACCCACACTGCTGAATCCTTTGCAAATGCCTTCTACGGGCACCTTCAAGAATGCATGGATCATGCAATCCCAAATAAAACCAAGACCCATTCCTCAAAGGCAGGTACCCGGTCTGGTGGACACCAGCCATAAACAAACTTTACAACAGAAGGAGGAAGCTACTACATGACAGAACTAAATCCCTAAATGGGAAGGCATCTCTGATCAGTACTAGCAAAAAACTACGATCACTCATAAAATCATCCAAGGCCAACTTTGAGAGAAAAATTGCAAAAAACACAAAAGACAATCACAAGGCCTTCTTTAGCTATGTTAGAAACCTGGGTGGAAACTCCCAGATATGCTCAGAGTTAGTCCAAAATGACAATAAATACACTGAACCCACTGACATTGCCAACATTCTGGCAGATAGGTTCAGTGCAAATTTCTCCTCCTCCTCCCCCCCAAAAGGAGAAATAACTATCCCAGCAGAGTGTAGCCTCCCTAACATCTCAGATGTCCAGGTGAGAGATGCCCTCTCTAAAGCTAAAAACACAGCATTGATGGGACCGGACGGTGTCCCGGGCTGTGTGCTACATGAACTCCAAGAGGAACTAAACCCAAACATAAGGCTGCTGTTTAATCTCAGCCTTACTACAGGATACGTACCCAAAGAGTGGCGTACGGCAACAGTGGTCCCACTTCACAAAGGCGGTGCTTCTACGGACCCTGGAAATTACCGCCCCATAAGCTTGATGATCCTGGTCTGCAAAGCTATGGAGAGGATCATTATGGAACTCATAAACAAAGACATTGGGGACCTACAGACATTGGATCCTACCCAATTTGGTTTTGTCAAGGGCAGATCCTGCCTTTTGAACTTGGTCGACTTTTTTGAAACTGTCACTAAGACCATTGATGAAGGTAAGGCAGTTCACACAGCCTACCTTGACCTTGCAAAAGCCTTTGACACAATACCACACTCGGGCATCATAGACAAACTCACCAGCTTAAATGTAAACCCATATGTCACGAGATGGGTTGCAAACTGGCTCAGGGACAGAACCCACAGGGTCAGAGTTGCTGGAGCTATGTCAGACTCTAAGCCAGTCACAAGCAGTGTCCCACAGGGCTCAGTCCTGGGACCCCTCTTGTTTGGCATTTATTTTTCCAAGGTTCAGGCAAACATAGGAGGATTGTGGCTGACAAAGTTCGCAGATGACTGCAAACTGGGCGCCATAATTGATACTCCAGCGGACACAAACATCCTCCAGAGAGGACTCATAGAAATGGATAATTGGTGCCAGAGCCATGGCCTTAAGCTAAACACCAAAAAATGTATAGTCATACCCTTTGGGAAAAACAAGGTACCCACAAATTACCACATAGGTGGTAATCCATTAAGTACTGAAGAGGTAATCAGGGACCTAGGGACCCAGGTTGACAATAACCTCTCATTTGACACTCACATTGCCAAAGTGGTTAGGAAGACCTTCTATATTGCCCACCTTATCATGAAGGGTTTCACATCTAGATCAAGAGAGGTCATTGTGCCCCTGTACTCATCTCTTATTAGGCCAATGACTGAGTACAATGCCCCATTCGGGATGTATCTTACCCGACACCTGCAGCAGTTGGAAAGACCCCAGAAGTTCCTCACCAAGAGGATAAAGGGTCTTAAACATATGTCATATGCTGCCCGACTGAAAAAACTCCAGCTCTATTCAGTCGCATACCGCCTACTCAGAGGTGACCTGTGCCTAATGTACAAGGCCATGTCCAATCCAGAATTAATGGACATGCTCCACCTCAAAAAATCCATATCCATCAGAGCCACGAGAGCAAGAGACTTAAACCTCAACACAGAAATAAATAGGACATGCTGGAGGGACAGATTCATAACCCAGAGGCTCCCTACACTCTGGAACAGAATCCCAATCCATGTTAGGCAGAGCCCCTCACTAACTCTATTCAAGAGAAGTCTTGATGAGTGGATGGGAGATCGTAGGTTTACCCCGGGGGTCATCTCTGTGTCACTACTAGACAGAGGCACAGTAAACTAAACCCTAAATGGGCGTAGTATTCTCATCCTAAGGGGTGGCGAAAGCCACACACACTCTGGCTAGGCTTATAAATGCTCTAGGGCAGATAGCCTAGTACGAACCTATGAACCTATAATCAGTGGTTTAAGTAAGAAGGTGCTTTAAAGAAAGCTTTGCATAACCTGGATGAAGCTAGAGGAAATGCATTACCTCCAGTGTGATAATTAGAAATGGCTGCTAGCTGACCTTTCATGGTGGAAAAACTAGCACCTCCTTAAAAATCTGAAGCAAGGAAATCTAAAACAGCAGAAATAGAAGCAGTAAAGGGATCCAATTCTCTCTCCGATGAGCCCAATAAGAAAACATTTTCCATTTAGTCATATATTTCTCTAGTTGAAGCTTTCTGGGATGATATTAAAGTTTGATGAAGTGGGGGAAGAAAACATGGGCTATCTAGCCATCTCTGGAATTGGAAAAACCATGTGGTCAACTTGAGGCCTGGAATGTTTGCGTGATCCATTCCTGTGAGATGAAATATCAGATCTGGGCTGGGGTCCAGTGTCCAAGGACAGCATAGGAGGTGAGACCACAGAAATGGGAACCAAACTAGCCAACGCTAATAGGGGGCAATGAGGACAACTTTCATCTTCAATCAGAGTGCTTTCTGAAGAAATTTGTGGATTAGAGTTAAAACCAGTACACATACTGGAGACCAGAGGGTCAAACGTGGACTAGAGCATCTCTCGGTGACTCTCCTCAATGGGGATTAGGGCAAAAAACCTGCTGCACTTATTGAGGGGGACAGGCAAAGAGATCACAGTAAGGCTGACCACACTGATAGTAGATTCTCTCCACCACCATATGGTTGAGAGACCACTTGTGCTAGAAGAAAATGGTTGGAGTAGATTGCCCACTGCCACACTCTCACTGCTTCTTCGCAATGGAGGTAGGACCTGGATCTCCCCTGCTTGTTGATGTACCAGACCACTAACATGTTGCAAATTTGGACAGCAATTGTCCCTACAAAATGAGAGCTCTAAAAGGCCTGCACTGCTAGGATTCCTCTCACATCTAGGATGTTGATAAGCAAAATGGTGTCTTTTGGGGACCATGTGCCTTAAATAGTCCATCCTAAGAAATGTCCCCTGAAACTAAGAGGCGTCCATGGTCACAGCGGCAATTGGAGGTGGGAATACAAAGGGATGGTCCTGACAAACTTTGTTGGACTGAATCCACCAAAGTAGGGCGTCTCTGCAAACCTAAGAAAGTTTTATAGGATGGTTCAGAGGCTGTTGAAGAATCGACTATCAAACTACTACAGTCCACTGAAGAACCCACATGTAGAAATGAGCAGCTGGTAGCAGTGTAATCACTGCAGCCTTTACTCTAAGGCCTAAAGAACCAACTTTGTTGGGGGTGTAGGATGCAAAAGAATCTGACTGACATGCAGTTTTAAGGCCTGTATTCTGTTTGGTGGAAGAAAGGCCAACTGATTAGTTGTGTCCAGGTGAGCTCCTATAAACTCCAACACTTGAAACAGCTGAAAATCGAATGTGGAATAACTGACTGTGATCCTCAAAGAATGGCACAATTGGAGCAAGTAGTCCCTGTTTTTTTTTTTTTTTTTTTTTTTTAGGGGATGCCTGGTTGGGGAGATGAGCAGCCAGTCATCTAGATAAGGAAACACTCTACATCTGAGCAGTCTGAGATAAGCTGCTATGACTGCCATACATTTGATGAACAGTCTGGGGACTATGGTGAGCCCAAATGGCAGGGCTCTGAACTGATAATGACTAGCCCCCAGCCAAAAGTGCAGATATCTCTGGGAGCACCTGTTCATCTTGATGTGATAGTAGACATCCTTGAGATCTATGGAACGCATCCAGTCATCCTTCTGCAGAAGAGGCAGAATGGACTGAACAGTGACCATCTGGAACTTGGAGTTCTTCACAAACAGATTTGAGTGCTGATATCCAAAATGGGCTTTAGATCCCCTGTTCTCTTTGGCACTAAAAAGAATCCTGAGTAAGTTCCAGATCCTCTCTGGTCTGGTGGAACATCCTGGATGATCCTTTTGTCTAGTAGCTTTTGAACTTCTAGAGCTCTCACTGATTGGGTGGAACATCAGGGAGATTCTTCTGTTTTGGTGGGGGAGTTTGCCAAAAGGCAATGAAATATCCTCTGGATATAATTCTTTGCACCCAAGTGTGTTTTGTGATGGATGCCCAGGCTTCCCGGTGCAAAGATAAGTGCCTCCAACTGTCTTCAGAGAAGAACAGTCAGGCAACTGTTCATGAGAGCTGAAAAGGTCTATCGAAAAAAGAATATCGAAACCCTCGATTTTGGGGACTCCCTCTGCCATGAGGATAATGTCTTTTCATTAGAATTTTCCCATCTGCCTCTGGGAGAAATTTCTCCTTGTGAGTCCTGAAAATGTCCTTGTGCTTTTCAGAACCACATCTTCTTAGCACTATGCTGATTTCTAGAAAAGGATCTTTGCAGGGTAAAAAATGGATTCCCACAGCAGACAAGGTCTTTCCACCTTGGTCACTACAGGAAAGTATTTCTTTTACTGTGGGCCCAAACAAAGAAGATTCATCAAAAGGAGCACTGATGAAAGACATGGGCTCCGCAAAGTCACACACGTGTATCCAAACATGTCTCCTAAAGGCTATGCCTGAACCTGCCACCCAAGAGGAACCTTTCACTGCATGAGAGATTAACCTCATGGACAAATTAGAGATTGATTGAAAGCTGACCAGTTGTGAAGAAAACTGTGTCTGCTCCTCCACCGACATGGACCCGGGACTACACTTAGGAAGCTCCTTAATGAAGTCTGTCTGTAATCTGGTAAAATATGCCAAGTAGTTGAGTGACCATAAGGCAAAGGTTAGCAAAGCATAAATGTGCTTTGCAAACTTGTCCATCATTCTAAACTCTCTATTAGGAGGATGAACAGAAGAGCTTTTATCACCTGTCCTCTTCTGTGTGGCTGCTGCCACAACCATGGCATCTACAGGAACTCCCTTACTCTAATAAGGCCTGTCTTTGGGTGGAGCAATTAATCTTGTCCAGGTGATACAGAATTGGTTTTGTCGTATCTGGCTCTTTCCATACTCAGCGAAACACAAGATCTATAAGGTCATCTGCTGGAAGGGTAACCCAAGACATAGATGGGCTGGACTGGAAGGCTTTTAGAAACACAACACTTACTTGGAAGATGGATTAGAAGATCATCACCTTTTTGGCTAAGGATCTCTAGAATGTCTCCAAAGGAGATGTCTTCTTGTGCTGATCTGGGGATCCTTCCCCTCCATTGAAGTCAGTGTCTTCAGTTAAAGAATCCTGTGGGGAATGTAAGTACCTCTTCTTAACAATCTCTTTCAAGGGACCTCTTTAGTGGAATGATCTGCAGAGGTAGCGAATAAATGGTAAGTTCCTGAGCAGAAACTGCCTGGAATTCATATGAGTCGGCTGTTCCTGTAGAACAGGTAGATGAGGCTCAGAAGTCTGACCCAAAGGGGGTATGGTGGTAAGATTTCAAGAAGCAAGAGCTTAAAGAGCTGTTGGGTGAGAAAAACCCACTCCACCAACTCAAAAGCGGAAGGACTGGGAAATGCCATAGCCAACCTCACCAGAGCCGTAACTCCAGGTGCTGTTATGCTCCAACCCTGCCTGGACTACCATCTTGAGGGATGAGTCACACCTGAGCTGTCCAGCACCAAGGCTCTGAAACTCTAGGAGTCAAAGGTATCCCCCCAGATCAGGCACTATCAGATATGTGGGGACAGGGGAGTAGTACCAGATATGTGGGGATAGGGGAATAGTATCTGACATGCGGGCACAACGGAGTACTATTAGACATGTGGGAACAGGGGAGTAGTATCAGGTATGCAGGACACAGGAGTAGTACTAGATATATGGGGACAGGGGAGTAGTATCAGATATTTGGGGACTGGGGAGTAGTACCAGATATGTGGGACAGGGGAGTAGTACCAGATATGTGTGGACAGGGGAGTAGCATCAGATATGTGGGGACAGAGCAGTAGTATCAGAGATGTGGGGACATGGGTGTAGTATCAGGTATGTGGAGACAGGGAATGATATCAGATATTTGGGGACAGGGGAGTAGTATCAGATATGTGGGGACAGGAGAGTAGTATTACATATGTTTGGACAGGGGATTCTACCTGGTGTCAAAATCATGGCCTCGAGCTAAATGCCAAAAACTGCAGTCATCCCCTTTGGAAAAAACAAAGTACCCACAAACTACCACATAGGTGGTAGTCCCCTAAATACAGAAGTTGTAATAAGGGATCTGGGGACCCAAGTGGATAGTAATCTCTCCTTTGATAATCACATTGCCAAAGTAGTTAGAAAATCCTTCTATGTGGCCCACCTAATCACAAAAGGGTTCGCATCTAGAACAAAAAAGGTTATTGTGCCCCTCTACTCATCACTCATCAGGCCCATCATAGAGTACAATGCCCCATTTGGGATGCACCTTACAAGACACCTGCAACAGATGGAAAGACCACAAAAGTACCTCACCAAGCTGATTACTGGCCTCAAACAGATGCCCTATGCAGTTTGACTGAAGAAACTCCAGCTGTACTCGGTTGCATACCGCCTACTTAGAGGTGATCTCTGCCTGACATACAAGGCCATTTCCAAACCAGAATTGATGGACATGCTTTACCTAAAGAAAACTAAATCCCCTCAAGCCACACACTCTAGGGATCTAAACCTCACCACAACAATAAACAGGACGTGCTGGAGGGATAGATTCCTGTCCCCAAGACTTCCCATGCTTTGGAACAAGATTCCAATCTACATTAGGCAGAGCCCCTCACTAACACTCTTCAAGAGAAACCTTGACGAATGGATAGGAAACAGAAAATTTACCCTGGGAATCACTTTATTGGCTCTGCTGGACAGAGGCACAGGGACCTAATCTAAGGGGGTGGCAAAAGTCAACACATTCTGGTTAGGCTTATAAATGCCTTTGGGCAGATAGCCCAGTACCTACCTATGAACCTATGTGCGGACAGGGGAGTAGTATCAGATATGTGGGGACAGGGGAGTAGTACCAGATATGTGTGGACAGGGGAGTAGTATCAGATGTCTGGGGACAGGGGAGTGGTATCGTCTATGTGAGGACAGGGGAGTAGTATCAGATATGTGTGGACAGGGAAGTGGTATCAGATGTGTGGGAGAGAGGGGAGCGGTGTCAGATGTGTGGGGACAAGGGATTGATATCAGATATGCCTGACAGGGGAAATAAGTGGGGACAGGAGAGCAGTACTGCATATGTTTGGACAGGGGAGTTGTATTAAATATGTGGGGACAGGGGAGTAGCATCAGATGTGTAGGGAGAGGGGAGTGGTAACAGATATGTTGGGACAGGGGAGTAGAATCTGTTATTGGGGACACAGTAGTATCATATATATGGGTACAGGGGAGTAGTATCAGGTATGTGCGGCAGGGGAGTGATATCAGATATGGTGGGACAGGGAAATAGAATCAGTTTTTGGGGACAAAGTAGTATCAGATATGTGGGTACAGGGGGGAGTAGTATCAGGTATGTGGGGAAAGAGGAGTAGTATCAGATTCATGAGGACAGGGGAGTGGTATCAAATTTGTGAGGACAGGTAATTAGTATCAGATATGCTGGACAGGGGAGTAGTATCAGATAAGTGGGGATAAGAGAAAAGTAGTATTACATATGTTTGGACAGGGAAGTCATAGCAGATATGTGGAACAGGGGAGTAATATTAGATATGGGGGCAGGTGAGTAGTTTTAGGTATGTGGGGACAAGGGAGTAGCATCATATATGTGAGGACAGGGGAATGGTATCAGATAAGTGGGGGACAGGGAAGTGGTGCCAGATACGTGGGGACAGGGGATTTGTATCAGATATGTGGGACAGAGGAGTAGTATCAGATAAGTGTGGACAGAAGATTAGTATTACATATGTTTGGAGAGGGGAGTCTATCAGGTATGTGTGGACAGGGGAGTCACAGCTGATATGTGGGGACAGGGGAGTAGTATCAGGTAGGGGCGGAGAGGGGAATTGTGTCAGATATGTGGGGACAGGAGAGTAGTATCAGATGTGTGGGGACAGGAGAGTAGTATTAGATATGTGAGACAGGGGATTAGTATCAGATATGTGGGACAGTGGAGTGGTATCAGATAAGTGGAACAGAGGAGTTGTATCAAATATAGGGGACAGGTGAGTAGTATCAGGTATGAGGGGACAAGGGAGTAGCATCAGATATGTAGGGACAGGGGAGTGGCATCAGATATGTGGGGGACAGGGCAGTGGTAACAGATTCATGGGGACAGGTCATTAGTATCAGATATGTGGGACAGGGGAGTAGCATCAGATAAGTGGGAATAGGAAAGTAATATTACATATGTCTGGACAGGAGAGTCTACCAGATATGTATGGACAGGGGAAATGGATCAGATATGTGAGGACAGTGAAGTAGTATCAGGTAAGGGAGGACAGGGAAGTTGTGTCATATGTGGGGACAGGGGAGTGCTATCAGGTATGTGGGGGCAGGGGAGTAGTATCAGATATGTGTGGACAGGGGAATGGTTTCAGATATGTGAGGACAGGAGTAATATTAGATATGTGGGGACAGGAGTAATATCAGATATGTGGGATAGGGGAGGAGAATAAGATATGTGGGGACAGGGAGTAGTATTAAGTATATGGGGACAGAGGAGTAGCATCAGATATACAGGCCCAGATATATGGGACAGGGGATTAGCATCAGATATGTGGGGACAAGGGAGTAGTATCAGATATGTGGGGACAGGGTAACAGTATCAGATATGGGGAACAGGGGAGTAGTATCAGATATGTGGGGTAGGGGATTAGTATCAGATATGGGTAACAGGGGAGTAGTATCAGGTAATTGTGGACAGGGGAGTCATATCATATATGTGAGACAGGGGAGTCATAACAGATATGTGGGAACAGGGGTATAGTATCAGATATGTGGGAACAGGAGAGTGGTATCAGATATTTGAGGACAGGGGAGTTGTATCAGATATGTGGGATAGGGGAGCAGTGTCAGATATGTTGGGAGAGGGGGAGTAATATCAGGTATGTGGGGACAGAGGAGTAGTATCAGATATGTGGGTACAGGGGTGTAGTATCAGATATGTGGGTACAGGGGTGTAGTATCAGATATGTGGGGACAGGGTAGTCTCATGTGACTGATGGAAGGCAGTCTTGGCTTCTCTTCACAATAAAGACAGCATTAGTACTGCATATTCCCCATCTCTGTCAGTAGTGAAATAAATACCTAGTCCTTGTTTGAGCTTAAAGATATTGTTAAATCATGGTACCATTTATGAATCGGTTATTATCCATGTGGATATGAATGACTTGTTGGACACCTCTCTTTTTACAGGTATGGTGCAGTATGAGACTTTTTTGAGGTTTAGTCTGCAAACAAAGTCAGTTTGTGTTTCTCAAGAATACTCCCATCACCAGCACTTACTGATTAACAGTTTTTGAACACAAGCTTATTTAATAACTGGCTGTGTCATTTTTTTGCTTGTAATGATGTTCATTTAATCAGATCATGGGAAGTTTTTATACAAAGAAAATCTGTTTGGTAAAGATAGGCTTCACCTGAGTTCCTTAAGAGGTAAATTACTGAGTAAGAGATTTTGTGACATTATAAAACATTTTTTAGACTTCAAGTGTTACAGTCAGAAATATTATGGGCAGATTGAGTAATCAATTAAAAGTTTATTATGTAAACTTTTGAAGCTTGAAAAAGAAGATGAGTGAATTAAATTAAATTTGTAAGGCAGATAAATATGATGTAGTGATTACCGAATCTTGGAACTGTGAAGGTGCCGCTCTGCACTGTAATCAAATGTTTGATTAAGTAGTAGTGCAAGCAGACGTGGAGTGGTGGTCTTTGCAGCAATTTCAATACCCGCTAGGGTACTAAAGCTAATTTAGAACTAGTTTTTAGAACTAACTTGCAATGTGGAAATTAATTCTATACACATTAGATTGCGAAGAAAGATTGTATAAGCAGTTCACAAAGAAACAATGGGGGATATAGATATGTGTTTACATAGGTATTTTTTATACCCAAAGTACACTCAAAAAAATGTCCTCAGGTAGACAGCAAATGTTGGAGATGTGATGGAGAAGAAAGAGGTAATTTGGAACACATTTTCTGGAAGTGCAATCTGCTGGCAGACTTCAAAGATTCCCTGCAGACTTCTCTGTCAGAGATACTGGGTGAGTAAATCTGGTGTAACTAAGGACATGTTTTTTTGAGCAATGATAACAAATCAGAATTGCCTAGACATAGTAAGGCCTTGCTGAGTCTAATTATGGTGGCTGCCAAAACAGCAGTTACTAAAAGGTGGAAATTAAAGTCTAAACTAACTGTACTAGAAGTAGTGAATATAGTAACAGAGATAAAACAACTCAAATTGGGATCTTTAGAAAGGGTAGGTGCAAATTATACAGAAAAAAATGGGAATTGTGGGAACAATACATGCAGAGGTGGAGCGAGATTTAAAACAGGGCAGGATTTGAATGAGCCATGTAATGTTTGACTGACAATGACTGGATAGATTCTAAGGATGTATACTGTTTGCAACTAAAAGTATGTCATCATGGCTTGTGATGTATAATATTTGCAACTAAAATTATGTCAGTATGGTTTGTTTTCATTTACAAAAAGGTATGACTGACTATGTCATATGTGACAATTTAATAAAGATGTTTCTTGTTTAAAAAAAAACAAACTGGCTAGATAGTACATTTGGTTCTGTGGTGGATGATGTTTTCCTTGATTTTGCTTGACTGGTAACCTCATGCAAGTGACTGATTTTCCTACAAGATTAAACAATATTTTTGGACTTGCTACTAACTAACATCCCCAATAAGATTAAAGTTAAACAGGTGTGTATATTAGGCAACTCAGTCCACACAGCATTTGAAGTGGTGGTACTGCTACATAATTCTACCTAATTCTATTCAATTTCATAAATCACAGATTTTTGACTTAGAAGTCATACATACAATTAATTCCATAGATTTATCAGTTGTAAAATTAGAGGGGGTTGCTGTTAGCTAGAATATTTTTGAGAGTGTTTTTAGTGGACATATTAGCAAATGTAGAATAAGCATTTCTGGTAGACATGAGAGGTATGCTCCTCCATGGTAGGACTTAACACATTCTAAATTAATGAAGAAGAAAATCTTTAACATTTGGAAAATGTTTAAGAATAGCCCCAGGATTCACGAATCCTCTGTGTAAGACTAAAGTAGTCATACACAGAAACACCAGTCTAAGAGTAAGATGGCAGTGCGCCATGCATATTAATGAGGGCGCGCTGCCTCAACTCAAAGGCTAACACGGAGCATGCACGAGTGCAGGGGGCGTGTCGGACTGCCAAGCAGTCCAAAAATCCACGCCCCTTCAAGTCTCTCAATTGAGAAATGTCAATTGACATGAGCGAGTCCGCTCAAATGTGTACGTACCCAACTCTACACTCCCCCACATTCTAAACCCCAGTACAATTCTAAAATGTAAAACTTTTATTTATTTATTTTTATTCCCGCTATAGCTGCCCGTATTTGCACGTTTGCGCGGGTTTGCCCATTGCTTAGCTACAGATAGCACAGATAGCAGTCAAGACATCGAAGAGAATAATAAGAAATGTATATGCAAATTAAGCAAAATAGCAATAGCGTAGTGGTAGAACCTTCGCACAAAGAGGAGGCATTCCCGGTTCGAGTCCCACCACTCCCCCTTTTATTTTCTGTTGGAAATCTTTATATGAAAAGAATCCCTGACATTTATCATTGAAATTTTAGTAAAAAGTATTGAAATGGCCTATGTAGTAGTATTGGGTGCCTTGGAACTGGCCCTGCAGGAGTCTCTCCTCATGATTATGGACGAGGAGCCAAACCATTACTTTTGACTCCTCAATGCTAGTGAACGAATTTTATATATATATAAGAAAGTGAAATGGTTATGCATACTCATGAATGCATAATTAACGTATCTTAAGCAATGTGAAGCAGTGCTAAGCAAAGTTTACCAGTATTAAGCACATTTCAGTATAATTGCTCATAGCTTAGTACTGCTTTAACTAGCGCAATAGCTTTGCGCGGAGCTGCGCATCGTGCCAACTAGCGCTGACAGAACATGTTTGCGCGTAGTTGCACACCGCACTAACTAGCACAATGCCGGGCAACATCAGGCATCGAGCAATGTCGAGCAACGTTGGGCAAAGTTGGCTAAACACAGCCACACCTCCTAGCCGGTCTGGCCAGCAGTAAAATAAAAGGCAATGACAGGCCTCGAACCCGGGATACTGTGCACTATAATCACAGTACTGAACCACTAAGCCATGACAGCTTTTCATATGCATGCACTTTCAACACACACATACATATCAATAGAAGTTTACCCATTGCTAATCAGGTGTGCTTTCAGCTGAGTTTCTTCAAAACTGGCCAATCACAGATAAGTGCAGGAAATGAGGCATATTTAAGCTCCATAGGTGGCAATACTTGCCATAACTGGTTGTAGCTCCCATCTGCAGTCAGCATGGCCGGTGTTGGAGAGGGCTCTTGATTTCGAGCGCAACATTGGGGCATTGAGGAGTCAAAAGTAATGGTTTGGCTCCTCGTCCATAATCATGAGGACAGACTCCTGCAGGGCCAGTTACAAGGCACCCAATACAAAGCGGAAGCCTGTAACCGTCTAGCTCATGATCTCACCAGTGCCACAGGCATCCCTAGCACTGGTGAGCAGGTCAGACACTACTACTCAGACCTGAAGAGATGCAAGGAGGACCGACTGAACCAGTGGATACAGGAGGCCCGTGGGATGGAAAATGCCCCACTACTGAGTAGGTAGCATGAAATGAAGTATGTAAGAATTGCTATTGTAGTCTATATTTTGGATAGGTATGTCTCAATATCACTTCATTTACTTCACAGCTGCAGGTGTCCATGCTGCGAATCAGCAAGCCTATGCAGATAGGCTGCTAAGGCTGCGCCACCAGGCAGGTTAGTAATTATTCTGCATGTATTGTTATATAAAATAAGTGAGAGAGCCTGAAAAAAGTGTTGTAGCCCAATAATAAAGGTATAATAAGTCTTGAATAACTTCTCTGCATGTACTGTTATATAAAAAAAGTGAAAGCCTGAAAAAGAGTGTTGTAACTCAATAATAAAGTTATGTCTTGAATAATTTCACTGCATGTACTGTTATATAAAATAAGTGAGAGAGCCTGAAAAAGAGTGTTGTAACCCATTAATAAAGGTATAATACGTCTTGAATAAGTCTTCTGCATGCACTGTTATATCAAATAAATGAGAGAGCCTCTAGAAAAGTGTGTTATGTATTTAATAAAGGTATAATTCCTGGAGTGTGTCCGTGTCACTTTCTTTGATATGTTGTTGTACTCTTGCATTATAGAAATAGTACTGTTGTATTAAGCTCTGTCAACCCACACTTGGGTAGGCCCATATAAAGTGGATGAAGGGAGTGCCAGTAGCTGTTAAGCATATATACAGTCCTCAACTGTTGGTTCATGGCCTGCATGTACAGGTTAATCTGGCACATGAGTAGCTTGTTATTGTGTTCCCCAGAAATGTCAGTGTGCTGCTAGAAATGTAGGGGGCTGTTAAAATATAACTGATAATGTCACCTGAACACATCTAGATATGTAGATATATAAATATAAATATAACATATAAATACATAGCAGTAACATCTGCATCCTGGACAGTTTGTGTCAGATACAGGTCAGGTATATAAAGAACTAGCAAAACCCATTTCACAATTTAACGGACATTGCCTAGTGTAATAATACATGTAGGGGATATATACCTGCAGTCAATAGGAATGTAGTGTAAACTATAAGTATATATAAGTTGTTAATGGAGGTATCTTTTTACATCCTACTGTATGTGCATAAACAATGCAATTCAACACCTCAATGGGTATGTCTAATCTCAAAACATTTGTTGGGACATATGTCCTACTGGTTAATAAATATCTACATTTACTTTGATGCATGCGCCCTGTTCAAATACCACAATCTTGGTGGCCTGTTGCCACCAATTAATCCTGCATGCTGTTGGAATGTCCACTGTTGTTCTATATATGCATGTGTTATGCTTGCTGTTCTACTGTTGGAACTCTGGTGTGTTGGGTTAATGGGAATACTACTGCATGCTGTTACAACTAATTTGGAATTCTGTTGGCTGTTACCAACCCATATTGTCATTAAATCCTCCTAAACATAGAACGTATGGGAAGGCCGGTCCCAGCGGACCCACCTGTCCCACCTCAGCTGGCAATGGCACCTGGCAGCAGCAGGTCTGGTGCCCAGCCCAGGACCTCCTCCTTCATTGGGCCTGTGCCACCTTTGGGTGGAAGCACTGCAGGGGATGGGGCTCATTCCCTCCGTGCAAGTGTGGGCAGAGGAGGGCCTCCTCTCTCCCTCTGAACGGTCCTAGCCTGTGGTGCGTAGGGAGATCCAGCATTCTGTCACTGATCCCCTATTCCAGCTTGAGGCACGAGTGGCGGGCGCGACTCATGGGTGAGCCTGCCCCTCCTATGCAGCCCCCAGCACAGCCGCCCTCTGGTCTGTGAAGGTGCAGTGGTGACTGCCCATGGGTGGGGATCTCAGTTCCACTGTCGCCATCTGTGGGCTCATGGGCTTGCGGTTTCCAAACATCCTTCCCCGTCAATGTTGTTCACCCCCCACATGTGTCATATTCCACCCCTCTATGTGTCTTGTTTGTCCTGTCTACCTCCCCAACCTACCTCCCCAAATATACCTACATCCCCTATCCCACATTCTACTCTCACCTGGAAAAAGATAAAAAAAGGGCAATCTGCTCCAAAAATAAATTATGCCCCATACATAGCTGCCCATTTTGCACACGTCTGCTGGACATATAAAATGTAATTTAATTGGCAGTACAACATACTTTGTTGTCCTCGCCCCTCTCTCAGGGGTGGAAGTTTTCATATTTCCCTCCAAATTTATTGCATATGCACAGCTGTTGCTGTAAAAGAAATGGGCAGCTATGGTCCTTCCCTACACCCATCCTGCACATCCCGAGCTGTTTTCCCTACTGTCTTTCCCTCTTTGTGCCCATTTTTCACCACTGTCTATCTCCCCATTTTCTTTTCTTTCAAATAAATGAGCATGAGGGTTAGCGGGAGTAAGCACATTTAAGCAGTAGTTAGTGGGTTTGCACCAGTGTGCGCTTGTGTGCACTTAGCTAAGCATTGCTAAGCTTCATGCAAACCCGCTTACAACTGCTTAAAAGTGCCTTAGTCACCCTGCATGTGAGGGCCCTTGTTCTGCTCAGCAGCAAAATAAAACACCTCTGTCAGTCTCGAACCCCCGACCTTGGACACACTAGACTGCATGAAGTACCACTAAGCCACAGTAGATAGACAGCAAGTTGTTGCAGAAATAGATATATCATGCATCAGAATGAGTGAATGTAAAGGAAAAATAGGAATGCCATAACACAAAACCTGTTCTGTGGAACTTTACCAGCAGTTGTTGTGGAATTGCATTACATGACTGTGATAAGAGACCCAGCCATTCTAGCAGTAAATGATGTTAAAGCAGCACTTTACAAGCCCCACACAGTATCATAGCAGGACAAACAGTGGCATATCTGATTAGGGCAGATGACATACATCCCAACTGTGACTACATTTCAGGGATGTCCCTGATTTTGAAACATATGTTAGCTGTGTCCCTCTGAATCCCCTGAAAAGTACTGACGTTAGGCAGAAAGGTGGGGTATTACACCTAATGAATAATGACAATATGTAGGAGTTAGACACCACCTGTACTTCAGAAAAGGTGTAGTAATCCATATGCACTGGTTCTCCCGAAGTCTCCACTTACTGTCTCTAATATTTTGAAGGTGTACTTCACTTTTACCTACCTTTACCTCACTTTGTTCAAATATGTACCTGAGTGTTTCAGAGGCCTGGCCGAGGCAGAAACACACAGACACATCAGCTTTTCTGCTGTTACACACTGTGCAAATAGCTTTGGAAGGAGTTCCACAAGCATACCCTTATGTAGGAGTACAACACTGAAATACCAAAGGATGTAGCCATGTACTGATAGCAAACGACTGTAACAATGCCATTGTACCAGTGCTGAAAAGACCTGTGCATTGCACAGACAGAGAATAACAGCCTAACGTCTGGCTACCATCTGGATAGGTCCACAATTGGGAGCTATGCAGACAGACTACTTGCCTTGCTAAACTAACAGGTACACAGCAACCCTTTAAGTCCAACAAGATAACATTCATACAATAATACATAAATGCATGTCTACATCCCCACCCAAATGTACAATATACCTCTGTGTTCAGGGTCTACCAAGGATGTAGGTAGGCATACTCAGTACTGGAATTGTCCAGTTTTCTTGAGCATCCTGTGCTAATGTCAACAATAAAAAAGCACACACTGTGCAGAAGTGAGTACATTGATATTTACAGTATAGCAGTTCACAAACAGTTCATGTGCCAAATGAATACATCTCAATAACTACTTTTGTATGGCAGTTAATTGTATAAGTAGAAAAGAAACTACATACTTCCATGTATCTTGTGTTAGCATTTGTAGGGGTGAGTACAATTCTACACTGACAACTGTGTACTGGAAGTGGCAACATTCAGGTCTGAGTACAACATTTAAATCACTGGCTACACCCTTAGCTTCAGATATAAGAACTATACCAACCTTCTGACTTAAACAACGGTGCCCACAGCAAACAAGCATGGGCCCCACTTTGGAAAGCTGAAAGGGCTACGCCTACCTGACATAGCAATTTACAGCATTGGGTTGCTATGACAGCGAGTACTGCAATCACCACACAGCAGGCTGCATGCAATTACCAAATGGTGGCCACCACTTGGTGCCGAGGCCATCACATGCACATGTGCAGATACCTATAAAAGCAGGCTGTACCTGCTGCCCACACATGCAATCATTCCATTGCAGATATTGAGAGACAGAGACAGAGACAGAGAGAGAGAGAGAGAGACACACCCACCCACATCAACAGAAAAAAAAAGCCAAAGACACACGGGATGTAATAATACCAACACATACAAAGGAAAGGTATGTAACAGATATGTATTTACTGGCATGTAGTAGATGTTTTTGAAGAGTACTCTACATACTTTGAAATATCCATATGTGGCAGCAGTACGTATCTATGCACAGATGCCCTGCATAACTACTGCCATGGACAAATCAGTGTGTAGCTGTGTGCAGTGGGACATAACTGTGACATGTAGCTCAGCAGTAAATGTCAAACATCTGATCCATGTTATCTGTGTTTTGTACAGTAGTGTAGACAATGGCTGTTTGGGGGAGTAGCGCATACGGTTATATAAACATGGATATGACAGAGTAACACATGCATGATAGTCATATTAATGTGTAGCTTAGCAGTGGTAACTGCTGTACCAGGCTAGTATGCTAATCTAGGATTTGCAGCTATATATACACCCTCTAATATTACTGTGTGCTCACATGTGACACCTGTTCATGTTGCAGCAAGGCCCAACAGGTCAGCCGTGAGGTCCAGGGACTTACAACAGTGTGGACCTTGTGTGTGTATGGCACACACATATGGAGAGATATATCTGTGTCAGATACATTAACATCTGTACATGTGCATAGAGCAAGGGACATACTGCAACTGTATGTGAAGGGTGGACATATATATGTTGGTGAAGGTTGTTATGTGCATACTTATATGTAGGTTGTAGTGTGTGGCAAACAAGACAGCATACAGTGCTGGTATATAACATGTGGTGGTTAAATGCTGTGGGTGTGATTTGTTAGGTTTGCAGTGTTGCAGCCAGTGAGGCCTGCTAAAGCTACATGGGCTGAGAACACCTTCAATGCATTTCGCACAAGACTGTGCAATATTATTACATAACTGTATACCTCACATCCTTCGCATAATTGATATTCCCACCATGAAAGGTGGACTGTATATGTGCCTATATGAATATCTATATGTACACCAATGGATGTTTATATGTATGTGTATATATATATATATATATATATATATATATATATATATATATATATATATATATATATATATATATACAGAGAGAGAGAGACAGAGCCATATTTACTGCGACAGATGCCTGGTGACAAAGCCATGGCCTCAAGCTCAATGTCAAAAATGCATTGGCATCCCTTCTGGTAAAAACTCTGTACCCATGAACTACCACATAGGTGGTAGTCGACTTAACACAGAAAGTGTGATAAGAGACCATGGGACACAGGTAGACAGTAGTCTTCCCTTTGATAATCACAGTGCCACACTAGTCATGTAATATGTCTACGTGGCACACCTCATCACAAATGGTGTGTCATCCAGGGAAAAAGAAGGCAGTGTTCACCTCTACTCATCACTCACAAAACCCATAATAGAGTACAGTTCCCCTTCTGGTATGTACCTCACAAGACATCTACAGCAACTGGAAAGGCCACAGACATACCTCACAAAGAGTATTACTGGCCTCAAACAGATGCCCTATGCAGACTATCTCACAAAACCACAGCTAGACTGTGTCGCATACCGCCTACCCAGAGGTGACCTCTGCCTAACATACAAAGCTATGTCAAACCCAGAGCTGTTGGACATGCTCCACGTAGACAGATCCCAATCCCTATGAATTACATGCTCTAGGGACCTAAATCTTGTCACCTCAATAAACAGAACATGCTGGAGGGATAGATTCCTACCTCAGAGACATCCCATACTCTGGAACAAACTACCTATCAACAGCAAACAAAGCTCCTCAGTAGCACTCATCATGAATAATTTTGATGATTGGATGGGAGATAGGAAATACACCCCGGGAATCACCTCTGTGGCTCTGCTTGACAGGGGCACATAAAATTGAATTACTTGGGTGTCAACGGCCAAGGTACCATCTGGCTAGGCTTCTATAGACCCTTGGGCCAATAGACTATTACCTACCTATGAACCAATACACACCCACATGTACTTGTTGCAATATTTTCTATGTGAGGTTGACTGAGTGTGATGGTGAATGTGTTGGTGAATGTGTCACAGTTGTGTATATGTGGGATAGCTTAGTGGAAAACTGTTTCTATCGTGGTATTTTGTGTCCTAGCTCTAATCCCAGCAAATGATGTGTATGTTATTGCTAGGCAGAAAAAGCAGTATGGCATATGGTCTGACATAGTCCCTTGGTGTTAACTGGGGTGCGCCACTGGAGGCTAAAGCAGTACATGTATGCTTATTGATTGGTACTGCTGGTGAATCCAAATCCTGTATGAACTGTAGTACTACCTGAAGCTGTAGGCAAAAACAGCACAGTATGGTGTATGTCCACATTGCTTGGAACCACTGTTTTGTGTGTTCCCTGTAGTCCTCACAGATTACATACCTCAGGCATAAGGTTTTGTAAGTACTGACACACAGTACTGTATGGTACACTCGTAAAGCTCATCTGGGTTGCCATACCTCTGTGTCCTGTATGTATGTCTGATGTGTGTGTGGGTATGCCTGTAACATGCCCTCAGTCATATGTATGTTACAGGATATAAGTGCGTATCTAGCAACATGTATAGCAGTATGCCACCTATAATCACAAATGTGCACATATTTTAGGCAGGAGTTTGCCATCAACAACTAGTGTGGTATACTGGTAATACTGTAACTGGACTTTACAATCATTGCAATGGATGACATATTTCTTTATGCATTAGCTTGATATATACCTCCTGTGGCTAGGTGGTGCACTGTGTCACATACAGTGTGCCATGTACTGTTGTATAGTCTTACATAGTGGTTTCTTTTTGTTGCTGTGCAGAAAATGGTTTAATATATAGAGTGTGCCAGGCACTGTCAAGCAGTTGTGGGTTGAGCACTGATATGTGGTACTGAAAGTGTGTATCCTCTGACAGACAATAGGTTGCTATTTATGTCAGTTCAGTTATATCTATACTGTAGACTGTTAAGTGTGCCACATGACTTGCTCACACATATTGTTTCATTGTCTTCTAGGGTCATGGCCCACCATCGCAACCCAACCTATAGTCCTGCTGAGGATGAAATCATAACGACCAGTCTGGTTCAGCACTACACTCTGCTATTCTCAAGAACCAGCCAGGACCAGCATGAGCAGACAGCACTGTGGCAAGATATCTGTACGGTAAATGACATAGGCATGCATAACCGGACGTATGAGCAGGTACACCATCACTCCTGTGATTTACTTAGACATGTCCGGCAGCGTGTGTCTGATGTCCATAGACAACAGCTTGCCACAGGTGGTGGGGTTACCATCCATCACCCCCTCACCAGAGTGGAGGAGCTGCTCCTGACCAACAACAACAACAGCAGACATGTATCATCATGGAAGCTGGAGCCCCCCAGCAAATTCACACACGGAGTGTGCAGGTAACATGGCATATCTGTAGACTACTGTTACCTCTATTGGTAGATCATGCATATGTGAGATGTGTACTGTGTAGTTAGAAGATGTGGAGCCTGGTGTTGTGCAATACTGATAATTTGGAACATGATCTGTAGGCCTGTGACTGTCAACTGTTGTACTACTGTAAGATTGCAAACCCACAGTAGCAATGCCACAGTTGTTGCCACTGACAAACTGTCTCATATCTTTGTAGGTCCCTCTGGTGTGACAGCAAGGCAGCAGACTCATGCTGGTGAGTGTGTTCTACATTTAATATTGCAAATAAAACGTGCATGTCATAGGTGAGGTGTAGGCCATGTACACATGTAACACACCTATGCATAATGCATGCTGTGCATGTTTGCTGTGAGACTATGCACATCTCAGCAATGTGAGTAGCTGCCTCAAACACATGCAATACACAGAGCATCCCAAACAATTGTGGCTACACTGTAGTGGACATTGGATAGGCAGAGTCGATACCCAAGCACACAACATACACAACTTTGTCATAAGCAGTACATGTTAATATGTTACACATGGCATATTCAGACACCCACTGTAAGGTCACACTCCAGTATCCCAAATGTCATCCACACAGCACACATAATATACCTGAGGGGTAGAGGCCTATCATGGGGTGGTGTGACACTCTTCAACCACAACACATTCATGTTAGGCAATGCTCCCTATTGGGCACCATACAAACCCATGTAACAACTGGCTGTGAAAAGTGAATGTAGCCATGGTACTGCAGTTCAGGTGCAGCATGATAGATGCCGGTCTGGCACACATTAGTAGCCTTGAGTGACCACATGATGCTGCATGATGATGGCTCATGGTACTACACCCCATTCAGTTACAGTAACCACGGTACTACACATAGCATTCATTGCTATACACCTCAATGTTGTGTGTGTGCAAACATATGCACTTATACACAATATGCATAGCAATCGCCATTTGCACAAAGTGACACATATATGTCTTGTAATGCTATTGAGTGTATAGGTCACATGACACACATTAGGTATGTGTGATGCTTAATGTTGCAGTTGTGTTGTAGCATGCCATGTCATGGCTGGCACTGGCATGTCCACAATATGTTCTACACTCACCATAACTACTGTACAATGGTTATGTTGAGCAATGGTATTCCAACAGGTATACACGCACCACTCACCCTGTGTGTATACATAGCATGCATGAGCTAAACCTGTGTCTACAATTATCTGCTAAAGACACAGATGCTCTAATCAGTAATGGATATCTATGTGACACACAGATAAACATCCAGCCATGGTATGTATACCTGTGAGTGATGGTGCACAGCACATTGAAGAGCTTGTAATACTTGCACAGCAATGTTGTGTCCATGTACACATTGCGTTCCAGGGTGAGGCCAATCACTGAACAACGACACACATGCATCAAAGCTATATATACTGTTATTAGCAAGGACTGTCTACACTTGCACTGCATGATGTTGAGCAACATACGTCCTGCATGCTGACACATGTGATATGACTGTTTGGCTTGTGATACCATACCCCACCATCAACCGCTATTGAGTATGTTCTGGATTGCTGATAGTGTGTGTGTGTGTGTGTGTGTGTGTGTGTGTGTGTGTGTGTGTGTGTGTGTGTGTGTGTGTGTGTGTGTGTGTCTGCTTTAGTGAGGAGTGTATTTGTGTTCATGTGTGCATGTGTTCTGACATCATGTACAGGTTGTAAAGTGTGTTTCCTGACTTCCTCTCACAGGTGCTGAGGTTGGGCTGGTTCACTGCAGCAGGGAACCTGATGTCATTGACACAAATAGTGATAATGAGGATAGGTGTGTTGAGGCACAGGCATGTTTGCCAGGGTCTGTCATTGGGCCACCAATCAGCAGTACACAGGTGTCCACCCCTTCCATGCACACAGTCATACTGCCAATACATCCATCATCACCAATGCCCTTAGCTAAGGTACAGTGTACAGTCGGCAATGGCCAGGACAGTGTAGTATCTATGGCACATGCATCCGAACACAGCAGCCATACCCAGAGGTCTGGAATGGTACCACATAGGCAGATGTCCAGGGGTTCTCGTTGGAGCACTGCTGGTCATCATGCCCCTGGGAGACGTGCCACAGGTCTTACAACCTCACGCATGTTCCAGGCTGTCATGGAGGCACAAGCACGTATGGAACGGTACACCAGACAGGGACTAAGGGCACATAACACCACTTTAAATGACAGTATCTGTGACCTAGCAGATGCCATCCATAATTACACTGAGGTCACTGATAGACGTTGGGGTGAGACATTAGATGTCCTCCGCAATGTCATATCCATGTGTCAGGACAGTGCGGGAAGGTTGAGACGTCGACATGGACGTATGTCAGCAACATCAGCAGCTGGTAGTTGCCGCGGATGTCCCTCAAGTCACAGCCGCTCCCGTAGTGCCAGTACCAGCCCCAGCAATGTTGGGGGTGGGCTGTCCATAGACTGTCCTAGAAGACCACGTGCACGTGGCTCTGGCCAGTCCCAGCAGGGACCTGGGTCCAGTGTACATATATCTACCTCTGAGGATAGTACCCAGTCTGGCTTAGTACTTGATACTGTCAGTAGCACCCCTGCCAGGCACAGGTACCATATCCATGGCCAGAGACGGTGATCTGTAAAGCCTGGCAGGTACAGTCTGTGGCTGTCCCACAAATCCCCGTATATGGCAGCCACATGGTGGAACTGTGTGCATGCAGACACACACACACATAAACCAGACACCTAGGGCTAACACATACCTGCACACATTACATCAACATTGGCTCATACCAGTACTCTTGGCCCTCACACACACACACACACACACACACACACACACACACACACACACACACACACACACACACACACACATACATGTCGATTGTATGGCTCAATGTAGGCCTCTGGCAAACCAACAACACACCCTGTGCATATGATGAGACCTGTGCCACCTCCTGTCATCTGTAACATTGATGCAGGAACAGGCTAACATGGTCCTGATGCACAGGGTGACTTTATAGCAGTATAGCAATGTTAGCATGTTGTCAGCAGTAAGGTGTAATGATATCCTTGAAGGTGTAGCTGAGCAGGCATGATGCATTAAAGCTATGATTGTCAATGTAGTATTGTTTACACCAGTGTTAATTCCAATAGTGTATTGTCTGCCCACGTGCCACTTGGCTGATGTGTGTAGTATTGGCGGCATGTGTTAGAGAGTGGATAGTACGTGTGGGATGTGTGCAGCACAGATTTGCAGGTGTACATTTGTGAACATGGTGGAGGTGCACTGTCTGCATGTATGTGCATAGTGGACACATGGGCAGGGTGACATGCCCTGTATTACACAGTGTTAACACTCCATAGTTTCTATTGGTGGCCAGTATGCATTGTACTACACACATTTTGGAACTTGGGTACACATGTATGTATGACATGGTTTGACACTGTGCTGTGGGTGACACTGTTACTATCTGTCATTGGTTTGCATTCCGGTAGTATACATAACCTCAACAGCCTGACCATAAAGAATCGTTAGATGATGTCTTGACAACTGACACACAGATGTAGGACACACAGTAACATTTGGATCCTTCAGGTACTATACTATGCCAGTAACCAGTGGCATTCACCTGCACCCATTCCTGGGACCACTCCTGTTTGGCATATAGCTCTCTCAGGTACAAGCAAACACAGTAGGGATATGTCCATCCACATCTGGAAATTCATACTGTGGCCTATATTGCATTCTCCAGATGACACACATCCTCCACAAGGGTATCATACAGACAGATACCTGTTGTCAAACCCATGCTGTAAAGCTATAAGCCAACTAAAGCATAGTCATCCACCTGTACAAAACAAGTATCCCCACAGTACCACATAGGTAGTAGCCCCCAACATGTTGAACAGGTACCGATGTGTACATACAGCCAAGTGTTACGTCATCTTTCCTTTGGTAATCACATTTCCAAAGGTATTGTGAAATCCCTCGGTAAATCACATAAGCAATAAGGGGTCTGCAGGCATAGCCACAAAGGTTGTTGTACACCTATAATGAATAGCCATCATTGACAGACTTTGCTGCATTTGAACAGGTTTGAAATATACCTCAGGCATAAACCCTCACTCACACTATTCAATAGAAACCGTAATGAGTGTGTGTGACACGGATGACCTAGGCCAGGGAACACTGCAGTGGCTGGGCTTGTCACAAGCTTACAGATGTGACCTAAGGTCTGGAAAGCGGCAGCACACTCTGGCAAAGATAACAGATGTGTTCATGGAGAAAGCAGGGTTCCCACCTATGAAATAATTGAGTTCACATGTGCATATATGTATTTGCCACACAGCTACCTGACATGCAATGCATATACTGTTGTCATTGTGATATGTCATACAGTAGTAAAAGCAAAACCCACAACACATTGACCAACTGTGTCACACACACACACTCACCAAGTGCAGGATTCAAATCCCTACCTAACTGGGTTATGATACTAGAGCAGTACACATTAACATGACGTGCTATACACGTTAGTGTGAGCTCTCCTTTCCACAGGTATATTTGTAGGATGGTGACATCATCAGACTTGACAAAGATGAGTATACCACTTATAAGGTGTTTCAGTAGTCGTCTAAAAGGTTGCTCCTCTCCAAGGAGACACACACACGCACTCACATACAGTTAGCAAGTGCGGGATTCAAACCCCTACCTAACTACTTAGGATACTAGAAGAGTACACATTAACATGACACACTATACACATTACTGGGCATTCTCTTTATCACAGATATATTTGTAGGATGGTGACATCATCAGACTTGACAAAGATAGGTATACCACTTTTAAGGTGTTTTAGTAGTCTCCAAAAAGGTTGCTCCTCTACAAGGAGATACACACACACACTCTCATACAGTTGCCAAATGCAGGATTCAAACCCCTACCTAACTACTTTATAATACTAGAGGAGTACGCATTAACATGACACGCTATACACATTATTGGGAGTTCTCTTTTCCACAAGTATATTTGTAGGATGGTGACATCATACAGATGACAAAGATAACTATACCATTTTTAAGGTGTTTTAGAAGTCTCCAAAAAGGTTGCTCCTCTACAAGGAGATACACACACACACTCATACAGTTGTCAAGTGCAGGATTCAAATCCCTACCTAACTACTTTATGATACTGGAGCAGTACACATTTACACAACACACTATACACATTACTGGGAGTGCTCCTTTCCACAGGTATATTTGTAGGATGGTGACATCATCAGACTAGACAGAGTGGGTGACATTAGGTGGGCTACATAGAAGGAATCTCTAAACACTTTGGCAATGTGAATATCAATGGAGAGTTTACTATCTACCTGGGTCCCCAGGGCCATAATTACATTCTCCGTACATACTGGATTACCACCTATGTGGTAATTTCTGTGCACTTTGTTTTATCCAAAGGGGATGACTATGCATTCTTTGGCATTCTGCTTGAGGGCATTGTTTTGACACCAGGTATCTGTCCCTGTAAGACCCTTCTGGAGGATGTCTGTGTCAGCCGTAGAGTCGATTATGGACCACAGTTAGCAGTCATCTGCAAACTTGTTCAGCCATACTCCTCCCATGCTTGCCTGTACCTCTGAGCATTATCTACTGAACAGGTGGGGTCCCAGGACCAAGACGTGTGGGATACCATTTGTGACTGGTTTAGAGTCGGACATGACACCTGCAACTCTGAACATGTGTGTTTGATCTGTGAGCCAGTTGGCCACCCATCCTGTGACATAGCTGTTAATGTTCAAGCTGGTAAGCTTGTCCATGATGCCAGAGTGGGGAATGGTGTCAAAAGGCCTTAGTGAGGTCCAGGTGGGCTATGTGGACTACTTTCACCTCCATCTATGCCCTTGATAACTGTTTCAAATAAGTCAACTAGGTTTAGGAGGCAGGATCTGCCTTTAACAAAGCCAAGTTGGGTAGAGTCCAGTGTCTGGAGGTCCCCAATGTCTCTGTTTATGGGTTCCATTATAATTTGCTCCATAGCTTTGCAGACCAGGCTGAGTAGGCCTATAGGACAATGGTTTCCTGGTTCTGTTGTGGCACCCCCTTTGTGGAGCTGGATGACTGTTGCTGTATGCCATTCTTTGGGTACATAGCCTGTGGTAAGGTTGAGTCTGGACAGTGAATGTAGGTGAGGGTATAGTTCCTTTTGGGGCTGGTGTAAGTCGCAGCCTGGGACACCACCCAGTCCCATTGATGCTGTGTTCTTAGCTTTGGAGAGGGCTGTTTTTACCTACATGTCCATGAAGTCTGGGGCTCTGCATTCTTCTGGGATGGACACAGGCCCTTTTGGGGGTGATGGAGGGAGTTTGTACTGAACTTGTCCCCCAGGATGTGGGCAATGTAAGTTGGTTCAGTGTATTTTTTGCCATTTTGCTGTAGCTGACAGCAAATTTGAGAGTTGCCACCTAAATGTTTGGTATAACTAACAAAGGCTTTGTGATTATTATTCTTACATTCCTTGGCAATTTGTCTTTAGAAACTGGCCTTGGATTATTTTATGAGCGATCGTTGTTTCTTCCTAATAATGATCAGTGATGCCTTTCCTTTTGTGAAGTTTGCTCTATCATGTGTTCGTTTCCTCCTTCTGTTGTATAGCTTATTTATGGGCGATGACCACCAGATTGGTTTCTTATTTTTGGAGGAGTGCATCTTGGTTTTATTTGGGATGTCTTGATCCATGCATCCCTGTAGATGCTCATAGAATGCACTTGTAAATTATTTGGCAGATTGTATAGCATTATCCTATAGAAAGGGGGCTTTGGAACTTTCCACTTTGGTCTTGGGAAGTGTGCAGTTTGCTTTTTAAAATGTCTTCACAGTGGTTTCCTTGACTGGGGGAGGCAGGATGTGGATGTCCAGGGTGATTACTTTATGATCTGATATTACCAGCGAGGAGTTTATTTATGTTGTGGAACACTGGTACCCCATGTTGGTGATGATCAGGTCCAAGGTCCAGTATGTTGTCACCTCCAGTGGGCATGGTGACCAGCTTTTCCAGGGCGTTTGAGTTTTTAAACTCTAGGAAACATTGGGCAAAGGACGTTGTACATGAGTAATTCCCCCACTCAGTGTTTGGGTAGTTGTAATCTCCTCATATAATGGTGTTTGATAGGACCTTTATATTTTCCACTGTTCTCAGGAATACTGAGTGAGGTTCCTGAAACAAGGTAGGTGATCTGTAGCAGGCTACAATCGGATTAGCAGCTTTGCCCAATGTTAGTTGCACTTGCATGGTCTCCAAGGCCTCATGCTGTGCCACTGACCTGAAGGTGTGGGTATCCATAAGGTAAATGGATACACCCCTTCCTTTTGTATTTCACTCTGGGTTTTGGGGCCGAAGATCAGAGGGATTGTGTGTGTTTTACGTGGAGCATGTCCAACAGCTCTGTGTTTGACATAGCTTTGTATGTTAAGCAGAGATCACCTCTGAGTAGGCGATATGCGAGAGAGTACAGCTGGAGCATTTTGAGACGGTCTGTGTATGGCATGTATTTCAGGCTGCTAATGCTCTTTGTGAGGTATTTCTGCAGGCTTTCCAGTTGTAGATGTCTTGTGAGGTACATAGCAAAAGGAGCATTGTACTCTATTATGGATCTAGTGAGTGATGAGTAGAGGGTAACAATGTCCTCTTCTATTCTGCACGAGACACCTTTTGCGATGAGGTATGCCATGTAGAAGGATTTCCTGACTACTGTGGGGATGTGATTATCACAGGTGTGTCCACTGTTCACCTGTGACCCAAGGTCTCTTTTCATACTTTCAGTGTTAAGTATACTACCGCCTGTGTTGTAGTTCATGGCTACAGAGTTTTTACCAAAAGGGATGACAATGCACTTATTGTTATTGAGCTTGAGGCCATGGCTTTGACACCAGGCATCTGTCTCAGTGAGGCCCTTTCGTAGGATGTCCACATCTTTAGTATTTACAATTATGGATCCTAATTTGCAATCATCTGGAAACTTCATTAGCCACAGACCTTCCATGTTAAAGTTTACTTCAAGGATGCAGATACAAAATAGGACAGGATCCAGGACTGAACCCTGTGGTACTGCACTCATCACTGGTCTAAAGTCATACTTGGAGTCTGCTACTTTCACAGTGTGTTTTCTGTCAGTGAGCCACTTGGCAACCCATCTTGTGACATAGCAATTTATACCTAGTTTAGTGGGTTTATCTATACTTCCAGAGTGGGGGATGGTGTTGAAAGCTGTGGCAAGATCTACATAGAATGTGCAAACCACCTTACCCTTGTCTATGGTTCTGGTGACTGCTTCAATGTCGTCTCTCAGGTTTAGGGGACATGATCTGCATTTTACAAACCCAACATGGTTGTGGTCCAGAGTTTGGAGATTACCAATGTCTTTTTTATAAGTTGTATGATGATACATTCCATGGCCTTGCAGAGCAGGCTCATCAGGCTAATGGGGCACTAGTTCCTGGGGTCCGTAGTGTCTCCACCCTTGTGCAGTGGGATAACAGTCGCTGTGCACCATTCAGCAGGCACAAAGCCTGAGGTGAGGCTATGACTGAACATGGTACGTTGGTGTGGTGCCTGTTCATTCTGTAGTTTGTGTAGAACACAGCCTGGGAAGTTATCTGGTCCCATGGATGCTGTGATACTGGCTTTGGAGAGTGTATTTTACCTGTGCAGCCGTGATGACAGCAACTTTGCAGTCTTCCATTATAGAGATGTGCTCTTTCATGGGTGAGAGGGGGGTAAAGTTAGCACTGATCCTATCTGCCAGGATGTTGGCAATATCAGTTGGGTCTGTATATTTAGGGCCATTGAGCTGTAACTCAGAGCAGATCTGAGTGTTGCCATGACATTCACCTGTCTGTTGGGCAGAGATCTCTTGAGTAGACAGTATGCAATAGAGTACAGATTGAGTTAAATTCAGTCTTGTTGCATGGGGCAACTGTTTGAGGCCAGTAATCCTCTTGTTGAGGTACTTCAGTGGTCTTTCCAGCTGCTGCAGGTGCCTAGTCAGATTCATTGCAAGTGTGTTGTGGTACTCCCTGACTGGTTTGATGACTGATGAGTAGAGGGAACCTCCTTTGACCTACATGCAAAGACCTTGGCAGTTTGTGGAAACACATAGCATGATTGTCTGACCACTTTGTGAATGTGTTTCTGGAAGTAGAGATAACTATCCACGTGTCCATAGATCCCTTATTATCACCTCCATATTTAGGGTGTTGGCAGCTATGTGGTATTTGTATGACTGTAGCTCGAGGCCATAATTTTGACACCACATCTGTCTGACTGAGACCCTTTTTAGGGATGTCTCTGTTGTCGCAAACATTGATTGTGACAACTTTTTTGCAGGCATCCACAAACTTTGCTAAACATAGCCCTCGTATGTTTGACTGTATTTCTGAAAAGTATATACCAGACAGGAGAGGTTCCAGGACTGAGCCATGGGGGACAGCAGTTGTTACCAGCTTGAACAGGAGATCACAATTCTTACCTTGTGGGATCTATCTGTGCCCCAGTTGGCAATCCATCAGATGACATACATATTTATGCACAGGTTGTTGATTTTCTGGATACGACATGTGTCTGTGATGTTGGAAAAGGGCTTTTCAAGGTCTATGTGGGACATGTGTAGCTCATTTCATTTATGTATGTCCTGGATGACTGCTTTGAAAACAGTCTAGCAGGTTTGGGAACCATGATCTGCCCCTGACTGAACCAAAATTGGTAGGGTTGGGTGTTTGTAGGCTCCCAATAGCTCTGTTTATGAGTTCCATCATGATGGACTCCATGGCCTTGCAGATCAGGCTTAATAGGCTTATAAGACAATAGTTCCCATGGTCTGTTGTGCACCAACACTTGTGGAGTGTGTCAGATGTTGCTGCAACACATTCAACAGTTTCATATCCTGTACAGAGGGTGAGGCTCAACAGACTGTTCAGGTGCAGGCTCTGTTTGTTCTGGAGTTCACTTATGACACAGCTAGGGAAACAATGTAATCCCATAGATGCCGTGTTTTCAGGTTTGGAAGGAGCTGTTTACCCATTCTATATGTGATATGTGTGCTTTCACAATCTCCAGGTATGATGATATGGCCTTTTGTCAGTGAGAGGGGGGGTATGTATGTATGAGCCTGTCTGACAGGATGTTGGCAATGTCAGTCATTTACAGTTTGCACTGACTCAGGACATATATGAGTGTACATTGCTATTTATGACATAGCAGAAGGAAGCGTCATGGTTCTCTATGGACTCCTTCACAGATTATTTTGCCAGAACATGGATTGGATAAGGTTTGGAGTGCACATTGTTTATTCATGATACTGATTGCAGGTTTATTGATCTTCTCTGCTTTTTCACTTACTGTGAACAACTTAAGTACTTGTGGTACATAGTTTGATTATGACAGGGTTCCAATATATTATATGTGTCTGTTTTCATATAACTGTGTGCACAAGGCAGGATTGGTGAATAGTGACAGGTTCCTGGGGTGAAACATGCAACTGCCAGATGTGTGGCCCACTGCTGTACTCAGACATGGCCTAAGTGTGCGAGCATGCCAAGTATGACCTTTCAGTATGTTGCTGACTGAAATTTGCTAAATTTGTTTGTGTGTGTGAGCATGCCCAGTATGGACATATATACTATATGTGTGTGAAAAATCAAGTTGGTTTCTACTTCAGGGCTTACCTTTGTGTTGTACATCGACAGGAAGCACGCTGTGCCTGTATGGCTTTTATGAGTCACTTTGCATAGACTTATCAACATTTCTACATACAGTGGGGACATCTATTATTTATACATTTCTACCCGGGGGGGCACACCTGATAGTTACTGTGGGTGTACATAGGATGAGGGGTTCACCTGACACTTATACACATTTGCTAGGACTGCAATGCTATGTCAGGTACTCCATTTCAGTCTGTACTGTTGCCTATCGTACTGGCTTGAGGCATACTACTGTACTACAGATCTTAGCTTCCAATTTCACGTATATTAGTTTGTGACTTTACAGCCTACCCAACCCACATCACACTGCCTGGCCTGCTGTTATCTGTCTGTATAGGCAATTGTGCTTAAATATGCTAAATAGTGGTAAAATGTGCTTAGCACTGCTTTATATTGCTTAAAATAGGGCAATCGTGCCTCAGGTAGTGCTGCAGGGCTGCCTATGTTGGATGCACATAGTACACTCCCTATACATGTTTGAAAACAGGTAATGTCAAGTTAGGCATCCCTTTTATTGTATGAGCGAGACAAAGAGAGGTGTCATTCCAAGGGTTCCTACTGAGTCAGTGTATGTGCTATGCATTGCCTCTTTGCCAAGGCCAGGGCATACTGGGCATGCCTCCTTCTGCCTACTGGGGCATGCTCAGGCTGTTCCTCCTCCGAGTCATTCTGTGCCTGTGCAGGCCTTGGCAATGGTGGGGGGGCTGTTTGGCCCTACCCCATGCTGTTCCTGCTGCAGCTGTTTTCACAGGATCATATTGTGTAGCATGGCACATACCATGACAATTTGGGTACATGTAGTTGGTGAGTACTGCAAGGCTCCACCAGATGTGTCCAGGCACCAGAAACATGACTTGAGCATCCCAAACACACGCTCAATAATGTTTCTTGTTTGTGCGTGTGCCTCATTATGGAGTTCTTGTTTGGGTGGGTGTGCATTTCTGATGGGTGTCATCAGCCACGGCTCCAGTGTGTATCCAGCATCCCCTACTAGGTGACCATCAGGGATGTCCCCATTGGCAAATCTCTGGTACAGCTGCGTCAGATACCAGATGTGGGAATCGTGATAGCTTCCAGGGCAGCCAGCACACACATTCATTATTATGCCCTGGGCATCGCACATGACCTGGCAGTTGATGGAGGGGAAGCCCTTGTGGTTGATGTACACCCTACCCCGCTCACCGGGTGGTGCTTTGATGTGTATGTGCATGCAGTCTATTGCACCCACTACCTCAGGGTATTCTGCTATTTGGTGGAAAAGATGCATATTGCTGGCCAATGCCTCACTGGAATTGGGGAAATATACGTGCTCACTGACATGTGCTGACATGGCATCCAGGAACTGGTGCAGTACCCTGGATGCTAATGCCTGTGAAACCCCCATCATATCACCAGTTGGTCTCTGGAAGGTACCTGTAGCTAGTATTCGTAGGCCAACACATACCTTGGTATCCACTGGGATGGGTTCCCCTCTGTTGGTTGTGTGTGTGAGGCGTGGCTGGCACAGCTCAACAATTTGCTGCAGGAGGTCTCTGTCCACTCTATACCACTCCACTATCTCCAGCTCATGTAGCCCCTGGTAGGTTACCCTGGGTCTGTACACTCTTCTCCGTCTCCTCACTGTGGGTTGCTCAGCAGCATTCACAACATCACCACACTCAGCACCTTGCACATGTTGGTTTATGATAGCAATAGCAGCCCCTAACATTTTGTCTGACTTAAGCTTTTTAAGTTTTCACTCTTTGTATACTGCAGTGTTGCAGAGTTGTACAGTGTAGACTGCTATTTGCAGATTTTAAAGGGCTGGGCTGGTCTACTGCCTGTGTAATTGGCTGATTCTGATATATTTCACCTGGCAGCTCTGCTAGTTCTCCTTGGTTAACTTCCTACTACTTCTTTTCCTTCCTTTTTGCCTTTCTGTTTCCACAAGGGGCAGCGCCATGCAAACACACGCATGCGCTGTGTGCCCGTTTGCAAGACATTTCAGCTATATCCACAGTGTACACCTTTGGTTTCTTGTTTTCAGCTAGGACAACTGTAGACATGCCTCTTGCAATCATGAGCAACTCAGGGCAAACACAAGCCACTGTGCTCCAATCAGCTTACAGTCTTTCAGACATACCCCCTCATGATGTCACCTATCTTCTACTCTACTACTCTCCTACTCCTACACTTACACTCTAGGGACATGGCTCACATGCCGGGGAAGCACTGAGCCCCCCCCCCCCTTAGCAACCACTACTCAGTGGCCATGTTGTTTTCAGCCTGCCATCCACCTGGATGGCAGAACAAGCTTTTTAGTGAAAATGCCCATTTGTGGCTATTTCTCACTTTTTTCATTTTATTTGAAGCACAGCACGTTTGCACGCTGCTGTGCTATGCTTAAACATCAGCGATTGGGGGAAAAATGGATTTTAAGGATTTACAACATTTGCAAATGCCAATGGCCTTATATTTGGCCATTGGCATGCTTCCTCAACTAGATGCATCCTTTATTTGGAGCTGTCATAGCTCCATTTAGCTATTTGCAGAATGGTACTCCATTACCAACGGAGTACATTTCTGCAAATAACACTACTCTTCCACGGACAGGTTAGTGTTTCCTGGATCGCAAATTTACCTCATTTGCATAGCTTTCAGCAGCAAATGAGGTAATTTGCATACCATAACACTGCCCGTGCAAGAGTAGCTTTATAAGCTCTCATGCATGCCCCTGCCAGCTATTGCTGAATCACTCGGCAGACATATTGCCTGTCTGCCGTCTTACACTACTCTTACACTCCGTGCAAGCCTTCGTGAATCCGGTCCTAAGAGCACTTATAATTTGGTTAGCAGAAGATTAAAGTCTTCTTTAAAGTAATACCAAATGTAAATATGAAGGATTTAGTGTCATTGGAGTCTGTGAAAAAAAATTACTGTTAACATAAATCAGTCTAAAGGCTAAAACATAAGGTCCAATTGTACATGAAGGTGAGACACCAAGTGGGTGAGAAACTGGCTTGTATTTTTAATAAATATTTCTTAGTGGATGAAGAAATTGTCCAACTTTGTCTGGAAATGCTGACATCTGGCTTAAGGTTCATAAGGCAGCATAATGGTATAGGTTCTGAAAATCTCCCACAATCCTTTTGAGCTGTTTGTGAAAAATATTTATCCGACACTATCATGTCACAAAATGTTACTAAACAGATATGCTCCTAATAGCGGGAAACTTGAAGATGTAATACCAATCCATAAAGGAAGCTATGTGGAAAAAATTGCTAATGACATGCCAATTTGCCTTACACTGACATTAGGTAAGAGTTTTAAAAGATGTTTGTTGATGATACTGAACTGTAAACTACATGATATTTAAAAATATAGCTCAGCATGGTTTTATTAAGAACTGATCAACCTTTAAAAACCTAATTTTCAGAGCCTGTTTCCTAGCACTAGACCTCAGACTTTCTGCTGTAGTTGTGTATTTACAACAATCCAAGGATTGTGATAGTATTCCACGCACTATTTTAGAAGCCATGTAAAACACTGCATAAATTCTGTCATTCGATGGGTTGCAAACACTCCAAATGGCAGATCACAAAGGGTAAAAATAGAGAGATATACTTTAGAGTGGGTAAAGTTTAAAAAGGTATCCCTTAGGGTTCAGTCATGGGTCTATTGTTGCTTAATATTGTTTTTTCATTAACACCTAAACCTTCAATGGCTTGGATGTCGAAGTATGCAGATGATATTAAAATTGGATTTGTAGTTAACAGTACAAATTATATTATTAAATTCAGTCAGTACCTGGGCCACACTGCTTTGAGGTTTAAGATATCAGGGTCCACGTACTGAGTGAATTTAACAATAACTTTGAGAAATGTGGACTTCTACAGTTTGGTAAAATTAATGTATATAATTGTGTGAAATTAGGATATACTGATTGACAGAAAAGGACTGAGTGTAAGGATATGGGGATTATCAGTATATCACTACACTGACACAATGATATATAGAAAAGGACTGAGTGTAAGGATATGGGGAGTATCAGTATATCAGCATATAATTATACTGACATACTGATATTTAGAAAAGGACTGAGTATAATGATCTGGAGATTATCATTAATTGTAGTTTTAAATTCAAATCCCAAATTCAGAATATTAAGGTTTAATCAATGAAAGTGGTTGACTTCATTTTTAGGAATTTGGAATTTAAAAAAAAAAATGTTTAAAGCATACATTCAACAGATTAAGATTAATAACACTTTTTTGCCTATTTATCAAAGGAGACATAAAACTAACACTAGAGAGAATCTAACTTATGTTGATAAAGATAATTCCTGGGCTCAGTGACAATTAATTTTATTTAAGGCTAAAGATTTTGGGTCTTCACTCTATTAGTTATAGGTTTTGCAGGGAAAATTGTGTTTGGCATATAAAGCTATGACAAATAAAAATCTTTGTTAAATGTTAACTGTTGAACTGAGGGATACAGGTAGAAACACCAGAGGTGTTACTTATAAATTCAGAGTTGATAGTAAGTAAAATGTTACTAAGGTCTAGATGCTTGTCACAATTAATGGTGTATTTGTGGAATAGATTAACACTTTATATGTCAATCTAAATTGATATACTTGTTTCAAAAAGTTTTAATATTCATGGGTGGGTCCTAAAGAATTTTAACCTTAAGTCCCTAATGCAGTATTACGGAACTACTGAACTTAGGGAGGACAGTTATTAATGCAGCAGTTCCTGCTGGCAAACAACTCTCCATTTCAGTGCTTCACCTACAAATGCAGCGCCTTCTGCCCTTAATGCATAAATTACCTATTGGTGCTTGTTTTGTGTATTCAAATAAGATGATGATGCTGGGTGTTCAAGTCGTTTATTACACGCAAACACATCAGGATGGATGACTGGAACATAAAACTTACATGAACTGACTGACTGCTACATACATACATGCTTTCACTCCAGCTGCTCACTCAAAATGGCACTCTTGCTTGCACATGCTCAGTATTTATATGGATGTGCCCATTGACTGGAATGGCTCTTACAGCTACAACACACACACTGATCTACACCTATGCTGCACTAAAATTAAGTTCTGGTGATATTGCCAAAATATTTCCTGAACTAGATCAGCCATGCAACAGATGATGGCTGACAAATGACAACAGGTTCATAGTTACTAGGAATGCAGTCCAGGAGACCATTAAGCAGCCAAGCCCAAACTCCCAAATGCTCCAAAAGTACTGTCTGGTTAAGTGACTTGCTCAATGCCACACATTAGATAAATGAAGGTAGAAAGATTCAAACCCTACACCCTTGACACAGGAAGCAGCTCATTAACAAGTTGTAGCTTTAGACCTCTACACTGACTGCCAGAGTAACAGCTTTTAATTAAATACAGAAATCCTGCTCAAACATGTCTTGAAATAAAGATTCTATCACAACAGTATGCAACGATGACTACACGATGAAGGTTAAGTGTCAGAAATTTCTAATCATCACTCCAAATAGTGCAGAGTATATGACCTGATAATTTCAACTGCTTTACAGTTGCTGGAAGCTGAAAAGAAGGTACTGCAAAAATATATTACTAAAATGAAACATGGTTAAACTATATTGCACAATACAAGCCTATTAATGAATAAAGCAAAACAATTCTTGGCAATATAAATGTTGTAGCAGCAGCATTGGTTCAATAATCCACAAGTCACACACAATCAGAAATATTTCTGCATACAGAATACTTTTTTGGGTAGTGGGAACTGATATGCTGGCAAGACACCTACATATCATTTCTGACCTCCCTGTGCCTTCACTGTCATTAAGAATAGCTATCCCTTCTGGCATCACCCAGTAGAGTATGACCTACTTGACTGGCTAATAATGCTACAGCATTGCAGCAAATGCCGACAGAATTGTCACAGTCAGGTCATGGACAAATAAAGCCCCATGCAGGGAAACAAAGCAGGCCCCAGCCAGCCATACCAATTTCCCATTCCTTGGCTGTCTACCCAATTACCTTAAATACTCTTAAAACTGTCAGTGGGCACACTATTTTCTTCTTAGCTCAGTGATTTGGAGTTCATTTAAAACTATTATTTCAAATTTTACTGAAAAAACACAGAGCTAACTTATAAACAAAACATATTCTCACATTGAAAAAAGCATGACAAACAGTAAACTTAATTTCCCTTGAGACATACTTAGTGAACATGTGTCTGGCAACCCATTAAACTACAAGAGAAGTGCTGGGATTCATATTCAAATGACACACAGTGAAGTAGTTGTCAACATCTATGTGAAGAGTGCAGGAATTCAAAAGATAAAATGTGTAACTCATTTTCTAATAGCCTGGTACAACCCCTTGGGCATGTGTCCTTTTTCAGGAGCAGCCCAGGAGTACTGCCTGATGAAGAAGCTTGGCAGAATCACAGAAGACAAATGGAGGCTGAGGGAATCAAACCATGTACTACAGGAAGCAGCCCTTTAACAGCTCCTAATTTTACTTATCTATACTAAATGCTAGACAAAGTCTTGCAGCCCAAATACAATGCATTTCACACCTCTGTTCCTGCATAAAAGCAAGCTAAATAAAACATACTCTTAGTTAAAACATTAACATTAAATTCAGACTTCATGCTGTCCAATTTGTTCACAACTAATAAATAAACAGACTATTAAGAAAACCAAGGAGCATATCCAAAATACATGACTTATAGATTCACAGGCATACAATAAGCTAACAGCCACCAGGGCCTTTATACACCTAGATGCGCAACCCAACCCAATTGTGCTGCTATGTATCATGGCATTTATTAGGAGGGGGTATATTAGGACATTACTAAAGGTTATTTGAGGGTACGTTAGTTTGGGCATGGTTACTGTTTGCCTCTGTCTATCAGATACATGGGGCCAGACCCAGGGTAAATTTCTCATTTCCCATCCATTGGTCAAGGTTATGCTCAAATAAGGCTAAGGATGGACTCTGCTTCACATGGATGGGGAGCCTGTCCTAGAGCATGGGGATCCCCTGAGACACATATATGTCTCACCAATATGCTGCACTTATGTCACAAGCAAGATTTAAATCCTTGAATCTAATGCTTCTGATGATGTTCATTCTGCAGATGTGCAAAAGGTCCATCACAGCTAGATCTGAGGATCCCTTGTATGCCAGACATAGACTGCCTCTCAGTAACCTGTAGGAGGTGAAGTACACAGATAGGGAAATGTGATCTGTATTGGACAATGTGTTTATACCCTGGATTCTCCTGGCAAGGAACCTTTGTAGGCATCCCAGTTGTTCCATATGTCTGGTCAGGTACGTGCCAAAGGGGGCATCATACTAAATGATTGGTCTGATAAGAGATGAATAAAGTGACACTATGACTTCTTTACACTTAGATGCCATGCCTTTACATATAATTTGGGCAGCATAGAATGATTTTCTTACTACCTTGGCCACATGTTGGTCAAAGGCCATATTATGTTTAGACATGTTCTCAGGTCCCTGACTACTGGGTCAATTCTCAAGAATGTCTTATCAATGAAATAATTAGCTTAGGTAGCAGTTTCCACAAAAGGCACTATAATTCATTTCTTGGTATTGAGTTTTTTTCCATGACTTTGGCACCAGTTATTTGTCTGTGTTAAACCTCCTCATAAGACAGTTGTATCATGGGGGATCTATGACAGCTTCCAATTTGCAGTCATCTGCGAATTTGGTCAGTCAAAGGCTTTGACATTAACCTTTACTGTCGAGAACTATATGCTAAATAGGAGCAATCCCAACATGCAGCTCTGGGGCACTCTGCTGGTGACCAATATCTTAGTGGAGGTCATCTCACCAGTACTGACTTCCTAGGTCTTGTCTATCAGCCAGCTGGCTTTAAGTGTTTATGCCTCATTCAGTGAATTTGTTGACTATAACTGAGTGGGGTACTGTATCAAATGCTTACACCAGGTCCAGGTAAGTGGTAGGCACTGTTTTCCCCTCAACCATTGCTTTGGTGAACTTCTCAAAGAAGTCCACCAGGTTTGTAGGCATGACTTTCCCTTAACAAAGCCAAGCTGGGTTGAGTCCAGTGTCTGAAGGTATCCTAAGTCTTTATTGATCATTTCCATGATAATTTGTTCCATGGCTTCGCATATTAGATAAGCAAGACTAATGGGTCTGTAGTTTCTAATGTCAATTGATGGTTCACAACTGTGAAGTAGGACAACCATTACAGTCCTGTTTTAAGGCTATATTTCAAAAGTGACTCAAGTGGCACTGATAGTTCATGTTATAAGATGTTTAGGAGGTATCCCGGGATATTGTCAGGGCCCACTGAGGCTGTTGGCCTTGGAGAGCACTGCCAGGACCTGTTCCCTGCTAATAGTTAGGGGGAGGGGTTATGCTAGTACTTCACTGAGTGAAGTTTGAACTGAATTTATCAGCCAGCACACTTATAGGTTCATAGGTTGATACTAGGCTATCTGCCCTAGGGCATTTATAAGCCTAGCTAGAGTATGTTTGGCTTTCGCCACCCTTTTAGATTAGTTGACTGTGCCTCTGTATAGTAGGTCACAGAAGGTAGCCCTTTTAAGGTTTGTTTACTGTACCTCTGTCAAGCAGTGACACAGAAGAGATCCCAGGGGTAAACTTACGATCTCCCATCCATTCGTCAAGATTTCTCTTGAAGAGGGTCAGTGAGGGGCTCTGCCTGACATGGATTGGGATTTTGTTCCAGAGTGAGGGGAGCCTCTGGGATATGAATCTGTCCCTCCAGCATGTCCTATTTATTTCTGTGCTGAGGTTTAGGTCCCTGAAGCGTGTAGGTCTAAGGGATTTAGATTTCCTGAGGTGAAGCATGTCCATTAATTCTGGGTTGGACATGGCTTTATACGTCAGACACAGATTGCCTCTGAGTAGGCGGTATGCAACTGAGTAGAGCTGGAGTTTCTTTAGCTGAACTGGATAGGGCATCTGTATGAGCCCCTTGATCCTCTTGGTGAGATACTTTTGGGGTCTTTCCAGTTGCTGAAGATGTCAGGTAAGGTACATCCCAAACGGGGCATTGTACTCAATTATGGGCCTGATAAGTGATGAGTAGAGGGGCACAATGACCTCTCTTGATCTACATGTGAACCCTTTCATGATAAGGTGGGCTATATAGAAGTTCTTTCTAACCACTTTGGCAACGTGATTATCAAAGGAGAGATTGCTATCTACTTGGGTCCCCAAGTCCCTAATTACTTCTTCCGTACTTAATGGATTACCACCTATGTGGTAATTTGTGGTCACTTTGTTTTTTCCAAAGGGGATGACTATGCACTTTTTGGCATTTAGCTTTAGGCCATGGCTCTGGCACCAGTTATCCGTCTCTGTGAGACCCTTTTAGAGGATGCTTGTGTCAGTCGGAGTCTCAATTATAGCACCCAGTTTGCAGTCATCTGTGAACTTGGTCAGCCATAGTCCACCCGTGTTAGCCTGTACCTCGGAGAAATATATACCAAACAAGAGAGGACCCAGGACTAAGCCTTGTGGGACACCACTTGTAACAGGTTTAGAGTCTGACATGGCACCTGCTATTCTGACCATATGAGTTCTATCCCTGAGCCAGTTTGCAACCCATCTTGTGACATAGGGGTTGATATTTAAGCTGGTGAGCTTATTTATGATGCCTGAGTAGGGTATTGTGTCAAAGGCATTTGCGAGGTCCAGGTAGGCTGTGTGGACTACCTTCCCTTCATCTATGGCTTTGGTAACAGTTTCAAAGAAGTCGACCAGGTTCAAGAGGCAAGATCTGCCCTTAATGAAGCCGAATTGGGTAGGATCCAGTGTCTGGAGGTTCCCAATGTCTTTTTTTATGATTTCCATGATGATACGTTCCATAGCCTTGCAGACCATGCTGGTCAGGCTTATAGGGTGATAGTTTCCGAGGTCTGTTGTGGCACCCCCTTTGTGGAGTGGGACCACTGTTGCTGTATGCCATTCCTTGGGAACATATCCTGTAGTAAGGCTGAGACTGAACAGTGACTTTATATGAGGGTTTAGTTCTTCTTGGAGCTCGTGTAAGACGCAGCCTGGGACACCATCTGGTCCCATTGATGCTGTGTTTTTAGCTTTGGAGAGGGCAGCTCTCACCTGTGCATCTGTGATCTCAGGAAGGCTACACTCTGTTGGGATAGACATTTGCTCTTTTGGGGGGGGGGGGGAGAGGTTTGCACTGAACCTTTCTGCCAGGATGTTGGCAATGTCTGTGGGTTCAGTGAATTTTTTTGTCATTTTGCACTAACTCAGAGCAAATCTGGGAGTTGCCTTCCAGGTTTCTGACATAACTAAAGAAGGCCTTGTGATTATCTTTAGTGTCTTGTGCAATTTTTCTTTCAAAGCTGGCCTTAGAAGATTTTATGAGAGGTCGTAGTTTCTTGCTAGTACTGATAGTGACGCCTTCCCTTTTTGGGATTTTGCTCTGTCATGTAGTAGCTTTCTCCTTCTGTTGTATAGCTTATTTATGGCCAGGGTCCACCAGACAGGTCTCCTGCCTTTGGAGGAGTGAGTCTTGGTTTTATTTGGGACAGCATGCTCCATGCATTCCTGCAGGTGTCCATAGAATGCTTTTGTAAGATCATGTCATTCTGTTAAGTGAAGGTGGCACAATTGATTACCAGTACAGCATACTGCTCTGTGCTGTCTTTGAGGTTACAGATAGAGCTGTAGAAGGTATTGTGGTTGTCTTTAGCCTGTTAGTCTATCTTGACCTCATAAATGGCCTTGTCAAACTTAATTAGTCATCTAATTTTCTTGTTTAGTTAGAGAACTCATCATTATGGGAGTTGCTCTGCTTGATTTTAGCCATGACTTCTTTTCCTTTTGTTATATACCCTATTAAGGTTAGGATTCCACCAATGTGATTTGTTTGTAGAGTTTGTTTTGGGCTTACTTCTAGCAGGTAAAGCAGCCTTTATACAGCCATTTACATGGTTGTACAGGGACTCTGCGAACATTCCACATAGGTTGCTCAAACTCTGAGTTAGGGGGAGCACAGAATTTTGACAGACTAATGGCCAATAGAGGGATATTTTGCTTTGAAATTGTTCCTAACTGTAACAGGGTTTCCAGGGAGTTACTGAGTCGATTTTTATTTTGAAAGAGACAGCTTTGTAGTCTGACATCACCAGTGGGGATGTGACAATGGGACAGGTGCAGTACTGTCCCATACTGGTGAGTTCAGTCAGCTTAAACTTCTGGTGGGTGTGTGTACAATCTGTTCAAGGGTATGTGTCAATAAGGTCCAGGAATCACGCTTGTGAGGCTTGAAGCACTGCATGTTTCAAGTCTATAGAGGGGTAGTTAAAGTCTCCCATGAATAAGTTATTTAGTTTAATGGTGATTGCCTCAAGTAGGTCTAGGTACAAGCAATGGGATTCTTAGGACACAGAGGGTGACCTATAGCTTGTTAGGATATGGTACAGGACTTTGTCTATGGTGATTTGCATGTGGATAAACTCCCGAGCATTGTCATGTTTAACCAGCCTAGAGATATACCTGTTGCTAATGTAGATTGAGATTCCTCCTCCTTTTGTCCCTGTTTGTGCAGCTGAAGGTCTAAATGTGTGGGGGTGTTGAAGCCATGTACTGCCAGGGTACTTTCTGTGGTTTTAACCCATGTCTCAGTAATGGCACAGATGTCAATATTCTCCAGAGTAATGAGAGATTGTAGGGTGTGGAGTTTCTTGTTTAGGTGCCTAGCACTGAGCAGTAACACATTTAGGCTTCTTTGGGTTTTATTTGCTATGTTGGCAGGTTTGCCAATTTGGCATTGCCTAAAAATGGCTCTAAAGGGCTGGATAAAGTTTTACCCAATAGTCAGAAGCTCAGGAGGGACAGGTGCAGATTATCTTTTCCAAAGCAACTTGGTTTGTTAACCATGTCCTTCCATGCTGAGAAATATTGAATTCCCCTAGAAAGACATCTAAAACTAAACAAATTACTGAAGTCAATGATCTTTTGTTCATACTGAGGCATCAACCTTGGTGTGGGTAGAATTATTTATTATTTATTTATTGACATTTGATTACCATGAAAGTCTGACTGGGTAGACACCCATTTTAATGGAAACCTGGAGAGAAACGCTCCAAGTTATTAGAAAACATTTTAAGAACAATAATTTTACAATCTTCAAAAATAAAACAAAAACATCTGTAGTTTAAATTATAACAAATTAGAGATAATATAAAAACATTGGTGAAAAATTAATACAAGTTATAGGACAATGATTTAATATTTATAGAAATATTAGACAATTTGTACAGAAATTAAATGTAAGTTAGTCTTATACAAACAGGATTTGCAATATTAAGTGAGGGAAAAACAGGATTATGATTTATTTAGAAGAGAAAGTCAGAGAAGAGAATCTGATAGAAGTACAGCTGTAAGTGAAGAAGGGAGAGTAAGGAGGTATAAGGAATGAAAAGGTACTTGTTCACATTTAGGGAAATAGTTTATCTTGGTTTTGAACACGAACAGAGACAGATTTTAGCTAGGAAGTCTTTCAGAGTAGTTTTGAAATATTGGGGGTGGGGGGGTTACTGACCTCATGGATACAGATAAGGAGTTCCAGGCCTTAGCAGTCTTGTCCAAGTACAGACAATTCCCAGCAGATCTGATAGGTGTGTAGACAGACAGGAGTTTTTGGTCAATGGATCACAATAACTGACTGGGAACCTAATTGTGTAGAATGTTTTTTAGTGCTGGACAGGCAGATGGATGCTGGATAATTTTATACGTGGTAAGAAGATGTGTATATGTTAGTTGATAAGGCAGTTCTAACCAATTTAGGCTTTTTAGTGATAAACAATGATGGGTTCTGAAAGGGGTATTTGCTGCAAATTTAGCAACTTTGTCATAGCATTGTTCAACTTTTAATTTTTGTAAAGTCTGGAGGTTAGTAAGGTTGGGAGCACCATAAAGAAGTGTGGGGAGGAGATAAGTAGTGGCAAGTGTAGTTTTAGTTGAATCAGTGAGAAAATTTTTGGCTTTGTAAAGCATCCCTAGTTTTTGATGAATTGTTCTTATGCAATTTTGTATATGCAGGTTGAATATAAGCTTATCATCCATTATAACCCTTAATAATTAGTTATGAGAAGTGACTTCAATTGTTATATTATCAAGGGAGTGGTTGTTGAAGCTTCTTGAGTATTTTTTTTTTGAGGTGTACCGTGTCAGATATGCAAATGAGAGTGGAATCATCTGCATAATGTATTACGATGGCCTGTTGTGTGTGTTAGTGAAAAAGTTAAAGAGGAGGGGATCAAGGATACAGCCTTATGGTACACCGGTGGTGACTGGAAGGGAAGGAGAGAGCGTGGAGTGCTATTTTACTGAGTGATGCCTATTGGACAGGTAGCTTTTGAACCACAGATGTGTGGCCTTAAAGAGACCTAGCAATAACATTTGAAGTAGACGTTTGCAGTGACAAACTGTGTTGAAGGCTTTAGAAATGTCTAGAAATAAGGAAGAGACTAGTTAGCTGTTATCGCTAGTTTTATTAACAGTATCTATACAGGTTAGAAATGGTACGGCAAGCACTATGGGAAGAACAGAAGCTATGTTGTGTAGGAGGTAGGAGTTCTTCCTGCAGGAAATCATCTAACAATTGTTTTTGAATACATTTTTCAAGTATTTTGGCAATGGGAGATAAGATTGCTATAGGTGTAAAGGTATTAATGTCTGTTGAATTTCCTTTTTAGTGTAGAGGGATAATGTGTGACTTTTTCCAGAGACATGGAACATGGAATTACTGAGCTGACCTATTTATATGGATTGAGACAGCATATGCAATGCTATTGACTGCTAGTTTTAGGTATTCGCTTGGAAGGTCATCAGCTGAAGAGCAGCATGGTTTAATCTTGTTTAACAATAGTTTTATATATAGGATGTGGGCAGAGGTTTGAAGATTAAAGTGTATATGATGATATCTGGCTGCTGGGCAGGGTTGGGATTAGATGGTGAGGAATCCTTGGTTAGAGATGGTATACTATTTATAAAACAAAAGTTGAACTGTACTGCAGTTTTGAGTGGTGAGTTACTGAGAGGGGTTTGAGTTAAATTTTGGCTGGGATATAAGACTTCTTTAATGGATGTCCAAAATTTTTTAGGGTTCTGTTTCGTACTATTCTAAAAGTTATTAACATTTTTTGCCTTCATTTATTTGCTTTAGTATGACTGAGAAGCATTCTAAAGTTAAGATATTGAGGTGTTTCTTATTTTTGCTATTTTTTCATGCTTTTTCTCTATCCTGCATTAGCATTCTACTCTTTTTGGATAAACAAATTGCATTATTTATTTGTAGTTCCTTCCTTCTAGGAGGTGCAAAGTTATTTAAGATACTTAGAAAAGTTGTATTGAATTCATTTACAGCATTGTCTAAAGGGAGTATTTTTAGGAAATTCCAATTAATACTTGGTAGTGTTGAAAATTTCTGGGTTAAACTTGGAAAAGTTGCATGTCATTTTACAAATATGCTGTTTAACTGGATGCGCGAGATGTCCAGTCATTTAGATTGGAAGTTGATGATTGAGAGAGTCTGATATTCTACTTCTGGTGGTGCATTGGCTATGGTATGATACTAGAATCCAGTCCAATAAGGAATTTGCTGTCTTGCTATAATGTCTTGGGCTATTAAGTAGTTGTGTGAAACTATACGACTTAATGCTAGATGTAGGGCAATTAGAGTTTATGTCCAACTAAGTGACATTGACATCACGTAATAGTATTTTTTTCTTGTGGAAATGTTGTGGATGTCCAATGTAGGATATCTTCCAGTATAGCTGTATTATCGCCAGGAGAGATGTAAAGGACAGTAATACATACCAATGTAGGATATCTTCCAGTATAGCTGTATTATCACCAGGAGAGATGTAAAGGACAGTAATACATACCAATGTAGGATATCTTCCAGTATAGCTGTATTATCGCCAGGAGAGATGTAAAGGACAGTAATACATACCAATGTAGGATATCTTCCAGTATAGCTGTATTATCGCCATGAGAGATGTAAAGGACAGTAATACATACCAACGTAGGATATCTTCCAGTATAGCTGTATTATCGCCATGAGAGATGTAAAGGACAGTAATACATACCAATGTAGGATATCTTCCAGTATAGCTGTATTATCGCCAGGAGAGATGTAAAGGACAGTAATACATACCAATGTAGGATATCTTCCAGTATAGCTGTATTATCGCCATGAGAGATGTAAAGGACAGTAATACATACCAACGTAGGATATCTTCCAGTAATAGCTGTATTATCGCCATGAGAGATGTAAAGGACAGTAATACATACCAACGTAGGATATCTTCCAGTATAGCTGTATTATCGCCAGGAGAGATGTAAAGGACAGTAATACATACCAATGTAGGATATCTTCCAGTATAGCTGTATTATCGCCAGGAGAGATGTAAAGGACAGTAATACATACCAATGTAGGATATCTTCCAGTATAGCTGTATTATCGCCAGGAGAGATGTAAAGGACAGTAATACATACCAATGTAGGATATCTTCCAGTATAGCTGTATTATCGCCAGGAGAGATGTAAAGGACAGTAATACATACCAATGTAGGATATCTTCCAGTATAGCTGTATTATCGCCAGGAGAGATGTAAAGGACAGTAATACATACCAATGTAGGATATCTTCCAGTATAGCTGTATTATCGCCAGGAGAGATGTAAAGGACAGTAATACATACCAATGTAGGATATCTTCCAGTATAGCTGTATTATCGCCAGGAGAGATGTAAAGGAGAGATATCTTCGGAGAGATGTAAAGGACAGTAATACATACCAATGTAGGATATCTTCCAGTATAGCTGTATTATCGCCAGGAGAGATGTAAAGGACAGTAATACATACCAATGTAGGATATCTTCCAGTATAGCTGTATTATCGCCAGGAGAGATGTAAAGGACAGTAATACATACCAATGTAGGATATCTTCCAGTATAGCTGTATTATCGCCAGGAGAGATGTAAAGGAGAGTAATACATATGATATCTTCCAGTATAGCTGTATTATCATGAGAGGATATCTTCCAGTATAGCTGTATTGTCCCCAGGAGAGATGTAAAGGACAGTAATACATATTTGTTTATAATTGATTATTTTGAGGAAAGCAATAAGAAGTCCTGCAGAACTGAATTTTGGTGTTGGTTTGCTGCAAAGGAAAATGCAATAGGTGTTGGGAAGCAATAAAGCACCTCTCCTCTTTATACGGTCATTATGGATGATATTACAGCCATGAGGTATAACTCTGGTGTCGTTTAATCCAAGTGTTGGTTACAGCAAGAACATCATCAATGTGTTGGCTAATCCAGACATGTAGTCTAGCAGTTTTATTTCTTATGCTTCTAACATTTATTGCAGAAAAAAATATACCACCAGGGTTGAGGACTGGCTGTTGTTGGGTTAGAAAACTGTGTGGGAGAGAATTATCTTTGTGCTTATTGTGATAGATGGGGCCAGGATTAGGGTGCTTGACTCCTCCTAGAAGGATTTTAGTATATTGGGGAAATATGCATACTTGTTACTGGAGAGGATTGTTGCACTTAATTTTATGTTGGTTTGAGTTGAAGTGCAGTTAGTCTACATTTGGAATAAAGGTGAGGGACAATATTAAATATGTTTGGTACGATGTTAAAGAGGAAGTATGGATAGGTGGTTGGGACAGAGTTGGAAAGATATTGAGGCATGGTAGGATAAGATATGGCACAGTAACAGAAGAATAGAGGGTAAGGTGAAGAGTAGCATAATTAAGTACAGGAATCTGTATTTTACAGAAGTCAGGGAATGGAGAAGTAACAAAGGAGAATGAAACAAGAAGCTGCAGGACAGTATGAGATTCACTAATGTTGGATTCTGAAAGCTGGTAGGGGATAGATAAGGAGAGAAGTATTTTCTATAAAAGAAGAGTGTTAGGGTGTCCTGGTATCGTCTTTGGAATGTAAGTAATAGAGGGATATGAAAGGTTAGTGTATAATGATGTAGTCATTATAAGAAGAAATGAGGGTTTATTTGGGATAAGTCATTTATGCATGAAAATTCCAGAGAGGGTGATTGATAAACGGATACACAGAGTAGTAGAATGTAAGATGGGAGATGAGCAATTCAGATTCAGATCAGGATGCAGCACAATTGACCCGATGTTTGCACTGAGACAGATACTTGAGAAGAAGCTAGAGATGACGACAGAGTCCAACTGGGCATGCCTAGACTTGGAGAAAGCATATGACAAGGTTCCAAGAAAACAGATCTGGGCAGTACTGCGGTGGTTTGAAGTCCTGGAAACATTGGTAGAATTAGTGCAGGCTATGTACAAGCAGCCAGTGACTCAAGTACGAACTACAAACAGTGATTGGCCTCACAGAGGGGTTTCCAGTGGGAGTGGGTGTATATCAGGGTTTTGCTCTAAGCCCACTCCTGTTCATACTAGTGATGGACTACATTAGCAAACAGGTTGCAGGGGACAGATCAACAAAGCTGCTGTATGTAGACGATGTGGCAGTACAGGCAGACGTTGAGCTAGAACTTCAGTAAAGGATATGAGAATGGAAAGCAAATCTGAAGGCACATGGGATGAAACTAAGTACAGATAACACAGTGGTAATGGCAGCAAATTCGGGAAATCAGAAGAAGCTGAGAATTGAGATAGAAGGGAAGATAGTGGAACAGGTAAACATCTTCAAGTATCTGGGAGGGTTGGTTGAGGAGAGGGGTAGTCTGAATTAAGAGGTCAAAGCTAGAATCAGAGGGGCTGCAGCCAACTGGCATAGAGTTTCAGATGTAGTCTGACAGAAGAATGCCAAAGAAGCTGAAAAGTAAGGTGTACAAGACAGTGGTGTGATCAGTACTACTGTATAGTACTGAAACCTGGGCAGTAAAGGCAGAACAGTTGAAGCTAGAGATGATGGAAATGAAGTGCCTGAGAATGGTGGTAGGATGCACACTGTGGGACAGGTGAAGAAATGAGGACATAATGAAGTCCCTGAGACTGGTGATAGGATGCGCATTGTGGGACAGATGAAGAAATGAGGACATAATGAAGTGCCTGAGACTGGTGATAGGATGCACACTGTGGGACAGGTGAAGAAATGAGGACATAATGAAGTGCCTAAGACTGGTGGTAGGATGCACACTGTGGGACAGGTGAAGAAATGAGGACATAATGAAGTCCCTGCGACTGGTGATAGGATGCACAATGTGGGACAGATGAAGAAATGAGGACATAATGAAGTGCCTGAGACTGGTGATAGGATGCACACTGTGGGACAGATGAAGAAATGAGGACATAATGAAGTGCTTGAGAAGGGTGATAGGATGCACACTGTGGGACAGATGAAGAAATGAGGACATAATGAAGTGCCTGAGACTGGTGATAGGATGCACACTGTGGGACAGATGAAGAAATGAGGACATAATGAAGTGCCTGAGACTGGTGATAGGATGCACACTGTGGGACAGGTGAAGAAATGAGGACATAATGAAGTGCCTGAGACTGGTGACAGGATGCACACTGTGGGACAGGTGAAGAAATGAGGACATAATGAAGTGCCTGAGAAGGGTGATAGGATGCACACTGTGGGACAGATGAAGAAATGAGGACATAATGAAGTGCCTGAGACTGGTGATAGGATGCACACTGTGGGACAGGTGAAGAAATGAGGACATAATGAAGTGCCTGAGACTGGTGATAGGATGCACACTGTGGGACAGGTGAAGAAATGAGGACATAATGAAGTGCCTGAGACTGGTGATATGATGCACACTGTGGGACAGCTGAAGAAATGAGGACATAATGAAGTACCTGAGAAGGGTGGTAGGATGCACACTGTGGGACAGGTGAAGAAATGAGGACATAATGAAGTGCCTGAGAAGGGTGGTAGGATGCACACTGTGGGACAGGTGAAGAAATGAGGACACAATGAAGTGCCTGAGAAGGGTGATAGGATGCACACTGTGGGACAGGTGAAGAAATGAGGACATAATGAAGTGCCTGAGAAGGGTGGTAGGATGCACACTGTGGGACAGATGAAGAAATGAGGACATAATGAAGTGCCTGAGACTGGTGGTAGGATGCACACTGTGGGACAGGTGAAGAAATGAGGACATAATGAAGTGCCTGAGAAGGGTGGTAGGATGCACACTGTGGGACAGATGAAGAAATGAGGACATAAAGAAGTGCCTGAGAAGGGTGATAGGATGCACACTGTGGGACAGGTGAAGAAATGAGGACATAATGAAGTGCCTGAGAAGGGTGAAAGGATGCACACTGTGGGACAGGTGAAGAAATGAGGTCATAATGAAGTGCCTGAGAAGGGTGGTAGGATGCACACTGTGGGACAGATGAAGAAATGAGGACATAATGAAGTGCCTGAGACTGGTGGCAGGATGCACACTGTGGGACAGATGAAGAAATGAGGACATAATGAAGTGCCTGAGACTGGTGATAGGATGCACACTGTGGGA